>NW_006198812.1:1057244-1151535 GCF_000334495.1 Tupaia belangeri chinensis
GTTTTTTTTTTTTTTTTTTTTTATAATGAGCTAGTACATCGAAAGCAGTTAACACAGTGCTTAGAACATAGTAAGTACTCAAGGAGTGTTAAGAGAAAATTCTCTTCATCTTTTTTCTTTTGGTACCTCTCACTTTCAGTATCATGGTAATTGGTTTATGCCCAAAGACAGTACGTAGGCAGATGGTCTTACTTTTGGGGGTCCTCACCATATAAAGAACATTCGATAGAAGAAAAGTAGCAATTAATGATGTGCTTTACCACATATTGTTTAGTTTGCTATAGGGGCATATGCTTGCCAAAGAGACTGAGAAAGCAATATAGAAAGGAAGTGAGAAATCATCCCTCAGGGAGGATGCCCATGCTGCAGTCCCTTCTCATCTATTTTCTTCTTGGGATTTTGGGCATGTATACACATGTGCCTGATGTGTCTTTCAAGCTGTCAGGTCTGGGACTCTAACCAGTTAGCCAGTCATGTGGGATCCAGCTGCCTTAACCTCTGTGCCATCTATTGGTATTAGTATTTTATCTGTACAAAATACGTAACAAAAATAAGATGAAAAATAATTAGTTGACTGTTATCTAGGAAATACCAAAAATAGGTGAGAATAGAATGTATTAAAGTCAGAAATGAAAAAGGTATGGAGAAAAGGACTCATTTTGAAAAGGGTTTAGATATATGATTGAATAATCTTAGTGGAAGTAGAATATATTTATCAAGTCTTTGTAAGAATGCAAATATGGAATAAAACACTAGATGAAATCTCAAAGGAAAAGATCTGGTTTTATAAATAAATCTTTAACTCCTGTCAGACAAATAGCGAGGAAACAAATTCTGGGAAAAAAAATAAAGTAGTATCTAATATGACAAATGTATTAGAATGTATAAAGAGATTGTTCAGATTTTTAAAAATATCATCCAAGTCATCAAAACAAATTAGGTGAGCAGTTTGTGAAATGTGGAGTAGAGCTGTGAAGAAATAAGAAGTGTATCTTAAATGTCAAGCTGGCACCAAATTGACTGTTTACTACAACATGCAAAAATCTAGCTCCCCAAATATGGATGAGCACTAAGATTAGTAAACAGGCCTCTGTAAACAGCAACACAGTGCTCAAAGTCAGTCAAGGGAAAAGAACAGTAACTGGATTCTCTTATGGAAATGTTAGATGTTGTTATACCTAGTAGTGATTGTGTTGTAATTTTTGTTGACTTGTGTAATGGTATTTCAGTTTTCAATTCTTTCACATTTGCTGCAAAATACAAATCAAGAACTTGATGAATCTTCCTTTTGTTTTCCCGTGAAAATGATGAAATTGAAAACCTCTAGGCCACACTACAGTGGTACAAGTGGTGTAGGGTTTTGCCATATGAGACAAGGGCAATGGGTGCCTAGATTTGGTTCCTAGGCTAACCTGAATGGGCTAGGAATGGTATTGTGCCCGTAATCCTAAGCGTCTGGGAAGCTGGGGCAGGAGGATCCCAACATGGCAAGACCTCATCAAAAATGACTCTCATTAAAACAACAAAACCCAAACAACAAAAACAAAAGGCCTTGAGGATTACCTTTCAGTGTTATGTTACCACCATACCAAATTTTGGAAGACAGACTCCTTCCTGCTTAAAAACCAGTCTCAAATCACCTTACCTGAGGAGAATGTTTCATTATATTATATACATTACCTTTAAGTATAGATCTATTTTTTAATATTCAAAGAAAGGTCAGCCTTTGTTCATAAATTTGGCTTAATAGAAGTTACTAGAACTTTGTAAAAAGGAGTACAAAGTTGCTGTGACTGCCAGACAGATTTGAACAAATAAAACACCAACAGATTTCAAGTTGCTACTCTGTACAAATAATATCTAGTGGAAGTATATGAGATAGACTGAATTACTATCCTCTGATTTTCCACCCATAGTGTTTGGCATTACCCATTTAAGTTGCCTTGCTTTGAAGAAAGAACTAGTTAGACAGTGGTGCAAAGAGCACTGATCACCATCATAAGTGCCTTTCAATTAGAATTTGGGGTTTACAAGCAGACTAACAAAGAGCCTGAGCATGAGTCCCTTTGAATAGCTTAGGGTCAAGTCCTAAATTCAAAGCCAACCTCTACAACTTCTCCATTATGACTTTGAATGTGTAAAGTCGACAAATTTTGAACTTTATAATAATGGCTTAGACCTACAAATACTTTCCTTGCTAATTAAAATGAGTTTAAGAGAGGTAGCATAGTCTAGTGATAATACCATAGACTCTAGAACTAGACTACCTGATTTGGAATTCAGGTTCAGCCATTTACTAATTCAATAAATTTGGGTAAGCTATTTAACTTGGATCTTTATCTGTAACATGGTGATAATGATAAAGATTAAATAAGGTCACAGGTGAAAAATCTTTAGAATACTACCATGTACAGAGTAAGAACTATATGTAGGTATTTAGATTGAAAACTGCAGGCCAAAGTACTAACTAAAGATTGAACATGACAATTTCTTTGCATTTTCCTTGGGCCCGAGTCTTTAAGATGTGCAGCAGGAGAGTTAAAACAATGAGAACAGTTCCTGCCTACCAGCTTGGCAAAAATTAATAAGATAATAGGATTCATAATATGTAATACTGGAGACTACAAGGGAAAATGAATATATATATTCATAGATTGGCAGAGCCAAAAATTAATACACATCTTTTTAGAAAGCTACTATTTAAAAAAAATTAAATACCACATCTTTTATGTCATTTTATTTCAGAACATCTATCCTGTAGAAATACTGACACAATTTAAAAGAAAACAAAAAAAAGGAACTTGTACCTTCAAGGTCAGAAAGAACTGTCTCATCAGATAATAGAGTTGTGGGATATATATTTTAATATATTAACTTAAAAAAAAGTCTGATCATCTGTCATTTTGAATGGTTATGATATATTGTCAGTTCTTAAAGTCACATCTTTACAATCAGTAATGCTAGTAGTATTTGTGTGTGTGTATGTGTGTATGTGTGTGTGCAGATAGTAGACAGCATAGGTAAGTGACTTAAAATGCCTAGTTATTTTGTGTTCTTAGTCTAAAGAACAGCAGACATCCTCTGTAATATAACAATTGCTTATTTATCAACTTTGTACAGAGAAGCTGTACAGAGCTCTTTGTGTTTTTTTGTTTGTTTGTTTTGTTTTTTGTTGTTGTTCAGGGGAGTAGGGGAGAGGTTTTTGCTATAGGGTGCGTGAGCTCTCCAGAAAGAGACAGTAATCCAAAATTATTTTCTAAATGAATTTCCTACGTAATCAAGAGATACAATTATTAGTTTTATGTCCAGTATTGCATGTTAAATAATAAAACACGTGTGTGAAAATTACAATGCCACAAAGATTGAGTTATTTGATGGTTTACTCAAACATTACTTTTAGAACAGTCATGGAAATGGGTATGCAAACTATTCAGAAGAGAATTTTGACTGGGCTCTTAACTGAAAGAGCACCTTATGCAAATATCAGTGTAAAATTTTACTTGATCTGTACTTAAAAACACAGATGCAACTGATAACTTAGAGAAGTGATTTTATTTGCATGCTGAAAATCTGCATATTTCCTTTTGATCTACACACATTTCATTGTGCAATCCAAGTAGTAAGTAATCCAACATATAGGTTTCATCTCTGTGGGACCTAGAACCTGTGATTCTAAGGACAATAATTCTTTGTCAGTGTATTCTGTGGTATATGACTGAGAGCTATCCTGTGAGTAGGTGAGAAGCTGGGCAGTTCAGATAAAGAAACTTGTAAGAACTTTTGAAATTTTAGAAATAGTTTAAGAGTTCCCCATGTCATATGTGAAAGGATGTCATATACATCTCTTTGTGTTTTGTTTGTTTGTTTGTTTTATTTTTTGTTATTGTTGTTGTTTGGGGGGGCGGGGGAGAGGTTTTTGTTATAGGGTGAGTGTGCTCTCCAGAAAGAGAGATCTCTGACAGAAAGACAGAAAGTAAGAAATCACCCCCAGGGGGATGGCCACACCACAATCCCTTCTCCTCCATTCTCCTCTCAGGATCTTGGGCATGCACGCACACGCGCCCGCCATGAGTTTAAGCCACTGGGTCCAGGACTCGAATGTCTGTGGACTACATGAGAGTCCGGCAACATAGCCATTACGCCATCTGCTGGTCCCTCTTTGTTAAACCTTTATTATAGGTCCCCAGATTGCTTTATGTCTCAATTGATTATATAATAAAGGGCATAGTGACTTTTATTACCTTCCTTAATAGGTTTGTTAACTTGAAGTTATATTGTTTTCTTGAAGCTCAATTTTCTTCTAAAATTTAGGTTCACATTCAATTTTTTATCCTCACAATGTGCACTGGTTTCAATAGTGCCCTTTAAATGTTTTAGCCAATCTCATATTCCTATGGATTTGTCTTAGACGCTTACTGCCACACCTTAAACAATCATTGCCCATCTTCAAAGTTCTGGACAATACAAGTATTTCAAAAGGTATGGAGACATTCCATCACTATGGTTAGCTTAATCAGCTAGCCATTAAAAGTACTTAACAGGTTCTATAAGGATTTCAGTTTTTCACCACCTGTTTCATTTGGGTAGTCATTTGTCAGTTGCGTAGATTGGTTTAATAGTTCAGAAAAAAGACAATAAGTTGTCCTTCATAAGATTCTGAACACCTAGACTAATTGTGGCATTTGAGCTAATATTCAGGTTTATTATGAGGTCATTGATCATCTTATTTTTTGGAGATTTTACTTAATTAGATAGGAATTTCCTTTCCATAGCTTTCACTCTTTCTTATCCACCAAGAGGGTAGGAAAGTGAGGGAAACAGCCTCTATTAGAGACTAGATACCTGGACTATAGAAATACTGTGTATGTATAAAATAGATTTTTGAAACTTTCGTTATACATTTTAAGTTCAAATTGAAAATATTGATAATGAGAACAGTGAAGCAGTTCTGTTGCATGTAAAAAATAAAATTGAATTGCCAACCCGTGGCATAGGGATTAAAGCACAGTGCATAGGGAGCTAGATCCCACATAGTTAATCATGGTTTGAGTCCCAGCTCTGGTGGCTTAAAAAACATGTGCATGTAAGCACATGTCCAAATCTTGACAGTATGAAAAATGAAGGAAAAAAGCATTGTGGCATGGCCAAGCCCTGTGTGTGTGGATGGGTGCTTTGTCTATTTGTCTCTCTCACTCTCCTTCTCTTGTGCTGATGAGCACACATGTCCTCTGGAAGTAAAACAAAAAATTGCAGACTGGTAACACTGCGTTTCCATGTAGCATCAGCATCAAATTAGTTTTTTTTTTTTTTCTATTTACAGTATTGAAAAACTCCAGATTCACATGCATAAGTAGTTATAAGTGATCTTTTATAGATGCTGGAATTGAAATTTTTGAATAAAAGATCAGTTATTACAATAACATATTTACAGTCCTTATAAAATATATAAGCACACAAATTAGTGCTAAAACTAGTATCACTATTGTCCCAATAAAAATGTTGTCAGAATAATAATAAAAAAAAAAAAACCTCTGTTACTATGCAACATAACAAGACCATGTGCTGAAAACCCTGCCTGTATCTTTCAGCTTTGCCAATCATTTGGAGGGAGGGGAGATTTGAGATGGAACTGTTTATATACTTCATTCACTGGATGTGAGGAAGATTAAGTGAAGTAATGTTGCCAAAGTCTCAATAAATTATAACTCTTTTTGACATAAAATTGATTTAACAGTATTAAGTTGAGGCGTAGGAGATCAGCGGACTCTCTGAAGTTGAAAGCAGTATTCTCCATTTTGAAGATAAAACACTGGAAGAGCAAAGACTTTAGAGTAAAATAGTCACCTGAGTTCAAATCCTGTCTGCTTCACAGTGATTGCTTTTAGCCTACTTAATCCGTTTCCTCATTTGTAAAATAGGGATAATACTTAATGTATTTATGGGTTATGAGAGTGCAGAGCACTTAGTACAGGGTGGTATTTGGCACATAGTAGGCTTTAGTAAACAATAGCTATTTAAGAACTGGCTAAGGACAGAATCAGGTTTGCTACAGGGACTGTAAAAGGAGTAAGGAACCTGAAAACAGTAGCTTGTTAAAACTGCTAATGTGTATTTCTTCATCTTTTTCATTTTTTGACATTCGTCTGGTTGTGTGCACCCACCAGAGACAGAGAGAGTGAGAGGGAGAAAAAGAAAACACTTCCTTCCACACACACCATGGGTCATGGTCATGCTGCAACTCCTTCTCCTCTGTCTCTATCCTTTTGGGATTTGGGGCACACAGACAATGCACCTGGCATATTTTTCAAGCCACTGGGTCTGGGTGGTGTTGGCCATGTGGGATCTGGCTCCCTTACCACACCAGGCATTGGGACCAGCCCAACGGCTAATGCAAATTTCTGTAACTCATTGTCAGTATCACTCATGGGGTGAGTAGAGGTTGTGAAAGTATCAGAGTCCAAAGAAACTTGAGTAAAGTCAGTCTGTAGCTATTTTCTACCTCTTAACAACCTCTGTTTTCAAGTTATTATGTACTTTATTCTAGTCTTGATCATGATTTCTTTACATTGAGTCTATCTTGAATGACTGTGAGGTGCAAACCTTAGATACATAGGTTACTTTAATTTCTTTTTTTATTGCTGGAGGATGCATGTGCTTATGAAATAGAGACAGAGAAGAGAGAAAAAGCACACCATTTCTCCATCCTATTGGGATTTGGGGCATGCACAGACATGTACACAACATGGTTTCCAAGTCACCATGGTCAGGATTCAAACTGTAGTAAGCCATGTGGGATTTGGTTCCATTAATCATTAGGCTACAGGGCCAGCCCCACAGCTTACTTCAAGTTTCCAGCTAAATAAAACTATCCTCTCCAATTTGACATTCCAGGGAAGAAATACATGCTTTAGAGAGGTTTAAGGCTTGATCTTGGAACTTTTTGTGAGCATTCTGTATATGTCTACAGTAATCCAAAATCTTTATAGCTGTCTTTCATAAAAAATATGTTCATCCAGTAGGCCAATCTCCATATAATACAGTTACATGACATCTTCTGATCCTTCTGTGGTAAGCAGGAAGACGTAAAATTAGTTTCTTTAAGCTAAGGGAAACTTAACATAGATGTTTTCTTTTGCTTTCTTTTTCTGTTAAGTAGAATAAGTTCTGAACGTCGAAAAGAAAAATCCAGAGATGCAGCCAGATCTCGGTGAAGTAAAGAGTCCGAAGTTTTTTATGAGCTTGCTCATCAGTTGCCACTTCCCCATAATGTGAGCTCTCATCTTGATAAGGCTTCTGTTATGAGGCTTACCATCAGCTATTTGCGTGTGAGGAAACTCCTGGATGCTGGTAAGTTGTTTTTATAAGGGCACAAAAGGCCTGAAAATTAGAAATTCGAAGTAATTAAAAATTATTTTTAGAAAGTGGTCACAATGTTTTTGATTTTTTTAAACCCCATTATATTGTGATATATGTATTTGAAAAAAATTTTAGTAATCTTTACTATTCTTTGCTGAGCTTTGTTTTCAGATCAAATTCATTATCTGAAATCATCATCCTCTTTGCATTATAAGTTGTTTTGCTTTATTCTTTTAAACATAGTCTGTTTTTTTTTAGTATGACATCCATTGTATTATCTGTTTTTAAAGGTTAATTTAGGAATTTTGAAGGTACTGGCTTTTTTCCTTCTGCTCCAACTACCCTTTTTAAAAAGTATGACCCTTTTTTTTCTTTTTTTCAGTGGTTTGCCTTACTACATTACTTTATGCAAACATGAAAAGTGCTAGCAAGTCAAATTTTGTCTTCTCTGATGCTGTTCTGTGTTAAAATGAGAGTGACAGGAGAAAAACTTAAAATTTACAGAAAAAAAATAGATGCTCTATATATTAAATAAAGTATCTGGGAAAAAATTTGTAAAATTATCTATATGTTACGTCAAGTAAGTTTAACTTTTTAACTAGTTATTTTTCTCTTTTTTGTTCCCTTTTAGGCGACCTGGATATTGAAGATGAAATGAAGGCACAAATGAATTGCTTTTATTTGAAAGCCTTGGATGGTTTTGTTATGGTTCTCACAGATGATGGTGACATGATTTACATTTCTGATAATGTGAACAAATACATGGGATTAACTCAGGTAAAATGAATTACTGTTAGGAGTTTTCTGAATGTTTTTATGATTTTATGATGTGTAGATCTAATTTTCTAAAATGTGTTTGCAGTTTGAACTAACTGGACACAGTGTGTTTGATTTTACTCATCCGTGTGACCATGAGGAAATGAGAGAAATGCTTACACACAGAAATGGTGAGATGGAAAGTCTGTTGTTTGACTTAATTACAGATGGTTTTACTTAATCAGATACCATTACTAATTTTTACATTTTGCTATTATATTATGGCAAAATGTTACTTCACATTTAATAAAATGTTAAATATAAATTTAAATATGTTATTCTTTATTTTAGGACTTTATGAAAGTACCTTAAAAGTTTAAGCCCACTTAATTTTATAAATAGTTATATATGGTTAGATAAAATAAAGTGGAAAAATAAAGAAAAACCAGGGCCAACGGAGGTACAAAATTAAAATACAACTTTTAAGCTATAAGTCATAAAATAGGATTTTAAACAGTTATTAAAGTTGAGATATCAGTTTGAGTCCAAGCTTATAAAGGTCCAAGAAAGAAAAAGAAAATGCACCAGAATTTTAAGAGTATAGTAACTGCTCATTTGACTTCTCAGGATGGTCTCAGTAATTTGAGACTATGTAGTTAATTATATTATATTATGGATGTTTTCTCACACGTTAGTCAAAAATAAATCTCTAACTTTTACAAATGACTTGTAAAAATTAATAAAATGTTCCAAGATTTTTGGAATGTACCTCTTGAATTATAAAGTTTTTTCACACTAAAACTTTTCTTAATAGAATACGTAAATCACATTTGAGCTTTTATTTCATGACTGAAAGTTATCACAATGACAATTTATTATGCTCTGCAGTTCCTTGCTACTTTCCAGTTTAAGTGTATGAGCTTGCTTCTATGAATCTCAAGTTTATAATACTTTTGAATACTTTTTAATGTTTTCTTTTTCATCTCAATTATAATAATAGCTAATCTCTACTGAGGATAATCTGTGCCAGGACCCTATTTTTTGCATTTCCTATGCTTTAACTCATTCTCAGAACCTTGTGAATCTACTGTTTCTATTTTACTCAGAAAACTGAGACACAAAGTAACGAGTAACTTGTTCAAAATTATCTGGTTAGTAAATGGCAGAGCTTAGGCTGGACTTGGGTAGACCTGGCTTCAGTGTCCATACTTTTAGTACTCTAGAGTTCTTTTCACATTCTTGAACTCTTGCTGTACTTTACTGTCTTTAAAAAACTCTTGTCAGTAGGAGTTGTTTAGTTTCATGTTGTTTTTACTGTGAACTTGGAAAGCAAGTGAATATTCTTCAAAAATCTAGACAAAGGAGGAGAAAATATGCTCTGGACAAGGACCTAAGTGGGTTCTTGCTGAGTTTAAGAATTACAGTGTTTAAACTTGGGGTTTATATTGACTTCTCAGTGCTTCCCTGGGTTTAACTGTAAATGGGTAGATATTAGGAAGTCCTGTTTGATTTGGTAATTATGGTAATGCATAATTCTAAATCATAGTCTACTTAATATATAGTTTAAATGTACATTATACAAAAAATATTTTTTCAAAGCACACATTTTAAAAATAATTTCTAATGTAGTTAATGAATTTCTGATATTTTGTGGGGAAGCTAATGTGCAGATTTTCACTTTTACAAATGAGGGGCTGTTGCAAAGCATCACATGTTAGTGATAGACTAAGAGCCAGTGGTGTGTTTACACAGTCTTAATATTATTTCATTTAAATTCTAAAAAGATGTTTTAGAATTAATAAACTATTATAAAATATGACTTATTTTGAGAATGTTGAAAATTTATTCTTTAAAAATGTTTTTTTCTGTTTAGAAAATTTTAGTACTTTTAAGCTATTCTGATTTTTAAATTATCTGCATGTGCATTAAAAGACCCTGGATTTGCAAAGGCCGTTTTAATTCAAGTGCAGATTATGAAGGACTGAAAATACCACAATCAGAGCAGTATGGTTCCTGTGGCATCTCTTTAAAATCCATTTTTGAATGCTTCCAGGGAGAGCAAATTCAGTCCTTCCTTAAGTAAATCCAAGTAACTTGTATCAGTACTGAACTACTCTAACTCCCTAGTTTCATTATTAAGTGAATATGAACTAGAACTTACCTTCTTCCTCAAGAATCTAACCTTTCTAGGAAACCATTACTCTCTATTTCTTTTTTATGCGTCAGTATTCTTTCAATACTCTAGCCTTAAAATTTCCGAATCTTTTAAAAATTTCTCTCTTTCCTAACTTCCCTTGATTTTTAAGTTTTTACAGATTCTACATGTTTATTTAGCTTTTGCCACCCTTCTTTTCACTCCTACTACTAATACTGGCTCGCACCCTCATTACCACATCATATATGTTGCTGGTAAGTTAACGTTCCTTACATTCCCAATTGTGCTTCTCAGTTCAGAATTTTTTCAAAGCCTTGTGTTGTGGATTTAGGCTAAACTCCCCATTTAGGTATCCAAGACCTTCCATAGTTACAGCCCTGGCCTGCCCTTCTTTGTCTTACTACTCTTCATGTACTTTCTGTATTTTTTTTTTAGTTTGCTGTAGGGTGTATGCACTTGCCGGAGACTCACTGCCACCTCCTAATCTCTGGAGGTTGGCCATGCCACAATCTCTTCTCCTTTCTCTTCTCAAGATTTGGGGTGCATAGGCACATGCACCTGGCATGTTTTACAAACAGCCAAGTCCAGGACTTAAACCATACAGTTGGCCATGTGGGATTCAGCTGCCTTAACCTCCATGTCACCTGCTGGCCCTTTATGTTCGTTCCTTCATTCTCTGTCTTTAATTTGCCAGAGGGCATATGCACTCACCAGAGAGAAAGAGAGAGAGAGCGCGAGCGAACGCGCAAGCATCCCATCATGAAGCATGGTCATGCTGAATTCCCTTCTCCTCAATTTCTCCTTCCTTTCAGAACTTTGGGCACAGACACTCAAGCATCCAACATGTTTTTCAAGCCACCAGATCTGGAACTTGAACTGCATGGTTGGTAGAGTGGGGTCCAGCTGTCTTACTACTAGGCCATGGTACTTCAGGTTCCTTCTATTGCAGACAGACTATACTATCTGCTGTTCCTGAGCGTGTTCTGTCTCTGTGCTTTTCATTCTCTTCATTTCATCCAGAATCCCTTTCTAACCCATCTCTACGTATTGGTACGTGAATATCTCCTTTCCTAAGGTCTTTAGATTCCTTCTGGTAAGAAATTATCTTCTCATCTCTGTCCTCCTTTAAAACATCCTTTAAGTCTTGAGTACTCAGCATTGTATTGTTAACCATAATCTGTCTACTACATTTTTCACTTCTTCAAGAAAGGCAGTGTCTTTTTCATCTTTATTATCACTTGCAATATCTATCTTGAATAATAAACATTTCCGTACTTATTTTGAGCCATACTGAACAGTGAAGATAAGAAATCATGATGCTATTTGCTTAGTCCCTGAGTGTAATCTCTCTGTGTAGTTAGAGGAAGTTTGGAATGGGAGTAAATAGACCTGAATTTATTTAATTCTGAATTTCCTTTATTTTTGTAGCTTTTGAAAAGTCATTCAGTCTGGGTTTTTTCCCCCTCAATGGGGAAAGTTACAAAATTACAAAGTAGAAATAACTTCTGCCTACATTATAGCAGGATTGAAGGGCGAAAAAAATTGGAATATAAACCTGATATTTGCTATTTAAAAGGAAGTTGTTATTTTTAAAGTTGTGTAAATATGCTGAATGCTTATTACAAATTGAGCTAACACACTTAGTAAAAGATAGGAAGAATTTGGTGGAGGTCTTTTCCCCCCAGGATTATACACTGATAGTACAGTAACAGAGCAAATTAATACCAATTTTATATTTCCTTGTATCTTGACCAAGTTTACTAGATTGGATGATTAACTGTTATCCCAAATGTGGACCTGCCTTCTGCCAACTCAGGGAATCATTGCAGTTTTATAAAACATTGTAACTCAGTGAGGTGTGTCAGATCTGTTAGATATGCTGAAGTGGATAACAGGAGTGTGAATCACTGGGTTCTGAGACTTAACTAAACAGCATTTATGTGCTGGATACTTTGTGATTTTTATTGTGACAAATTTATGTCTTTAGTTACATTTGAAACCTTTATTTCATGCTTTCATTAGGACCTGTGAAAAAGGGTAAAGAGCAAAACACACAGCGAAGCTTTTTTCTCAGAATGAAATGTACTCTAACTAGCAGGGGGAGAACTATGAACATAAAGTCTGCAACATGGAAGGTAAGTAAAAATGACTTGTGAGTGATGATTATTTGATTTACAGATATATTCATACATCTAGACATTGTAATATTAAGATCTTTAGAACCGTAAGGGAAAATTTGCAGTTGTTCCTTGGGTTTACAGATTTCACATTTGTACTCACCAAATTTAAAACAGTGTAATAATTTGCAAATTTGAGGCACAAATGTAAATTATGTGAATTATGTCGTTGTTGTACCAACCTAACTTAAATCATTTAGGTTCGCTAAACACCCAATGTTTAAGAGTAATCTTTGGTCTAGAGAGTAGGTCATGGGTATAACTACTTATCGATTTTTAGAAATACAGTAAACCCACTAATAGTAAATTTTATTCAAAACGTTCTTGACATGTTAGACTCAACTACTTAGCTCTGCATTTTTCTTATTCTATTGTAAATTTTAAAAAATAACTGTTTCATTTCCTTCTTTAAACATAGGTACTTCACTGCACAGGCCATATTCATGTGTATGATACCAACAGTAACCAATCTCAGTGTGGATATAAGAAACCACCCATGACGTGCTTGGTGCTGATTTGTGAACCCATTCCTCATCCTTCAAATATTGAAATTCCTTTAGATAGCAAGACTTTTCTCAGTAGACACAGTCTGGATATGAAATTTTCTTATTGTGATGAGAGGTAAATTAGATATAAAATGTATTAGTAGTCTGAAATTTTCATCTTTTTAAAATGATGAGTTCTGGCTTATATATAATTGATGTATCTCTTCTTCAGCTACAGTATGTTTTTTTAAGGCATGTGGACAGAGTATAATAATCAATGATATGTGCATATTCGTTCAACATTGGGTATTACATTATGTTGTGCACATTTGTTAATAGTCTTACTGATTTTTATTTTTAATAATATGTATCAAATTGTACATATTTTATTTGGCTGTGATACACCATCCCCATAGCCTCTTCCCCTTATTTATTTATATGTGTTCTCGAGTCCATTACAAATTTTCTCATGAAATCCCCTCTGCAACCTTTCCCACGTAGCTCCTAGTATCTGCTGCTACTGTCTCTATTTCTGTGCTTTCCAGTCTTTTCATTTTCTGCCATGGAGTGTAGACACTTGAAGTTTTTAATTAGTCTACATCATTTTTGAATATTGACTATAGTGAAGATTCAGTGATAAATCTTATGTTTTCACTGAGTTGAATAAAATGATACATTCAATAAGTCAGTGACACTAGATTAACTTTCTAGTTAATTCATCTCCAGTTCAATTACGCACTCACTCTACCAGGTGATATACAAAAATTAAGATGAGGTTTGCGGGACCAGCAGATGATACAATGGTTACATCACTTGACTCCTACATAATCAACTGTGGTTTGCGTCCTGGACCCGGCGACTTAAAACTCACACCAGGAGCATGTGCCTTTGTACCCAAAATCTCAAGAAGAGAATGAATCAATCTCTCTTAAAAAAGAAAAAGGATGAGGTCTTTTTCTTTTAAAAATACATCTCAAAGACATACATAGTTTTGTTAGACTAGAAAACAAAGACTCTGGTCATCTCCTCATCCTATATGTTTTACCTGAGCAATTTCAATTTTGCCTGTGGTTTTGTTGCCATTCTTCAAATTTATTTCTGTAGCTACTTCTATCAATTGCCAGCTTGATATTTCTGTCTGGGTATTCTTTTGAATTATTTTAGTCTGTTATTTTGTTGTTAAGCAGGTAAATCTGAAACCGGGTGGTTTATAAATAAAAGTTTATTTGGCTCATAATTCTGGTGGCTAGAAATCTAAGACTGTGGGACTCGCATTTGGCTGACTTCTGATCCTATGTCTTAGTATGGCTGACAGAAGCAGAAAGAAAGGCAGACATGTACAAAAAGAGTGACCTGCTGGCAGCCATCTTCATTTTATAGAACTTGCTCTCATGGGAACTAACCCACTCCCTTGAAAGTGAGAACTCTCTCCCTTCTAGGAGAGGGCATTATTCATGAGTGGTGGTGCTTCCATAATGCACATACCACCTACTAAGCCCCATCTCCTCTCAGCATCTTCATATTGGGGACCAAGCTTACAGCATATGAATCTGGGGGACAAACCATATGCAACCCATGGCCATGTATTGTAAATGAAGTATTTTTGTAACTGAACTGCATCATATCTACTCCCCAAAACATAGAAAACTGCTTTCCCCCTACAATACCTATTGTGGTTAATAATTATACCATTATAGATATAATGACTCCAGTGTCACCTTTATTTTTACCTTCATTGTCTACACCCAATTGATCTCTTACAGGTTTATTACCTACACGTATCTCTTGATCCATTTCCTCCTTTCCACCCTTGTACTCCTGCCATTGAATTCTTTAGCTCACTTTCACCTTTGGCTTTAACTATTGTCATAGTCTTTTTAGCTACTTTTTTGTCAACAAATTTGTGCTCTTAATCTTTCATGCAGGTTGCCAGAAACTGGACCTCCTACCTAATATGAAAATTATTTGTCCAAAGATGTGCATTTTTAAAGACTGAAAGAAAAATAGACCTATATGGGGTGGTGGTTAAGGGCACTGGACTCCCACATGGCCAACCATGGTTCAAGTCCTGAACCTGGTGACTCGCTTTCTCACTTTCTCTTTCTTTCTTTCTCTTTCTCTCTCTCCCTTTCTCTCTCTCCCTTTTTCTCTCTCTTACTCTGCCCCTCTCTAGTCAAATTAAAAAATAAAGTTAAATAAAATAATTCTTAAAAAAAAGAACTGAATTATTAAAAAAAAAAAGGCAAAATAGACCTATATAATAATTTTTTAAAATCTCAGTATAGTAAACTAAGATATTTACCAACTGGCCTCTGTTCAGTTCTCCAGATTAATCAAGAGGAAGAGGGTCTATTTATTCTGCTGTCACCTCTTAACACTGTATAGCTAGAGAAGTCCACATTCTACTGGGTCTAGGACTCCAGCCGTGGTTGGCCATGTGGGAATCCAGTGCCTTAACCACTATGCCACCTGCTGGCCCCTCCACATGCTTTTTGAATGTCTAGTTGCTTTGCACATATTTTTCCACTTGGCAATAAAATCTTCTTAAATTTCTCAACACATAAGTAGGGTCTTCAAAAAGTTCAAAAAGTGTGTATTATAAGAAAACTGCATATGTATTGAAATGGGATTTTTTTGCACCAAAATAAACTTGTACTTTAATTCTGTCTTCCCATACATTTTTGAAAGTCCCTTTGTACTTACCCCCCAAGGTCTACTTTGTGGAGTTTTCCTTGTTCCTTCAAGAAGAAACTATACTATTCATACATATTCTGTAACAGTATGTATTCTACTGTTGATAAAACTAATAACACAGCTTTCAGAAAATGGAGATAGAACAGCTGAGAACTGTTGTATGGTGTTGACTGCCAGTATTCCTAAAAATGTATTATAAAACAGATGCCCATTTTGAGAAATTATTTTTTGCCCTTTCAAAACCTTAAGAAAGTAAGTGTAGAGGTAGGGTGGGGAGAAAGGAAAGTGGTGGAGCTAAAATGAGAACAGAAGAGTGGCATTCCCCTTTATATCAGAAAATCAGCAAAATTATTATGACAGAAGAGGTAAGAATAAAGACAGCCAGCTTGGAGATTAAGCAAGAAACGTTGTGAATCTGACCAATAGACTTGTTTTCTACTTAGGGCTCGTTCCAGGAATTTCTCACACCTGTAACTCCTGAGAACTAATGTACGGAAAACATTTTGCCTGGTTTTAAGAAAATGTAACATAAGTAACCAACACCCCAAATATCCCACCAACAAGTATCACTTACTGTACTGAGTAATGTCTACTTAAAATCATTCACCATTTATATGCATCTGCTGTGTTCATAACACCAAAGTAGGAATGATTAGTTCCTGCCCTTAAGACGCATACAATGAATTAATGGCATAATGCAAGTTACCTTAGATAACAGGTTCACTAGTCCATTAAAAACATGTTTGATCACATTTTCTAGATCTTCTACCTACCACCTTTTGGTGTAGACTGTAAATTATGTTAAATTAACTCTAAATTACCCTTCTTCCATATGCATAAATTTGATCTTCCAGGAAAACTTATTTTTATAATTTGACTTCTTGGCATCCCCTAGTAATAGATCGACTTCAGATTAAGCAGCACTGATTGACATCTGGTTAAATCAAAGCTTCCTAAGGTGACAGACAAGACTCTCATTAACCTGATTATCTTGCCTACTTTTCCAGGATCATCTCTCGCCTCTACTAACTATATTAAAATCTTTGTTACCTACATCATATTAAGTTTGTACTCTATCTCTGCTTATGTCATACCTTTTCCCTGAAATGGTTTTGCCCTCTCTTTGATTCTCTTCTATAGTCAATTCTAAATATCCTCTAAGAAGTTGTCCCTCACCCTACCATTCCTTCTCATGGATAGAGGTGGTTCCTATGATTTCTGGAACAGGTTCTCATCACTGCATTTTTACCACATTATTTCATAAGTAGTATAATAAGTGTACCAGTAGATTAGATGAATGAGTTTTATCTGTACCTTTTTCTTTTTTCTATAGGACATGTATGCTCTCTAGAGACATAGTGAGATAGAAAGTGAGAAATCACTCCTGGGGGGATGGTCATGTCACCATCTTTTCTTCTCCATTCCCCTCTCAGGATTTTGGGCATGCATGCACACATGCCTGGCCTGAATTTCAAGCCAGAGCGCCCAAGACTCTGTGATTGGCCATGTGGGAGTCTAGCGCCTCAACCACTACATCACCTGCTGACCTTGTTGTCTTTGTATTTTCACGCCTAGTTTATAAAGGTTTTAATGACAAAAAAATACATTTTTTTTAGTTCCATGGAAATTTTTAAGTTTTAATTTATTTTGGAAAGATTTTTGCTATAGGGTACGTGCACTGAACAGAAAGACCAAGAGAGATGGAGAGACAGAAAGTGAGAAATCATCCCGCAGGGGGGATGGCCATGCTGCAATCCCTTCTCCTCCATTTTCCTCTTGGGATCTTGGGCACACACTCACACGTGTCCAGCGTGAGTTTCAGCCACCAGGTCCAGGACTCGAACCGTGGTCAACTACATGGGAGTCCAGTGACATAGCCATTACACCATCTGCTGGTCGCAATTTTATCTAAAATACATAAAATATATAAAGCCAATTTAAAAATAATTGCCTGTATGTACTCACTAGGAGAGACAGAGAGAGAGAGAAAGCACCCCTATGGGATTGGGATTGTCCATGCCACAGTCCCTTCTTCATTTCTCTCTACTTTTGGGACTCTTATGCAAGCATGCACACATGCTCAGTGTGTTTTTTAGGCCAGGTGAATTGCACAGTAGGCCATATAGGATCTAGCCACTTAACCCCCATGCTCCTGGGTGGCACAGACCAAGTATTTAATTTAATTTAAATTAATTTTACTTGTTCTTTTGCTAGAAGGCTCTTGGACTCATCAGAGAGAGGAGAGAGAGCACCCCACCCCCATGGGAAGTGGTCATGCCACAATCCCTTCTTTTGCACACGTGTACTTGTGCCAGTCTCAAGGTGTCCAGGACCCAAGCCATGTGGTTGGCCATGTGGGATCCAGCTGCCTTAACCACCAGGCCACAGAGCTGAGCCCAAAACAATTATTTGAAGTCATAAAGAAATAATGTTGAATTTTTTTTGTTGCTGTTAAACAGTATTTTCCTTTGTAATGCTGCCACCTAGTGTTGATATCCCTTTGTAAAGAATTGTGGGTTTGGTTTAGTTTTTGACAAATCAGCTTTCTATTTAGGAATAAACTATAGCAGATCTTGCCTTAGATTATGACAACACAAAGAGTATTACTTTTATATTTTTACTAGGAAGATATTTTGCCTATGTCTTTTCTGTAGGTCTCTCACACCCCCAACCCTAAACACATAGCACATTATGTAACTTGTGTGCACTAAAAGTTTTTTGAAATCTAAAAGTTTAACTCATATTTTATTCCAGGGAAGAGTTTAGACAGTACTTCTGTTCAGTATGGTGCTAAGAAGATAGCACTCTCCTTATGAAGTGGGTTCCATTTTAGACTATGGTTATAAATGAGATAATAAGGTCTGTCTTAAAGGAGCTTCCAGGGAACCAAATGGGGTAATGGGATTACTTTCTAGTCCATTCTTAATTTGATATCATTGTTTCATCTGAAATTTATTCCCATTATTCACGTAATTTTAAAGCTTATGAATTAATTTCAAATTTAAAAGTTTTAGTATAAGAACATCTAAAACCAACATAATAGGTATTCCTTTAGTTTCCATTTAGTGTAGATACTCTTTGGTTGATAATATTAGAATGTTATAGTGGATATTGATTTCCCAAAGTGAAGCCTTGCCTAAAGCTTAGAAATTGTTGTAAAATTTTGACTTGGTTTGGCCCTGTGACAAGGTGGTTACGGAAGCCAGATTCCACATGGCTGATTACCCAATTCAGATCCTAGCCCTGGTGGTTTGAGTGATGTGCTAGGTGCATGTACTTGCACACCCAAAGTCCAAACAGGGTGCAGAAATGGGAGAGAGGGGATTATGAATGACTATGCCCCATGGGAGGGCGTGATTTCTTTCTCTGGCAAACACACCCACCCTCTAGCAAGTTAAAAAACAAAAACAAAACAAAACATTTTGACTATGGAAAAATGTTATGGATTTAATCCATATGTTCAAGTAAATGTCAGTGACTTCTTTTATAACTTTATAATTTAACTTAGCAGTATTTCATCTCTTTACCAACACCTTGCCTTATTAACCATAAGTCTGTACAATAAAATGTGATAAAAATAGTTAATAGGTTTGGACAAAAGGGATAAAAAAAAGTCAAATAGCAAGGTGAACCCAAAGGACTTAAAGAAATCCATGAAGCTGCAGTTAATAACTGTAGAGTTGCCAAAGGTGAAATGTAAATTTATTTTAAGCAAAGAGGATGTTCTTTATTTTTGAAAATATTTCCATTTGATTAATGCGTATCAGTTACTCTGGAGAAGCAAAATTTTTCCTTTATCAGTTCTTTAAAAAAAAAACGTTTAAATTTTTTTTTTTTATTAACAGAATTACTGAATTGATGGGATATGAGCCAGAAGAACTTTTGGGCCGCTCAATTTATGAATATTACCATGCTCTGGATTCTGATCATCTGACCAAAACTCATCATGATAGTAAGTACAGTGGAAGAATGCACAGATACTCTGATTGTTTACTGTTTGGCGATCTGACTTTCCAGTTAACATAAGCTAGTTTTCCTAGACTAAACATAGCAATTGGCTTCTGTCTAACTTTCTGGTCCAAGTTAACAAGTCTTTCTAGACTAAATATAGAAAACTGTATTTTTGTATTTGTTACAACAAATATTAGTAAAAGTAGAAGCAAAGAATACATAAAACTACCCTTACATTTTAAATACAAAGGTTTTATAAAAGGCAAGTATTCTAGATTATTTTATAGCATTATTTTCAGAATCTATACCTAAATATTCAGAACAGTGGTCAGAAAATATTTGTATACTCAATCAATGAATGTGAAGGTGATCAGTATCACGCACATATAGTAATAAGTCCTCTTGACAGAAGATGTGATTCTGAATTTTACTGAAGTGAATGTTATTTAAGATCCCAAGGTGGGGCTGGTCCTGTAGCCTAGTAGTTAAGGAACCCAAATTCCACATGGCAAATCACAGTTCTAATACCAGCCCCAGTGACTTGAAAAACATACCAGGCATCTGTACTTGCTAAGTACAGCTTTTTGATGCATCTTTGGTTCTCTAGAGACTATATCAGGAATTTAAGGAAATTACAGCATTACCACTTTCTTAAATGTCCTTTTTGGACATGATCAGTCTCTAATCTGACACTTACAAAAAAAGTCATTAAAAGAATTTTAGTCACTGTTATCCCCCTCTCCTGGCTTTCATTTTATTTAAAGTAAAGATTGGCAGAAAAGGAGTTTTATATGGGGGTTAGAAGAAGGAAATGGATACATTTTCAGCTACACTGGAGCTTTTTCTTCTCAGTTTTTAAACAATTAAAATAGATTCCATAAGAGTAAATATTTCTCGGGAACTAGCAGTTAGCGTAATGGCTATGTCGCTGGACTCCCACGTAGTTACCGCGGTTTGTGTCCCGGACCCGGTGGCTTAAAACTCACGCCGGGCGCGTGTGCGTGCGTGCCCAAGATCCCAAGAGGAGAATGGAGGAGAAGGGATTGCGGCGTGTCCATCCCCCCTGGGGGGTGATTTCTCGCTTTCTGTCTCTACGTCTCTCTCTGTCTGTCTGGCAAGCGCACGCGCCCTACAGTGAAAATCTCTCCACAAAAAAAAAAAAAAAAAAAAAAGAGAGTAAATATTTCTCCCCTTTCTTGAAACAACAATCAACATTCGGCATCTATTCACTTGATTGAAAATCAAAGTTATATTATTTTCTCTGCATGATTTTTCCCCATTTTTCCCTTTTTAGTGTTTACTAAAGGACAAGTCACCACAGGACAGTACAGGATGCTTGCCAAGAGAGGTGGATATGTCTGGGTTGAAACTCAAGCAACTGTCATATATAACACTAAGAACTCTCAACCGCAATGCATCGTGTGTGTAAATTACGTTGTAAGGTAAGATTGAGAAATAAACATTTTTGGGGAGCCAGGAGTAACTTTTGGATACTTTTCTTTTGTAGGAAGAGAGATGATTATAAACCTTAACTGAATTTCACTTTACTTTGATGCTTCTACCAAATTTTAGTACTCTGTTCTAATTGTCCAGTCCAGTATCCCACAGTGATTCCACTTACTTTTACCAGTAGCTATCTATTCCTAGACTTGCACTCCTATTTTTAGAGAGACCTTAGAAAAAATACCGTACCTACGGAGCGTAAACAAACTGCAGTCATTTAGTTGTCAGTGTATCAAGGCAGCTGTTATTTCTATAGGGAGAATACTGACTTTGGAACAGTTAGGTTTGTGTTATAGATCTGCCATACAACTCTGTGACCTGGGGAAGCTCCATCTATATAAGTGAGATTACTGTAAAAGACTGTATGATGTGCCTCTGCATATTCGTGAAGTGCTCACTTAGTTCATTGGTTTATATTATGGAAGTCTTCATCTTTCATTTGATCTACTTCAATAGACCCATCTAGCCTGTTGTCCATATTAACACCACATTCAAATCCATCTTCCATATTTCTTCCAGGCTCAGTTTTCTAGTATGGCTATCTCATCATCTCATTTTCCATAGTTGTGGTTTTCCGGTTTTTTTGTTTGTTTGTTTTTCCATAGTGTACATGCACTTGCTGGAGAGAGACAGAGACATAGTGATAGGGAAAGTGAGAAATCAGGCCTCAGGGAGGAGGACCACACTGTAATCTCTTCTTCTCCATTCTCCTCCTGGGACTTTGAACACACATGCACCTGGTGTGATTTTCAAGCCACCAGGTCCAGGTCACAAAGCATAGTTGGCCACATGGGAGTTCAGCACCTTAATCACCATGCCACATCCCTGTATAGTTTTTAAAAATATCCCTTTATCACCTCTAAGATAAACCGTTGTATAGCATCATTTCTTGTCATTGTACTTCTGTGCTCTCATAGATGTAGCCCTCCCTTTAAATTTATGGTCACCCCCACCACCACCTTAGCAAGTCTTTGGAGATTTGTTTTGAGAGGTTTTTGCTATAGGGTGCGTACGCTTGCCAGAAAGAGAAGACAGAGAGACAAAAAGGAAGAAATTACCCCCCCAGAGGGATGGCCACGCTGCAATCCCTTCTCCTCCATTCTCTCAGGATCTGGGGCATGCATGCACATGCGCCCAGCGTGAGTTTAAGCCACCAGATCTAGTACTCGAACAACAGTCGACTACATGGGAGTCCATCAACCATAGCCATTACGCCAACTGCTGGTCCCATCTGGAGATTTGTTTTTGTTCTTGCCACTTCTGACACTGTCTTTCAATGTTTTAGTAGTAGTGCTGGAGAGTTTGTTTAAGAACTTTACCATTCTGTAAGATAATCTCCCACTTAGAATGTCCTTCTCCTCCCCTCACCCCAACCTACCTCACAGTGCTGCTTGAGCCCAAGTTTCAGCTTGTTACTTTTCTTTAAGGCATGCTTTCTGCATTTTGGCAGTTATCACAGTATATTTTGTTTACATGTCTGTTTTCATAATGGGTTACAAACTTCCTGAGGGGAAGGGTGGATATTTTAATCTTTGCATCTTCAGTTAACAGTGAACATTTAACAGTTAACTAAAGCAGTAATAAAATTACATTTAAGCTATACAGGAAGTTAGAGCTGTTGTTCATCATCCCTCTTCAACCCTATCCTGTTCAAGGTGTCTCCGTGTTATCATTTTCCTACCACCAGGGAAAATAATGGCATCTCTCAGAAAAACCTTAGTTATTTATCTATACATCTTTATATTTAGGACCATGCTCAGGTCATGTGTTAAATATTAGTGCCAAAGAGGTTTTTTATGCTTTTAATTATATGTGGGTTAGCACCAAGTCAAATATTTGAGTTATCTTACACTGTGAATTTTATAAGGACTTCATTTTATGTTGGCATTTTAAAATATGCATGAGATATTATGTATGTCAAGGAATCTTAAAATGTTCCTTTTCATGAAACAAATTTTTTAAAAAGAATTATTTAACTTTATTATTATCATCATCATCATCATCATCATCATCATCATCATCATCATCCTTTTTTAACTTGACCAGAGAGAGAAAAAGAGAGACAAGGAAAATGAGAAAGCAAGCCACCAGGTCTGGGACTTGAACCACAGCTGGCCATGTGGGAGTCCAACATACCTTAACCACCATGCCACCTACCAGCCCCATTTTATTTTTTAAAAAAAACATGGTCATTTTATGTTCCCCCTCTTGCCATGTGTCAGATACTCTTAAGAATTACTCATTTCTCCTTTTTTGACAGTGGTATTATTCAGCACGACTTGATTTTCTCCCTTCAACAAACAGAATGTGTCCTCAAACCGGTTGAATCTTCAGATATGAAAATGACTCAGCTATTCACCAAAGTTGAATCAGAAGACACAAGTAGCCTTTTTGATAAACTTAAGAAGGAACCTGATGCTTTAACTTTGCTGGCCCCAGCTGCTGGAGACACAATCATATCTTTAGATTTTGGCAGCAATGGTAAATAGTTATTTTATTTCCTAAATTATGTCTGTTGCCATAAACCCTATTTCAACCAAACATTACTCTGACAGTTTTTCTTTAAAGTCATTAGACAGTACGGTCTTACACATTTTATTTGTTTTCTTGGAAGTATATTCTTAAATATTTTTGCCCCTGAAGTTTCTTACCATTCTTGCTTTTTTTCAAATTGTTGGAAATTGTGCTTCAAAGTGTCTTTAAGATATTTCTTCGTCTTGCTTTAATTTTTTCCCCAGCTACTCTATTTTTGTATTCTGCTATTTCTATATTGATGCTATCAGATTTTCTCCACAGTTTAGTAGTTATATTACAAGTATAGTTGCATTAAAGGATCAAAAGCAATCATAACTATAATATCAAACATCAAAAATTAAAACTGTAATTTTAAACTAGATTAATTTTTTATTTTTCCGGAGAGGTTTTTGCTATAGTGCGCATGCGCTCGCCAGGGAGACAGAGAGATACAGAGAGATAGAAAGTGAGAAATCACCTCCCAGGGGGGATGGCCACGCTGCAATCCCTTCTCCTCCAGTCTCCTCTCAGGATCTTGGACACACACATACATGGGCCCGACATGAGTTTAAGCCACCGGGTCCGCGACTTGAACCATGGTTGACTACATGGGAGTCCAGCGACATAGCCATTACACTAACTGGTGGTCCCACTAGATTAAATTTTAATGTATGAAAAGGTTGGAATTAAAGTTCTTTCATGTCGTATAGATTAATATTAGGAGTTGTGAGTCGTGAACAAGAAAGATAATAACTCACACTTATGGCTACATCTTAATATCCATAAATGTTCTGCTTAAGGAAAATTTGTAATTTTTTAAGTGAGTTAGACAACTCTTTTATTGAAATAAACATAAATTTGGATATATGTTAACATCCTTCTATTCTTTAGATTGACTCATTTTTCCCCACAGACACAGAAACTGATGACCAGCAACTTGAGGAAGTTCCATTGTATAACGATGTAATGCTCCCTTCATCCGATGAAAAGTTACAAAACATAAATTTGGCAATGTCTCCATTACCTGCATCTGAAACTCCAAATCCACTTTGAAGTAGTGCTGACCCTGCACTCAGTCAAGAAGTTGCATTAAAATTAGAACCAAATCCAGAGTCATTGGAACTTTCTTTTACTATGCCCCAGATTCAAGATCAGCCAGCCAGTCCTTCTGATGGAAGCACTAGGCAAAGTTCACCTGAGGTAAGTGCATGATATAAGAAAAGAACAATTTTCAATTTTAACATTCAGGAATGTTATTTATAAATTTGACTTAAATTTTAATTTGAATCACTTGTCACATTTTTGTGTGTGTATGAATTTTAGCATTTTAAAATTACTGAAAATGCTATTAGCCTAACTTAGACCTTTGCACCTGTGTTAGATTGGAAGATAGGAATATAAGTAGGAACTGGCCTAAAATAAACCAGAAGGTAAAACTTAGGTTGTTTCTATATATATTTATATTATCAGTAGGACAAAAAAAGAATCTTGAATTTGGATGTCCATAGAGAACAGTGGTTCTGTGTACTTGAGATAGCCCAGCTTATACCCATTACTCCTTGGAGTTACGGAACTATCCAGTGGCAAAAGGCTTATCAGCAAGGTTTAAGTGGGAAAGGACCTCGTAAGTTCTTTACCCAACTTAGTACAATTTCCATCACTGTTTCAAAATTCCAGATAAGTATAACATGAAAATACCAAGACTTACAGAGAATACATATTTAATAACTTTTTTTCTCATTCTATACCTATTGATATTACTTTTCCTATAAACACAGTTAAAATAATCTTCAAAGGTTAGGTTGAGCCAAGACTAGAGATCTAGAGAACCACATAGGGTTCTATTTCTAAATCTACATTGATACCATTTCACAGCTTCCTGTGTCTAAGGGAAACCCTGCTCTGAACTTTGTAACTTGATAAATGAGGTACAAATAAACCATAATAAGTAGTAGATATTTCTGCAGTAAGTTGGCAAGCTGAGTAGGCAATTTGACATCTCATAGCTTTTTTGGGGGGTGGGGGGGAGAGGTTTTTGCTATAGGGCATGTGCACTTGCCAGAGAGACAGAGACAGAGAGACAGCAAGAAATCACCCTTCTCCATTCTTCTCTTGGGATCTTGGGCACGCACGCACATGCGCCCAATATGAGTTTAAGCCACTGGGTCCGGGACTCGAACCTCAATTGACTACATGGGAGTCCAGCAACATAGCTATTATGCTAACTGCTGGTCCCAACATCTCATAGCTTTCTGAAGAATATATCCTATGATCTGGTTGCTTAGTTGCCCTGCACAAAAATGCTTGGATCATTTTGTTTTTAATCTAACAAAATCCAGTGTAACAAAAATGTTAGAATGAAGGAAGCAAATGTAATGCCTTATATACCTAGCTATATTTTTTTTTGGCTAGAATTCTTGCCTTGAGCTTTTAAAGCAGCAGTATATCCACTAAGATATATGCAGGTATATCTCAGAGTAGCTGAGATATTTAGGTAGACCACCATAGGAAAGTGCCTTCTCAGTACAAAGGTTGCTTCCTGTGAATAGATCATCTAGTGACTAGATCATCTAGTTAATAGCCAATTATGTACCACTGTGGGACTTAAGAAATGCATCTTTTAATTATTGAATGATAATATATTGCATAATCAGAAATACATATACTGGCAAAATTGGTTATAACTATAAGCTTAAAAAAACATAACTTCTTACTAGCTAGGTAAAATTTAATAAACAAGATGGATTTCATTGTGTGTTTTTTGAGATCTAGTTTGAAATTTTAACTACTAGCAAAACATGGAGGCTCCTTCAGGGAAAAGTAAACACATTTAATTCATTTTACAGCCTAACAGTCCCAGTGAATATTGTTTTTATGTGGACAGTGATATGGTCAATGAATTCAAGTTGGAATTGGTAGAAAAACTTTTTGCTGAAGACACAGAAGCAAAAAATCCATTTTCCACTCAGGTAGATGAATTTGTTTATTATATATCACATTTTATTAACTTTCAATTGGAAGTGAATGGGTTTAACTTGTTTATCTTTTACAAGGTATGACTACTGTAAAAATTCATGTATTTGTTTTAAAGGACACTGACTTAGACCTGGAGATGTTAGCCCCCTATATCCCAATGGATGATGACTTCCAATTACGCTCCTTTGATCAACTGTCGACATTAGAAAGTAGCTCTTCAAGCCCTCAAAGCGTGAGCAGCACAATTCCAGTATTTCAGCAGACTCAAATGCAAGAACCTGCTATTAACACTACCAAGACCACTGCAACTCCTGATGAATTAAAAACAGTGACCAAAGATGGTATGGAAGATGTTAAAATACTGGTTGCATCTCCGTCTCCTACTCACATACCTAAAGAAACTACTAGTGCCACAACATCACCATATAAAGATACTCAGAGTCGGACAGCCTCACCAAACAGAGCAGGAAAAGGAGTCATAGAACAGACAGAAAAATCTCATCCAAGAAGCCCTAACGTGTTATCTGTCACTTTGAGTCAAAGGTATTTATTTGTAACATTCAAGTTACAGTTCGTTTATTATTTTTGAGAAAATGTATGTGGTGATAGATGATTTCTAAATATAAAGCAAAATTTCTGATCTATATATATTTTAAGGAACATAAAATCTACATACAAATTCTAAATTTAAAATAAGCAGTGAAAAGTGATTTTGAATTATCTTGTATATTTACTCTAAAATAACTATATCACCTACCTAAATGTAGGAGCTAAGGTTTTCCTAACACCTTTGAAAATAAAATCCAGGGCAGCCATAGTGTTGTAGCAGAAGCGAAAGGCTCTGTGATGCTGAAGCCATATGAAAGGGTCTTAGGTTCACGCCCCACAGTCTCCCTATACACGTAGAGTACGCACTCACAATCTTGGCTTGCTGGGGTTGGAACATGATGAGAGATCCCTGTTAGGGGGGGCCTTTATATATGTATGAATACATTTCTAAAATCTAGCCAGCAAGTTCTGTAAATGTATAAAAATTGACCCAGACAGACTTCTTGCAGTTGTTTAAGTCTGCTAACTGTCCTTATCACTCCGATACTACCATTACTTGGAGTTCTTCTTAAGCTTACTTCAAGAAAAGCCCTTCAACTTAAGTTCTAATTCTCTATTCCAAATTGAGTCTAATGTGGTCTTCAGTCTTCAGTGTTCAATATAGAGATCTAAAAATCTCCTTTTAAAATTCTGTTATGTATGTAACTTGTATTAAAATTGCTTTTTTTTTTATTACATATTGAAAGAACATTAACTGTATATAGGTTAAAAAGGTTTTAGAGGTCTACACCAGGGATCTAAGCATGATATATGATATTGTTTCTATGGAGCCAATCTGAACAAACATCTGGATGTGATCAATTTTTAAGTTATAATTTCTGTATGTGATTCGTAATAGAATTTCACATATTTTAAACTTGAGAATATAGCCAGAAGAAATAAGTTTTGGCTAGTTAGTGTGTGGAAGAGAGATATAATTTCTTTATAATGCCTAGACTGAGCCAAACAGCAATAGCAGTGGGAAAGCAGCTGCCAGAGCATTTGGCTGTTCTCCCTGCCCCGCATCACTGCTTTGACCTCGCATGCTGGGAGGGGCCTATCCCCTGAGCTAAGAAAAGACTTGGGGATTTATTATAGATGGACTAACTTCTTCCTGTTACTTTCTAAATAAGCATGTCATCAACTGACTTTAAACTCTTCACTCCATTAGGGCAATAATAGTATCTTGGGTATTTTGGTGATACTAATACTTAGCTTAGTACCTCACATAAATAAATGGTTGTTGGAGTGACAGATGAATGACTATAATAATATAAATGACAATGACTGGTATCTTAGTTTACTAGTAGCTACAGAAGATGGGCTATTCATTTTTCTGAACATTTTTCTTATATGGATTTCAAAAATTTCTTGTGATAAAATAAACCTTTAATTCTGTTTTTCCCATGAACTGTTTGAGGTCCCCTCTCACTTTACTTGTCAAAACCAAAGTCTAATATCAGTCACTTTAGCTTTTTTTTTTTTTTTTTAAGCTTTTTGCCATAGGACATGTACATTCAAAGGAGAGATGGATGGAAAGAGAGAAAGTGAGAAATCATCCCCCGGAGGGAATGGCCACACCTCAATCCCTTTTCCTCCATTCTCTTTTTAGTATTTTGGGCATGTGTACACACATGCCTGGTGTGACTTTTCAAGCCACCTGGTCTGGGACTCAAACCACAGTTGGCCATGTGAGAGTCTAGTGCCTTAACCACCATGCCATCTGCTGGCTCCAGTATATATGTCTGTGTGTGTGTGTGTGTGTGTGTGTGTGTGTGTATATACATATATGTGTATGTATATGTATATATACATATATATGTATGTGTGTATGTGTATTTTTTTAAAAAGAGATTTTTTTCCAATAGGGTGTGTGTGCTCACCTGAGACACAGAGAAAGAGAGAAAGAAAGTGAGAAAGCACCCCCTAAGGAAGGATGGCCATGCTGCAATCCCTTCTCCTCCATTCTCTCGGGATTTTGAGCAGGCATGCACACATACCTGGTGTGAATTTCAAGCCACCAGGTCCAGGACTCAAACTATGGTCGACTGTGTAGGAGTCCAGTACCTTAACGACTATGCCACCTGCCTGACCCCAACCATATATTTTTTTTAACATTAGTTTCAATATCAATATAGTATGTACAAAATACTTTATACATAATTTTGTTGTTTTTTAATTGCCAGAGGGTGCATGCACTGGCCAGAGAGAGGGAAAAGGAGAAGGCACCATCCAATGGGGTGTGGTCATGCTACAATCCCTTCTCCTCCAGTTCTCTGTCCTGTTGGGATTTGGACACCTGTACACATGCATAGTCGGGTTTTTTCCCCTCAAGATACCAGGCCTGGGCTTTGAATTTGGGTTAGTCATATGGGATCCAGCTCCCTTATCTACTAGACCACAGGGCTGCCCTATGAATGAACTTTCAAAAACATATGGAGGCTTTTCTTCTCATCTCTCTAGGCAATTGTTTGCAAAATCAAAGTGTTATATAAAACCAGAAGACTTAAAATTTTAGAGCCAGGATTAAAGATAAATTATTAAAAGTACTACTACTAAGATGGTATTTACCTTTAAGACTGTTACATTTCATAAAGATAATATGTTTATATAAAATTTTTAAAACCAACCTGTTTAATATAATAGAGATTTTATAGAATGTTTTGGAAATACCAAAAGAAAAAAAATAAACTGCATGTAGTAGAGCAGTTAGAGCAGTAACACCTACCCATCTGGCATTCTTAACTGTCAAGAGCAGAGCAAAGAGCCATTATGATCATATATTATAAGAGGATGGGGGTGGTTCTTGAAAAAAGAAAATAAATATAACAAAATTGATTTACCTGACACATTAAAATAGCTCTTAGTGGTCTAATATTAATTTCATTTATTTGTTTTTTAGAGAATTATTTAATTATATTTATTTTTATATTATTTTTAAAATTTGTTATAGGGTATGTGTACTCACCAGAGAGAGAGGCGGTGAGAGGGGAGGGGAGTGACAAAGCAAGACAAGTCCAGGGCCTGAATTGCAGTTGGTCACGTGGGAGTCCAGTGCCTCAACCACCATGCCATCTGATGCGCCCTCATATTAATTTTAGATACAGATAGTTCAGTTTAAAAACCAGATCAGTACTTAGGGCACAATAGCATGGTGGAAAGATTTTTAGGAGGAGAGGTGGGAATCTTAGACCTCTTCTGGCAGCGCTCCACCTGGTCGGGATTTGGGGCATGCATGTGAGTGCCCAGCCCATTCAGGTTGACCTGGCTTGGGGGTCTGAACCCATGGTCAGCCACGTGGCTTCAAGTACTGTATTTCAGTACACTATGGACTATGACACCTAGGCCAGGCCTATATTAAATGTGTTGCTGGGTTTTAAAATTTTTAATAATAATAAAACAGCCATATTTTTATTTAGAATTGTTTTTTTCTTTTCCAGAACTACCGTTCCTGAGGAAGAACTAAATCCAAAGATATTGGCTCTGCAGAATGCTCAGAGAAAGAGAAAAATGGAACATGATGGTTCGCTTTTTCAAGCAGTAGGAATTGTAAGTGTTAAGAGTAAAGTTTGCTTTTCTATTCCAGTGAATATGCTATTTCTGAGTTAAAAATAGCTCATTCACTGTTCCAACTGCTGTTAGATGCTCAGAAGTCACACACTGGTAGTTTTTTTCTTTGTATACATTTTCTTTTTTTTTTTTTTCCTGTCTTATTTCTTTTTTTAATTTGCTATAGAATGCATGTGCTTTCCAGAAGGATAGAGAGAGGGAGAGAAAGAGAGAAAGTGAGACAGCATCCCCCAGGGGGATGCCCATTTCACAATCCCTTTTTCTCTTTTGTATACATTTCTATAAAACACATTTAATGATACATTCTTGATGTAAATATTTCTAACATCTCAGATGTACTTTGAGTAAGAAGTGATGTTTTCCCCTTCCCCTCCCCCTTAATATCAACGTCAGTGTCATTTTCTTACCCTTTTTAAAGTTTATTTTTTCTGTGAGAGACAGGCAGAGAAGTGCCCCCTACAGGGTACCCATGCCATGATTTACCCCCAGTCTCAATCAGCCTGGAACACTGGTGCATGTACCAATGCCTGGTCTGTATTGAGAGACCCTGGGATGTGAATCCAGGACCTTCCTATATGAATCCAGTTGCATTTTACTGCTGCTGTCCTCATTCTCTCCCCTCTAAGTTACTTTTCTTTATTAACAGAACTGCTATGCTTTGGAGTCACTGCCTGTGTAATATATATCTTTATTTCCAGTCCAAAATAACTACTTATAAACAGATTAACCATAATTGATGACAAATGATTATCACGTTATTAAAAGAAATTAATAAAAATTGTTTAGAGCAGTATTTAAGAAACTTCTTTGTGTGTTGTTATTAAACTTATTACACTGCTTTCAAAGTTTGGTCATAAAAAGTTCAACATATTAAACTTGAAAAAACTTTACTGTTTTTAGGGAACCTTATTACAGCAGCCAGATGATCGTACAACTACTACATCACTTTCTTGGAAACGCGTAAAAGGATGCAAATCTAGTGAACAGAATGGAATGGAGCAAAAGACAATTATTTTAATACCCTCAGGTTAGTTCATTCTTTATGCCCTTGAACACTACTAAGACGATTAAAATATATGAAACTTTTAAATTTTTAAAAATGTATTTATTTAATTAATTTGTTATTATTATTATTTTTAATTTGACCAAACAGAGAGAGAGAGAGAGAGACAGGGAAAGCAAGAAAGCAAGGTGCCAGGTCCAGGACTCAAACCACGGTCAGCCACGTGGGAATCCAGCACCTTTAACCACCACATGACCTGCCGGCTCCAAAACTTTTAAATTTAAGAGCTTAACTCTTGTGAGAGTGATTTTGGTTTCTTGGTAATATTAAAAATAAGTAACATTTCATCCAATGGCCAAAATGCAGGGATAGATATTTCAAGATGGAACTTTTTTTTTTTTTAGTAATTTTGTTTCCTCTGCCCCTGTGTGCTGTCAATACTGATAGAAGCTAAAACTTGTAATTTTTATGCCTTTTTCTAAATTGATTGATCACCTCTTTGTGCCATCTCTGTATCCAGTAAAGACTTCTGACATAGCACCCATAACACTTGATTGCACTTATTTCTCTGTATCCTGTAAAGACTTCTGACATAGCACCCGTAACACTTGATTGCACTTATTTGTTTACACAGCTGTGATTTTTGCCTGATGGACTGAAAACCCTTCCTGAAGTTTATCTGCTTTATTTTCCCTAATGCCTAGTGCATAGTGGGTATTTAATAAATATTCGTTGACTGAATGAATGAATCTCCTTGTTTTTCAGATTTAGCATGTAGACTGCTGGGGCAATCAATGGATGAGAGCGGATTACCACAGCTGACCAGTTATGATTGTGAAGTTAATGCTCCTATACAAGGCAGCAGAAACCTACTGCAGGGTGAAGAATTACTCAGAGCTTTGGATCAAGTTAACTGAGTTTTTTTCATGATCTCATTCCTTTTTTTGGACACTGGTGGCTCATTACCTAAAGCAGTCTATTTATATTTTCTATATCTAATTTTAGAGCCTGGCTACAATACTGCACAAACTTGGTTAGTTCAATTGTGATCCCCTTTTTACTTAATTTACATTAATGCTCTTTTTTAGTATGTTCTTTAATGCCAGATCACAGATAGCTCATTTTCACTGTTCTTCAATATTTAAACCATTGCATTGCAGTAGCATCACTTAAAATGCACCTTTTTATTTATTTATTTTTGGCTAGGGAATTTGTCCCTTATCGAATTATTTTTAATAAGATGCCAATATAATTTTTTTAAGAAGGCAGTAACCTTTCATCATGATCATAGGCAGTTGAAAAATTTTTACTCAGTTTTTTTTCACATTTTACATAAACAATAATGCTTTGCCAGCAGTACACGGTAGCCACAATTGCACAATATATTTTCTTAAAAGATACCAGCAGTTACTCATGCAATATATTCTGCATTTATAAAACTAGTTTTTAAGAAGAAATTTTTTTTGGCCTATGAAATTGTTAAACCTGAACATGACATTGTTAATCATATAATAATGATTCTTAAATGCTGTATGGTTTATTATTTTAAATGGGTAAAGCCATTTACATGATATAGAAAGATATGCATATATCTAGAAGGTATGTGGCATTTATTTGGATAAAATTCTCAATTCAGAGAAATCATCTGATGTTTCTGTAGTCACTTTGCCAGCTCAGAAGAAAACAATACCCTATGTAGTTGTGGAAGTTTATGCTAATATTGTGTAATTGATATTAAACCTAAATGTTCTGCCTACCCTGTTGGTATAAAGATATTTTGAGCAGACTGTAAACAAGAAAAAAAAATCATGCATTTGTAGCAGAATTGCCTAGTATGTTAATTTTGCTCAAAATATGTTTGGTTTTATGCACTTTGTCGCTATTAACATCCCTTTTTTTCATATAGATTTCAGTAATTGAGTAATTTTAGAAGCATTATTTTAGGAATATATAGTTGTCACAGTAAACATCTTGTTTTTCTATGTACATTATACAAATTTTTCATTCCTTTTGCTCTTTGTGGTTGGATCTAACACTAACTGTATTGTTTTGTTACATCAAATAAACAACTTCTGTGGACCAGGCCCCCTTTGATCAGCTTTTATGTTGAAGTAGTATTTGCTTTAACACCTTTCACTCATAAAATTGTTTACCAACAATTTAAGTACTTTATGAAAGTTATATTGGTACTGATGATTTCTACAGTTATTACTCTCAATGTATATGCTATGTCCCGAAATCATGTAATCATATTTCATTGTGAAATGAAAAGGAAACTTGTCATTTATAAATTTATGAGCCTATTAAAGTTTATAACACAAAACTTTAATAGAATTTTAGTATGAATGAGATGAATGAAGCACATGTAATATTGTAAGAGCTACAGTCTCCTTTAAAGATTTCTAATCTATTCCTATTAACATATGAATACATTTCAACCTCAAAGGATGAAAGATTTGTCCAAGTCCTAAAAGTATTAAATGGCAGACCAAAGATTTAGTTTAGGTTTCCTAACTAATGTCAAACTAAGAGCAAGCCTTAATTTTGTTTTAAGGATAGTGTATTTTAACATTTCTTTAAAATAGCTTTATTCTTTTTTCTGTATTTTTCTTTTATAAAGTAGTTATTTTATGACAACAAAAGAAATAAATTCTCGTTTTATAAAAAACAATCAGATTGTGTAGAAAGATATTAAAAAAAACAAACAAACAGAAAAATCACTGTGAATCCCTGCACCTAGAGACAACAGAAGATTATTCTTATGACCATATTACACAGGCATTGCCAAAGCCTGAGGAACTGTGGCCTGAGATACATATCCTGAGCAAAATGAACTAACCGATAGATTGCGCTTAGTTGGCTGTTCTTATCTTAAAAGGAAGAATATGTGACATTACATAAAAAAAAAAACTTCCAAAAAAAATTCATACTAAGAATCAATCCAGAATTTGGAAAGCACAGGTATACTTCACCACAAATACCCACAGTACTTTTAATTTAAATGACATAGTTCTAGAGGTGTCAGAATAAAGTCATTGAGTATATTCTAAGGTTGCAAAAGCAAAAAATTATGCTTATTTGGCAAATTAGCTTCAGTTGGAATGTAGAAGTTTACGTATACTCAAGTATTAGTAAACGAGAAGGTTATGTAATACCAAGAGCCTGGGAAAATGGTTTGCGAGAGCAATGATTTAGAAGAGAAACCCACATTGAAGGACAGTAAAACTGGAGGAAAACAAGTACTCACTGCTCAGTCACTCAGAAAGAAAGCCACCTGGAGCGCTTTAAGCTATTTGAAATCCTAGAAGCAGCCCTTCTTCCCCAGTAACATGCACCATCACTAACTTTAAAATGCTTGTATTCAAAGAGTTATAACTCTACTCTTAATAACTGTAATTCTATAAAGCTGTTCTTTTCTTGATATTCTTCTCCCCTCCTCATGCATGCCCCGCTATTCTGGTGCTGCTGTGAATGAATGACTATAATATTACTTTTCATCTCCAAGACGGTAAGACAAAGATGTTTAGCAGATTTTGTTCATGTGTTCTAAGCCTCACCATTAAGCTTAGAATTGAAAATAATTAGAGAGTCTACTGCTGCTAGGTTCAATTCTTATAGATTAGGAGTTAAGATGGATCTAACATTTGTTGAGTACTGTATGCTAGATTTTGTGCTAAGCGTTTTGTAGATGTTATCTCAGACTCATCAGAAAATCCCTACAGTGCTTGACTTAGTGCTTGTACCTCATTCTGCCCATAAATGAGAACGTCTTGGAGAGGCGGTCTTTGGTTAAGAGGTTTTGAGCTGGCCATCAGAGACTCCAGGGCCCATGGTGTTAACCACTCTGCAATGCTAGCCAGTCCAATGGATATATCTTTTGCCCCATTGTTCATTTTAAATAGCAAATAAGAGAAAGCAACAGGGGTGTGGAAAACTGAGGGTTGTGTGTCACTTGAAAATAATGAGCTTACTACACAGGTCATTGACAGCATCCTAAGAAGAATGGCAGGACATAAGTGGAAATGAATGAAACTGTTCCAAAGTGCTATTTAGTGGGTGTTGAATTTAAACTAGAGATTCAGATCTCTGGTTATGCAGATGCTAACACTAAAAGGCTGTATATATGGCATGGTTTTCTCAGAGCTGTTTGACTCAGTGGTATAATTGACATGTCTGTTTTCTTTTACTATTACTATTACTAATTATTACCAATTACTATTCCGGGTTGATATCCTCCTACCAACCTCTAAAATACAGAAAAGATTAGTTTAAGATTACCCAACTTAAAAATTCTAAAAGTTCAGAATTTTAACTTAGTAATGTCAAAAACAAGTTGCAAAGAGTACAGAATTTAAAAAAGAAAAAACATTAAGATTTGGTCAAAACCTTTGTAAACATGTTGCTAGCTGGAACCCACAAAAAATGTAAAAAAGAAAATGTTAGAAAGTCTGACACTAGTCACGTTGCTTATGTTTTGTCCCTTTAAATTGCGCTGAACCTGTTGTCCGAGATCACTTTACAGAGAATTAATGCTTCTGTAGAATTTGATGTCAAATAGTCTCCCAGTAAAATAAAAGCTACACTTTACCATAAACCTTCCTATGAAACGCCTTCTGGAGCTTTACCGTGTTCACACCTTTCAGAGGTTTGGACATAATTTTTATTCTTACCTGTAGCGGATGGTTTTATCCAAGACGCTGCCCAGACACCCGATCTCCGTGTACTATTTAATTTCCTTTATTCCCTTGTCTTGGCTCCATTCCGGTACGGAGAGGAAAAACAGGTGCCTGAGAGCAGCAGTAATCAGACCCTCGGCGGGGAAAACACCAAGCATCTGGAAGGGACCTTGCGCCCCTCCTGTTCCCCGTGCCGTTGTACTACATGACAGGGATGCGAAACCCAAGCCACCCGAGAAACTTCCCCAAGCCCCGCCCGCCGCGCTGCAGGCCACGCCCCAGTACGTGCTCGGGCGCAGCACCGCAGCCCCGGCCGCCACCCCTGGCGTCGGCCCTCGGCCCCCGGGCTCTCCCCGCGCGAGGAGCTGCTGCGCGCGGTGGGGCTGCTGCTGCCCGCGCCCGCCTACGTGTAGGAGCGCATGTGGGAAGCGCCCGCGCTCCTGCTCTCGCGCGGCGGGGCGGGCGCGCGAGGGTCAGCGCCGGCCTTTGTCTTCCCTGACCTGCCAAGCCTGTCCCCAGCCAGACCTTCCCCAAACTTCGTGTTTTGGGGAATAGGACTGGTGTGTGCGCACAGTGCTCTCCAGTTCCTGAACAGATGCTTTGGAATGCAAAGGTGGCCTTTGTAGAACAGAAAAAGATGGGCGGTCACCTGACAGGTCCAACTTGCTTAACATATATTTCTTTTAAAAATGAATCCTCATCTACTAGTCTAGTCAAAAATGGAGGAATCGTTTAAATATACTCTCCTTAAGGCACTCAAAGACTTAGTTTATTTTAAATAAAGCACTTTGAGATATGCCTAAGTAAGTGTATTTGACTTGTGCTGCCCCAGGTGGTATTTTTGTTTTTCTTTGCCTTTTTTTTTTTTTTTTAATTTGTTGTGTGCCAGCTATTGAGAAATCTTTAGGAGACGATAATCTTGTTGGACAGAAGGGAGGTGAGTTTACGGAAGATGGGAAAGCGTGGGGCCTTACACTGAATCTCATGTAATTAGCATGTGATGATTGCGCAGTGTACTGTGAAGGGCTAAGCCAGATCTTGTTCAGAATAACCTGGGCTCTGCATATCCTTTTACATTCTGTTTTAATGTGTTTCCTTCAGGAAAATTAATTTTTATGGTTTTTCAAATACAATTACATAGAAAGTAAGTCCATTTTTAAAAATATTTTTTAAATATTTTAAAAATATTTAAACTATGGCCACCATAGTTTAAATATTTTTTACGAGTAAAAACATCTTTACACTCAGTGAGAATGTGTTTGATAGATATAGTGTATGTGTGTTACAGTGTGCTACAATCCTGTTGGGTCTATGGATGCTTAAATCATTATAGACTGGCTCTTTTCCACTGAGGAAAGAGCATGCTGCATGAGGGCCGAAACAGTCACAAAGGGTCATATTTTTTAAAAGGTTGAGCATCACATGTAGATTGACAAGTAGATCACGATTCTGTGAAGTCAAATCTATTTTTTCAGAGAAGTTTGAATTAGGAAAACATTAAGAAACACAATTGTATGTAGAGATCCTTTCTACATACTTCTAAGTAGTATCACCTGCTGTGACAATCCTACAACCGCTGTAACAAAATCAGTCATGGGACTACTGTACAGGCTGTGAGGTAAGCGTTTGTAATATGTTGCCTGACTGCTGAGTTTGCTGGTAGAATATTTAAGGCAAAAACTAAATAATATTAGCTACAAACAGAAAATTAGAGCCTGTGTAGGTGTTTTACATCAGTCCGTGCTACTTAGAATCTTCCCAACTACAGGTATTTCTTACCTCTATGAACAGAACCACTTTCTGGCTCTTTCAGGGAAATTCATTCATTCGATGATTAGGGTAAGATGTTAGCCTAAGACCTATGGGTGGTGTAAATCTTCTAGAATATGGTGCCTGCCCTCAAGACTGTGGTTAATTTCTCTTCTGTAGGGTACTCACACATTCTGTTGTAATTGTGCAATAGAATTGAAGGCTAAATGAAAGTTTTAAAGATGTTTTAAGCAACTGTTACCTTTCTTTTCCAAAAGTTGTCTTCAGCTTGATAATTTACATTTCCAGCTAGACTGTTCCCTACAGGCACCTCAGATGACTATGTCAAAAACTTAACTCCTGTGGTATGTCCTCCACATGCTTCCTCCTCTCCATCCCCTGCCCAGTTGATGGCACCACTTAGTCTCTGCAACCAGAACCCTGAAGTTCTCTGGTCACTACGGTGTTTCTTACCATATGGTCTGAAACAGTCCTCCTTCCTTAAACTTCCATTGCAGAAAACTGAACACGTTCAAAAGCAGATAGAGGGGCCGGCAGGTGGCATGGTGGTTAAGGGTGCTGGATTCCCACATGGCCGATTGCAGTTCGAGTCCTGGACCTGGCGGTTTGCTTTCTCACTTTCTCTCTCTCTCTCTCTGTCCCTCTCTGGTCAAATTTTGATAAATAAATAAATAAACAGATAAGTAAGTAAAGTTAAATAAAATACTTCTTTTAAAAAAAGGCAAATAGAATAATGTAGCAATGCTGAATTATCTTTATAGTGTGGGTCCCTAGAAAGTAGATGCTAAGATGGAGATTGCAGATCATTTATTAGGAGTGTGCTTTTTTTTTTTTTTGGAGAGATTTTCACTGTAGGGCGCCTGCGCTCGCCAGACAGACAGAGAGAGACATAGAGACAGAAAGCGAGAAATCACCCCCCAGGGGGGATGGTCATGCCGCAATCCTTCTCCTCCATTCTCCTCTCGGGATCTTGGGCACGCACGCACACGCGCCCGGCGTGAGTTTTTTTAAGCCACCGGGTCCGGGACACGAACCGTGGTCAACTACGTGGGAGTCCAGCGACATAGCCATTACACAAACTGCTGGTTCCCTAGCAGTGCTTTTGAAATCAGCACGTGTGGAAGAGAAAAAGGAGAAGTGGGCAGAGGGAGAAACGAGCTGGGGAGCACTTCCTACAAAGGCCTTTAGCAAACACATGAGGAGCTCTGGAACTGGAATAGCCTTTGAGACTAGGGCAGCCCCCAAAAGGAGCCATGACTTTTCTTCAGCTGAGACAATCTCCAAAGAGGACAGAGAGCGGAAGGCCATCTTCTACTGTATTCTCAGCAGTCTGGGGAGTCTTTCATTCCTGAGTCATCTGGGTGTCTCATCACAGTGTCACTCATAGTACCAGCTTCACTACGGTCACCTCATGGATGATTTCTTTTCATCTCTTCCTCTAAACATCCCTCCCACTCTCCCATTTTTTGAAGGAAATCCAAGAAATCATACTTTTCATTTGTAAATATTTCAGTATGTATCCTTACAAAAGATACTCTCTTTTTTTTTTGACATACCACAATGCTATTATCACACCTAAAATTTAACAATAGTTTCCTTAACATCATCAGATATCTGATCAGTGATTTGGATTTTGTTTCTAGTAGCCTTAATCACTCTCTACTGCCTCATTAGTCCTTGCCTGGGTTTCCTCCACCTCCCCTATAATCTGTCCCATCTCTACCACTCTGTCAAATTGATCTAAAACAAAACTATGGTTACTTTGGTTACTTTCTTTAATATTCAAACTTCCTGCAGAGGGAAAATGTAATGAATGTAAAACAACAGTTGTTCTTTGGTGTGGAGGGCCAGAGGAACTTACTTTTGGAGAGATTTTCACTGTAGGGCGTGTGCGCTCGCCAGACAGAAAGAGAGAGACATAGAGACAGAAAGCGAGAAATCACCCCCCAGGGGGGATGGTCACGCCGCAATCCCTTCTCCTCCATTCTCCTCTCGGGATCTTGGGCACGCACGCACACGCGCCCGCGGTCGACTACGTGGGAGTCCAGCGACATAGCCATTACGCTAACTGCTGGTTCCCAGGAACTTACTTCTTACCCAATTCATTTCTGTGTCTTTGTAACATCTCTTAGAAAGTATGATTATGTTAACAGGAAAGAAAAGATTTTTCAGATTTAGTGGATATTGGACCAGCCCTAAGGCCTACTGGTTAAGGGAGCTGATCCCACTTTCCTGACCACATGATTCAAATCCCAGACCCTCTGGTTTGAAAATCATGCTGGTGTGTGTCTGTGTTACCCAAAATCCCAGCAGGGTGGAGAAAAGGAGGATAAGGGATTATAGTGTGACCATACACCATTGGGTTGGTTGTTTCATCTCCCTCCACGAAAAAGACAGATGGCAAATTAAGAAAAAAATTAGTAGCTATTGATTGTCTCCAGGTGAGAGTTTAAATGTTTACGTATTTGGTGTAAGTCCAAAACTGAGGAGTCTGGGAACCAGCAGTTAGCGTAATGGCTATGTCGCTGGACTCCCACGTAGTCGACCGCGGTTCGTGTCCCGGACCCGGTGGCTTAAAACTCACGCCAGGTGCGTGTGCATGCATGCCCAAGATCCCGAGAGGAGAATGGAGGAGAAGGGATTGCGGCGTGACCATCCCCCTGGGGGGTGATTTCTCGCTTTCTGTCTCTATGTCTCTCTCTGTCTGTCTGGTGAGCGCAGGCGCCCTACAGTGAAAATCTCTCAAAAAAAAAAAAAAACCTGAGGAGTCTGGGTTTTTATATATTTTATATAAATACTTATATAATAATATATTTATGCATTAAAATAAGTTAAATATTCTTTGGTGTTTCTGTTTTATGTATGGGGATCTTCAAAAAGTTAATGGAAAATGTGTATTATGGAAAAACTGTGCACGAGTTCAAATTTTTCTTGTACAAGAATAAACTCATCCTTTAATTCCATTTTCCGCAAACTTTTCCAAGTCCCTTGTCTAAAGAGGCACTGACAGACATTTATTACTCACAAAGGATTGTAACGCTCCTCCCCAGGCCTCATCCCCCAAATGAGCTACAAAGTGAAGGCCAAATATTTACCCATGTGTACAATAAGGTTTGCACCACAAGAATGCACCCAAAAATTGTGAGACTGGGAACATATATGTAGCAGCTGGGACATTTCCTATCTCCTGCAGAACATTGCTATGGAATGTAAACAGATGATCTTTGGGGAGGGAAGGAAAGGGATATTTTAAAATCTTTTCTTTCCTACCCTGGGATGTAAGCATGTGGTTCCAGGGGGAAGGGGTCTTCAGAGTCCTTTAGGATTGATAGCCAATTATCCTTTTTGAGATCCTTAACTCATACCACACATAGACATCATTTTTAGATGGATTATAGTGGATTAAATGTGAAAGGCAATACTTTAAAACTCTTGGAATAAAATCGTGATGAGGATGGCAGTCTGCTATGTTCTGACTATCCTTCTAAATGCGAGTGTTGAAACTTAACCATCCGTGTAGTATTAAGAAGTGGGGCCTTCAGGCAGTGATTAGATAAGATTAGTATTAAGAGGTGGAGCCTTTATGAGGCAATTAAATGGAGTTAGTAACTGTATAAAAGAGCTGCAGGCATCCAGCCTTTTGTCCTTTTACTCTTCTACCATGTGAGGACATAGCCACAAAGACATCATCTTGGAACCATGGAGCAGTCCACACCAGGCTCCAACCTTGCTGGCAGCTTGATCTTGGACGTTCCAGCATCCAGACCTGCAAGAAATAAATGTCCACGGTTCGTAAATATTGTGTGTGATATTTTGTTATAGCAGCAGAAACAGACTAAGACAGTCTAGCAAAAATTTGTGTACCTCCTCCATAGATTAGAATTGTTACTGATAGGGGCCAGCAGGGGGCGCGGTGGCTAAGGGCACTGGACTCCCACATGGCTGACCATAGTTCTAATCCTGGACCTGGCAGCTTGCTTTCTTATTTTCTCTCTCTCTCTCTCTCTCACTCTGTCCCTCTCTGGTCAAATTAAAATAAATAAATAAGTAAATAAATAAAATTAAATTTAAAAAATTGTTGCTGATTGGGGCCAGCAGGTGGTGTGGTGGTTAAGGTGCTGGACTCCCACATGGTCGACCACGGTTCAAGTCATGGACCTGGCGGCTTGTGCTCTCTCTCTCTATGTCTCTCTTCCTCTCTCTCCTTCTCTCATCAAATTAGAAAATAATAAATAAAATTAAATAAATATTTATTTTTAAAAAATTGTTGGTGATTAAGAGGTTTCCTAGTTAAAGACTGCATTTTCCAGCCCTCTTTGCACCTGATGGATTCATGTGACTGAGTTCAGGCTGGTGCATGTGGACTAAAATGATGTACACCTCTTTTCCAAACTGTCTATGGTCACAGAGCATTTCCACCTAATCTATCATGGACTTATACTTTTGTAAAGTATAATAAAAATAAATTACCAGAAAAATGAAGTGTAAAAGGTAATGCCAAATACTAATTCATATTTTATTGTTAGATTGAACAATTACTCTGTCGGTTGTGATTGCTATAAGGAGTTTACAGGGCCACCCCATGCCTGGCGGTTGTGTGAACTGAATCGCATGTGACGGTGTGGACTTGTTCAAGCCCTGGACCCAGCAGCTTGGAAAACCTGCTGGGTGTGTGGACATTGGTACCTAAAATTTTAAAGGCAGGGAGAAATGGAGAAAAAGGGATTGTGATGTGATCATCCCCATAGGAGTGCTTTCTCAATTTCCTTCCCTCTCTTTGTCTCTTTCTGCTCAGTGCATGTGCCCTCTGGCAAATTAAAAATAAAAGAAGAGTTCAAACACTTATTCTCAATTTCTATAGTGCAGTGAGATAGAGAACTGATAAGTAGCTTGCAGACCAGAAGTGGTCAAATGGACAACCTTCAAGTGCACACCCCATCCAGGCTGGGCCCGTAAAAGTCTCCACATTCTTTTTCTTCTTGTCTACTGTCTTAGGCTCAGAGTGACAGGGTGACTTTTTTCTTTCTTTCTTTTTTTTTTTTAAACTTTGCCAGTGGGCACATACACTTGCCAGAGAGGGATGAAGAAGGCACCTACCAAATGAGATGTGGTCTCACCGCAATCCCTTATCCTCATTTCACCATTCTATCAGGATTTTAGGTATACACACACGCTTGCCCAGTATGCTTTCGAGGCCACTAGGTCAGGATTCCAAGTGCATGGTAAGGCCATGTGGGATCCAGCTCCCTTCATCATTGGGCCAAGGGACCGGTACAACTTTTAAAGTCAATGGCTGAAGATGGCCAAGTTTCATCAGTCTGAGTCTCCAGGTGACTGCTTGGAGGGAACTCTCCACCATTGGTTTAAATGTGCCCCCCCCCCCAAATTCACATGTTGACATTTGGTTGCTATTATAATAATACTAAGAACAGAAACTTTATTTGACTGTGGAAGTGAGAGGCGGGGCCATTAGGAGGTAATTAGGGTGGGTTTGCAATGATTGAATGCTGGTGATTCTATAAGGAAAGTGAACAGAGCTTGTACTGACTTAACTCTCTTGCTGTGAGATGGCCTGTGCCATCTTGGGACTTTGTAGAGAGCCCCCACCAGCAAGAAGGCTCTCACCAGATGTGTCCCCTCAACCGTGGACCTCAATAACCATGATCTGAATACACCTTTATTCTTTGTAAATTATATAGTCGGTGGTATTCAGTTATAGCAAGAGTAGAGTGGACTAAAAGTCTTCCTCACCCCATCCTGTGACTAAAATTTATGTGTAAGAAAAATAATCATCATTTGTCTTAAGCCACTCAGCATCCAGGATTTATTCACTACATTATTATTAACTTACCTAAAAACAAAATACAGAGAAAAATATGACCCTTAAGTATAAGAGCTTTTATTATAAATGATTTTAAAATCAGCTATGCTACAATAAGGATTTCCATACATTAAAAAAAAATCATAAGATAGGGCCAGCAGGTGGTGCGGTGGTTAAGGCGCTGAAATTCCCATATGGCTGACTGCGGTTCAAGTCCCGGACCTGGCAGCTTGCTTTCTCACTCTCCCTCTTTGTCAAACTCATGTGAAAATAATAATAAATTAATTAATTCATTTTTTTTTAAATCACAAGATAGTAAATGAAAACAAGTCACAAACTGGGAAAAGATATTTGTAATACACATAACAAACAAACATCGGGCTGGCTATGGCCTGGTGGTTAAAACAGCTGGATCCCATATGGATCCTGGCTCAGTGGCTGGAAAAACATTCCAGGTGTGTGGGCATACAAGCCTGCCCAAAATCATGAAGGGAGAGAGAGATGGAGGAGAAGGAATTGCAGTGTGACCAATCCGCACAGGGAATGTTTCCTCCTCTTCCTTTCTCTCTCTCTAAAGAGCATGCATGCCCTTTGGCAAACAAGCATCAGTTTAGTATGCAAGATATATAAGTTGCTCCTACATATCAGTGTGAACATGTCAAACAATTGAAAAATGGGCAAAATATATAAATAGGCACTGAACAGTAAAAGAAATATGAATAGAAAATTAGAATTTGAAATGATCACAACCACATTAATAATCAAAGAAAGATAAGACTGCAATTATATAGCAAGTTTCTGAAATCATATGGCTTAGTAAGAACACTCAGACGATGCTAGTGAAGTAGCAGTCAGTTCACTTCTCTAGAAAACAATTTGGAACGATGTAAAGTTGAACATCCAACAAGGATGATAATGGTACACATATATTTCATTCCTAGGTGTACATATTCTGAACTCCTGCAACATATAATTAGAGTTGCCCTATTTAGCAACCAAAAACATAAGATGACTAGTTAAATTATATTTCAGGTAGACAATAATTTATAAAAAAAATTGCTAGAGGGCATGTGTACTTGCCAAAGAGAGAGTGAGAAAGCACCCTCTATGGGGGATGACTATGCTGCAATCCCTTCTCTTCCATTTCTCCTTTCATGGTTAATTTTTGGGGCATGCACATACACGTGCCTGGTGTTTTTTTCAAGTTGCCAAGTCTGGGACTTGCACCATACACTTTGGCCATGTGGGATCCAGCTGCTTAACCACCATGCCGCTGGCTGCCTAACAATGAATAATGTTTTAGTTTAAAATTCAGATTCAAGTGGACCTCCTGTATTATATCTGACAATCCTACAAATAGATGACATACACAAAAGTGTCCAAAGCAGCACTGTTTATAATAGCAGAATCAGGAATCCACTTAAATTTCTATCAAGGAAATAATGGGAAAATTGTATATTCACACAGCGAACTGTTAGCAGTAAAAGTAAGTGAACTACAGTGATGAGTAGTAACACAAAAGAATCTTAGGAACATTAAGCTTAAAATGCAGTTCGAAAAATAGATATTATAAATTGCAATACCATTTTCATAAAACTAAAAACCAACTGCAACTAATAAATACACTGTTCTGACAATATGTGATAAAATATATGCAAGAGAACGAGAAACAGAATTCAAGATATTGTTACTGGGGTGGGGTAAAGGCAGGAGAATGGGTTAAAGGCAGAATACATAGATCGATGAGAAGGTTTTGGTTAATGTTTTGGTTTTGATGCAGGTATAAATTACATGGGTGTTAACTTAACTGCCATGCTTCATACTCCCACAACACAAACTTTTTCTGCTTTGTGGCTTCCAGGAGACCGTCAGCTTCCAGTGTAAATTTAAGGACATCAGTGATCAGGAAAACCAAGTTGATCCCCCATCTACAAACAGAAGGCTGGATATTTTTGGGCTAGCTGAGGTTGGTAGTAGGTAAGGCGGCTAGATTGCACAGGGTCCACTGCACCAGCCTGAGTCTTCCAACACTCGCAGCTAGGAAAACGGTGGGAGTATGTGCCTGTCCAAAAATCCCCAGAGAATAGAGGACTTTGGCATGGCCATTTCCCCTGAGGAATGCTTTCTCACTTTCTCTCTCTGAGGGCAGCTGTAGGGCTATTGTCTTTGGTGACCACACGTGCTATATAGCAAATTTTAAAAATGGAAAGAAAAAAATCCAATTTCTTATTATATCAGGGTTTGGAGTACTTCTCCTGAAGAATAATAGCATGACTTGCATTCAGAGAAAGTCTAAGGTACAAACCGCTATTTCATAGCTAGCTCCTGGGAGAAGCTTAAAGGTGAAGTGTACACAGCTAATTCAGCTAAAATAGTAGATCAAATAGTACTTTCTGCTCTGTACTGTACAAGAGTGTAGCACATCTGTACCATGTCGTTGTGTGTGCACGTGAGTTGCCGAAGGGGTTTGTTTACAAGCTCCTTTTCTCAGAGTGGCTGCAGAGGACAACTGGGCCACGGTGAGAGCGCCATAGTGTGAGTATAGACTATAGCGGCGCTCAGGGGCCAGAACAAATGCAGTCTATTTCCTAGCAAGCCCCTCTTCCTTAGATCCTCTTTCCTCGTTAGGGTAGGTCTGGGTTGGGACTGATCCTCCCTAGCTCAAAGATTGACTTGTTTTTCTCTAGGATTACTGCAAAGGACAGTGATGGAAGTCTAAAGCTAATCTAATACATTAGCTAGTGGAAAACGAAGATCCAGTCCTTGAGCTGACGGGACTTTTGAAATGTAAACTTTTTCGATGAAATTAAACAGGTAGACTTCAGTACTTTAAATCAAGGAGAGTTTGGCTGATTAAACAAAAAGTACACGCCTACGCACGCGCAGTAAGCGCCAATAGAACCGCAGGGGCCGGGTAAAGGATGGGGAGGCTAAAGGTGCGGAAATACGTCACGGAGCGCGTGTGCGTCACGTCGTAGGGGGCGGGGCATCCGGGCTTGGTTTGCTCAGTGACCACCGCAACCGGGTCTGCGCGTGCTGTGCCAACGTGGGAGGCATGGGGACCCCCGCGGGCCTGCAGGCCGACTGCGAGACGCTGCTCAGCCGCTTCCAGGAGACCGACAGCGTACGCTTTGAGGACTTCACGGAGCTCTGGAGGAACATGAAGTTCGGGACCATCTTCTGGTGGGTGTTTCTCGTCCACTGCCCGCTTCTCACCCTTTCCATGGGCGGGGGAGAAATCTGCTTCCTTTCTAAATCTGTGTTTATAGTTTAACTTCACGCATAGGGCCACTGTGTTTTTTTAGAGAGTTTTTTTTTTTTTTTATTGCTATAGGGCGTAGGACAGCGCTTAAAAGCAGATGCAATTATTCTGGTTTCATAGATGAGGAAATTAAGGCGTAAAGAGGTTAAGTAATTTCCCCATGGTTATACAGTTATCAGCTGGTAGAGCAGATATCAGAACCTATATGTCTACGTGTTTCCACAATCCATATTCTTTCATGGTACCCCCTTCTTGAAGGGGGGAAAAGCATTTTAGGGAAATTTTGCTAGAGTTATCCCAATTTTTAGTTAACAGGGAAAACTTAAAATGTGAAATGAAGTAAGAACCACTACTGGAGTGGTGGATTTTCTTTTAAAAAATGCTTTGGTTATCAATACTATAGTAGGTATTTTGTAGTTTTTAGTATATTATTTGAAGAGCCAAGGTATCTTGACCTTTTTCTATGTCTAATCAGATATAATAGAGCCTCAGTTCACTGGTTGTAGGGCTATTTTCTTTATTTTTTTATGCTGTTGTTTTTAGTTTGTTTTTGCTATAGGGCACGTGCAGTCGCTGTAGAGACAGAAACCCAGAGAGGAAAAGTGAGAGATCTCCTACCATGGGAGGGTGGGGGACACTCCGCAGTCCCTTATCCTTCATTCTTCCCTTGGGATTTTGGATGAGCTCCCACGTTCACCCAGCATGATTCTCAAGCTGCCTGGCCTTGAACCGTGGACTTAGCTATGTGGGTTCTAGCTGCCTTAACCGCCACACAACCTACTGGCCCTTTGCTTTGTTTTTAAATGGAAAGTTCTACGCATCCACATCTGTGTAGTCTAGTAATCATTTCATTAATACTCTTTGAGACATTATTTTAGCTATGGTTGTATTAAAAAAGTGACATTTTTAGTCTACCAATTTCAAGTCTTACATAGAAAACCGTCTGTAACTTACATGAATTGCACCTTCATTGATTTATCCGAAGTTGGAAGAAGGATGTTGATGTTGACTTTTCTATGACCTTGCTGTTTTAAAATTTTTTGGTTAACTTGCAAGGCACAGCAGAACAGTATCAGTTTATTAGTTATGCTAATTATGTTCATAGGAAATGTATTTCCTGTGTCATTATGTTGATTGGCTGGTTGGTTGCCAAGAGAGCCTTATTGCTCTATTGGGTATGTGGACAAAATTTTTGGTGGATGGACTCAGCTCTTCTTTCCTGTTCCTCCTTTCTTTTCATGAGTTTTGCAATGCTCTGGAGAATTGGGAGGGTGGGTTAGAATATGGTTTGACTATGTCCCCCAGAAATTCATGGATTGGGTGTTGATTATATTGATTGTATGGTAAAGGTGTGGAGTGAAAACTTAATTCCTTCATGGTGTTGCAGGGTGAGGCCTAGTGAGCCATAGTTGGCTTACAGTGGTGATTGCATTGTGGAGGAGACAAGGCATGAATAGATCAATGATATCTGGGAAGACTGATGTCTAGCTCTCAAGAGAAAGGATTAGTTTGTTGTAAGATTAGCCAGGAATTCTCTACAGGCACCTGCCATCCTCTGTGTTTCCATTGGCCATGTTGTATATAGTTCTAGAACTTTAGACTTTCCATCTCACCAGAACATTGAGTTTGTAAATAAACAGCATCATCTTTTTTTGTCTTTTTAATTGCCAGAGAACATGGGCATTTGTCACAGAGAGAGATAGGGGTGATGGCCTGGGAAGTACTCCTCAGTGGAGAGTGGTAATGCTGTAATCCCTTCTCTACTTTTGCATCCTCTCAGGATTTGGGAAAGTCACCAGGAGTGCTTTTCAAACGGCCAGGTCCATGATTTGAATCGCAATTGACTGTGGGATCTGGCTTCCTTTAACCACTAGGCCATCCGGCCAGCCCTAAACTTACAGCTTTACAAAATCATCCAGGCTTGGGTATTTCTACCAGCAGGGCAGGAACAGGAGTAAGACAGTGGGTTTACTGTTTTTTAAGATTCCTACCTAGATTTTGCAAGGACAGAGGAAGTTTGATGCAAATTTCTGGGGAGGGGTGGGGAATATCCATTATATGTTAAAATGCTCATTGTTTTTGATTCCGAAACATAACTGTGGTGATTTTAATATTATGCTTCAAATATTTAAAAAGGAATAATTTGGAACCCTTTCCTCTTTGTTCTCTAATTTGACTAGTAAAGTGGGCGCTTTAGAGAGTTGTATGATGTTTCCCTAGTAGTTTGTGCTTGAAACATCAATAGACTGGGTAAAGAATCCCCTTCTGATTATTAGCAACTGCTACCTAAATGAGTATATACCTCTTTTGGCTTTTGTTTGTTACTTATTCATGTAATGAGGCATAATATTTCTCTTTGTTTTCTAGTGGCAAAATGAGAAATTTAGAAAAGAACACGTTTACAAAAGAAGCTTTAGCTTTAGCTTGGCGATACTTTTTACCTCCATATACTTTCCAGATCAGAGTTGGTGCTTTATATCTGCTGTATGGGTTATATAACACCCAGCTGTGTCAACCAAAGCAAAAGGTAATACTTGGTGAGATTTTTTTTCCTCCCCTAGCAGAAATGTGAACCAGATACCCTATTTTTACAATAAGCTGACGTAACGTGAAATCCCACTCTTTTAGAATTATAATACACTTGTGAAAAATATTTACAGTTAGTATATATTTTTTTACTCTCCTTGGTTGCAGATCAGAATTGCCCTGAAGGATTGGGATGAAGTTTTAAAATTTCAGCGAGATTTAATAAATGCACAACATTTTGACGCAGCTTACATATTTAGAAAGCTCCGACAAGACAGAGCATTTCATTTTACAGCAATGCCCAAATTGGTATGTTGACTAAATGATTTGTTTCCTTTTTTAAAAAGAGCAAATTATACTTCGTTGTTCATAAAACACCTCAAACTCCAGAAAATGGGAAGAATATTCATTTTTAAGACATGTTACATTATTTAAAAAAATATTTTTAATTGTTTGTTTTTATTTATTACTATTATTATTTTTTAACTTGCTATAATTATTATAGAGAGAGAGGGCAAGTGAGCCACCAGGTCCAGACTCACTGTGGTCAGCCAGGTGGGAGTCCAGCACCTTAACCACTGTGCCACCTGCTGGCTGCCAAGACTGGCTACATTCTTTTTTTTTTTTTTAAGAGAGATTTTTGCTATAGGGCATGTGTGCTCTCTGGAGACAGAAAGCTAGAAATCATCCCCCTGGGATGGCCACGCAACAGTCCTTTCTCCTTCATTCTCTTCTTGGGATTTTGGGCATGCATACACATGCACCCAGTGTGAATTTCAAGCCATGGGGTCTGGGACTCCAACTATGGTCAGGCATGCAGGAGTTCAGCCATGTAACAATTTCCCATCTGCTGGTCCTATTCTTAATATAGGAGGATGAAATGTTTGCTGATTGCTTCTTTTTTCTGCAAACAAAAATTTAACCTCCTCCTTTAAATGCAGCATGCTGGGACCAGCAGATGACATAATGGCTGCGTTGCTGGGCTCCCATATAGTTGACTGTGGTTCGAGTCCCAGACCTGGTGGCTTAAAACTCATGTCAAGCGCGTGTATGTACATGCCCAAGATCCCGGGAGGAGGATGAAAGAGAAGGAATTGCAGAGTGACAGTTCCTCTTGGGGGGGTTGGGGGAGTGGTTTCTGGTTTTCTGTCTCTTTGTTTCTCTGGTGAACGCATGCGCCATATAGGGGAAAAAAATTTAAAAACTCTAAAAAAAAATGCAGTGTGTTTTTGGATGCCACATGTTAAGCAAATTCTTACGAGAACAAGTTAGATCTGGCATCTGTAGTTCTTTTTTTTTTTGAGACATTTGCTGTAAGACGTGTGTGCTCACTGGAGAGACAGAGACAGACAGAAAGTGAGAAATCACACCCAAGGGGGGATGGCTATGTCGCAATACCTTCTTCTCCATTCTCCTCCCAGGATTTTGAGCACATGCATATGTACCCAGTGTGTTTTAAGCTGCCTGGTTCAGGACTTGAACCACAGTTGACTATGTAGGAGTTTAGCAGTATTAACTATTATAGCATCTGCTAATCCTGATCATGGCCTTTTTAAAATTTCATCATCAGAAGGAAGAGGACAGAGGAATTTTGATATATCATTGGGTGAAAAGTTGAAACTTCTAATGTGTTATTTCATCAGTCATGTGACATTGAGATCCTAAATTGAGGAGCACTAGTTTTAGTTCTGCTATTGACTGGCAAATTATGTAGCTTTTCTGAATCTCATCTGAATTGTAAGCTTGTTGTATGGCCTGTAAAGAGACACTTCAGAAGTATAATAGTCTATGGATAACTGATATTTGACAAATACAGTTACAAAAAAGCAGAGCTGCCTCTGTTTCCTCCATGTTTACTCTTAGACAATTTTGTACTGCAGGCTTATTTTACAGTACTTACAAAGCATTCTTTAAAAGATATCCATTTTCAAAGACACTTATTATCATACAGCTGTCATACAGAATGAAGAAGAAAATTCAACGAGCTGAAGTTACAGAAGAATTTAAGGACCCAAATGATCGTGTAATGAAACTTATCACTTCTGACGTATTAGAGGTAAACTTGCTTTTATGCTCTTGAAAGTTTTTAAAAATTGTTCTATTGCCAACTACTTGTGAATTTATACTTTAATGTACTGGATACTGACTATTTTTCTAATGGTTTTAACCAATCCTAGGATGCTATTTCTCTAAGGTAGCAGAAATAAAATACTCTAAACATACTAAGATTTATAAGTGAATCTCGTAGCACAGTAGGAAACAGAAAGATGTTGAAGACTGTTCATGGACTCAGAATATGTGGATTCAACTTCTGAATCCATTATTTGTATTTGATTTTAGATAGGTCATAAAATGAGATTTTAAGGTGACTTATTTTTTTTTTTTTAACAATATTCTCTTATTTCATAAGTGCCTTTTATAATACTTATTTTAAAATTCCCCACTGAAAATCTGGATAGTGATACAACAGTGAAATTGTGTCCTGCAAGACCAACCCACATGAGAAGGTTCTGGCTGCACCTAGAGACCTTTCCAAGGATGAGGCACTTGTGCTCCTGTGATCTAGGGGTGGCTGAAGCTGGGGTAGATGATGACATCGGGACTCTTTGGGGGTGCTGTCTTTCGTTCATAGAAGAGATAAACTTTAAAAAATCTACCTAGCATTGAAGACAGTGAGGCTATTTTGGTAAAACAAGAATTAGAAATTATGGATAAGAGTTAATGGTCCTGAAACAGCTTATCCATCTGTTTTGATGCTTTATATTATACAGTATGGAGAAGAATCTCTTCTATGGATAAGTAGTGGTATTCACAGACTTTAAATGGGTGGAAATGCATTGCTCTGAGGTGAAAATCCCACTCCAAGCGTATAGCCTTCTAGTCAGTGACATTTCGTAAGAATATAGAGAGAGGAGGTAAGGAGGTAACAGCTTGCCTATGGTTTTTAACCTCCTTAAAGTGTCTTTTTCCTTTGTTTTTCCTCATAAATACTAGGATTACTACCTTCCTTTCCATTCAGTTGTTGTAAGGATTATTAATAAAATGTGGTGCCTAACAGTGCCAAGTATGGCATAAGGCACACAGTAGACCCTTAGTAAATGTTACTTCTTTTCCCCCAGCCCTATTCAGCCTCTTCCTATATCAGGGATGAAAGAGGGATCAGATCTTTGGCTTGCTAAGATGCTTTTCCAGATGTCCATGTTCTCATAGCCTCCACTGTCTTTTAGTACCTCCACCAGCTTTATTTCTTCTGTCCCAGCCTAGCCTATGACCCATCCTCACTGGTACCTAAAATGTTATTACTTTTCTGTTTCCTTCTGCCTGCAGGTGCTAGTAAGTCTCTGTCAGAAGACCTGAATTCGGGTCATAATTCTACCCTCATTAGTTCTAGTTTTGTGATTAAAGAGGCATAATTAAATGCAAAAGATACTGAATCCAAACACCTGACTTCTATTTCTACCTTTGCTTAAGTATGACCTTGAGCAAATTTTTTTCATTTTTGTGTCTGTTTCTTCATGTATGTAGTTAAATTAATGGCCCTTACACATTAAGAGTATCCTAGATGTTTTATACATGTTATCTTACTAATCATCACGGTAACCTTGCAGAGGAAGTGATACTATCCAATTTGAAAAAGAGGAAGACTGAGGTTCAGAGAAGTTAAGTATTGGGTTGTCAGAAAAGACATGATGTATTTTTCTATGCAGAAATGCACTATGCTTTTTCTGACGACCAGTAGTCTGCATACGGTAGATGTAGTAAGGTGCGGACACTAGGTGTGAATGTCCAAGTCATAAGGCTGCACTTTTATACTTTGCTGCTTTTACTTTATATTGGGCTTTACATTGTACAGAACAGTTGCACCCGAATAAACTCAATACTACAACCACAGTGGGTAGATGGTGTTCATTTCATACAAATGTGCAACATGATTCTCAAGTTGAGGGACTTGCTCACACAGAATCTAAGCTCTAACCCTAGGTCCAGCTAGTGGTCTTTCCCATACATTTTACTGCATGTGGTAAAATAGTGGGTGAATGACACATTGTACACTGTAAAGAGGTAGCAGCTCTTCACCTCTGGACATTTTCCCATTGCAGACCCTGCCTATGTGAGCACACACCACTACTGAATGTTCTGATTTCTTGAACAGGTGTCAGTCCCTCTAAGCTACTAGAAATGAATCGAGTAGTCTAACCAAAGGATCACGTAGGTGTGGCAGTGCCCATCTAGGATGGAAGTGTCAGTGGTTCTCTGCCAACTCATGTCAAGTTTTCTGTGGTTTCTTAAGTCTACCTGCAGTGTGCTCTCTCTTCTTACCCCACCGATTTGCCCATTTGGTTGGAGGGTTCTGGAGCAGAACATCTAATTAATAAAGGATGCCATAAATGGTGCTGTTAATCACCTTCTGTTTCTTTTCATCCTGAATCTTATCACCGAAGTAATGGTGAAGCTTTTTAGAATGGACACATAGGCTTTGGGAATTCTGTGGTGGGTTGAGTGAGAGTTAGTATAGAGGAAATATTCTTGATGTGACAATATGATATAAAATTATGATCTTAGTTATCAAATTTTTTTCTAATATAGCTGTTTTACATTTATTCTTTTTTGTTTGTTCGTTTGTTGTAAGGCACATGTGCTTATCAGAGAGAGGTAGAGAAAGGGGGAAAAAGAGAGAAAGTGAGAAGTCGCCACCCAAGGGGAACAGCCATACCACATTGCTTTTTCATTATTATTGGGATTTGGGGGCACTCCTGCACACGTACTTGGCATGTTTTTTCAAGCTGCCGGGTCTGGGACTCACTGCGCAGTTGGCCACGTAGGTTCCATCTGCCTTAATCTCCACATCACTGACTAGTCCTCAGTAGAGATACTTAATGATATACGATGGGCAATTTTTGTTATATTTTGGATTGCAGTTCTATTTTTACTAATTAGTCTTTCCTCAGCGTTTCTGCAAAACTGTTTCTTAGTCAACTTAATTTCTTGAGTTGAAATCAATGAATCTATACCTACCTATGGAAGACAGTTTTCATTAATAAAATTATGCTGCTTTTACTTGCTGATTATATTATTTTTAATATATTGGGTCACTGGAAAAGTTATGACACATTTTTCTTTGCAAAAATACGTACATCATAAGTTTTCTGACAACCCAGTACGTTTGTGTTTATTCCCTATCAACAGATAGTCACTTTGGAAGGTGAGTTTGTTTTGTATTGGTTTTGCCCTTAAGTTTTTCTTCAAAAATTAAAGTAAGAATTCATTTTTTCACTTTTAGGAAATGCTAAATGTTCATGATCATTATCAGAGCATGAAAAATGTCATTTCAGCTGATAAGTCCAAGCCAGACAAAGCTCTCAGCTTGATCAAGGATGATTTTTTTGACAACATTAAGAAGATAGTTTTGGAGCATCAGCAGTGGCATAAAGACAGAAAGGTATGCCCTTCCTCGTTTGAGACCTTTCCTTGGCATTACACGTGCATGGTACCCCTGAGAGGCAGCTCAGTGTAGTGGGTCCCTTTTTGTGGTGCTAAGATTTAGAGTGTTTCAGCTTTTATACTTTTGCCTTTGCTGCTCATTAGCTATGCGATGTTCTTTAGCCTTACAGGTGGATACTTTCGTAGTCGAGTAAATAATCTTGTTATATCACAGATTTATTGGAATCTTCATAATTTGGCATTTTTCATGGGTTGTACACTGGACAGTTTTGGGGCCAAATCCTGCACACAAATGTATTTTATTTGACACCATGTTGATCATAACATTGTTTTTAATAACTTCAGTTAGTTACCAAAATTGAAATAGTAATGCACTTCACCCCAAATTGTAGATATCCAGTTTTGCTTAAAAATCAGAAAGTCTGAGAGCAGCAGTTGACATAATGGCTATATCGCTGGACTCCCATGTAGCCGACCACGGTTCGAGTCCTGGACCCAGTGGCTTAAACTCACCCTGGGCGTGTGTGTGTGCGTGCCCATGATCCTGAGAGGAGAATGGAAGAGTAGGGATTGCGACGTGGCCATCTCCCCTGGGGGGTGATTTCTTGCTTTCTGTCTCTCTCTGTCTTTCTGGTGAGCACACGCGCCCTGTAGCAGAAACCTCTCCTCCCAAAAAAGTAAAAAAAAAAAAAAAAAAAAAAAAAACCACATAAATAACAGAAGGTCTGGGGCCAGCAGGTGATGTAGTGTTTATGTCGCTGGACTCCCACGTGACCGACCGCAATTCGCGTTCCAAATCTGGTGGCTTGAAACTCATGCTGTGTGTGTGCCTGTGTGCCCAAGATCGTGGGAGAAGAATGGAGAAGGGATTGTGGCATGGCCATCCCCTTGGGGAGTGATTTCTCACTTTCCCTTTCATGGTCTGTCTCTGTCTCCAGTGAGTGCACATACCCTAAGGCAAAAAACTCTACCAAAAAATATCCGAAGGTCTGATAACACCAACCCCACTCTCCTGCATGGCAGCAGACAGCTAGACTGAGTGGATTTCCCCACTGTATCAGGGCATATCTTCTCTATTTGCCACATTCCCTACCTGGTGTGGTTTATCCGTTTATAAGGCTCATCAACACAGATCTTTAATTTAGCTTTCTTTTAAAAATTTTGCCAGAGGGTATGCGTGCTTGTTGGAGAGAAATAGAGAAAGCATGAAAGCAACCTCCATAGAGGATGGTCACACGTTAATCCCTTTTCTCCATCTCCCTTTTTTTTTTTTTGGTATTTTTGGGCATATATGCACATGCGCTCACGGGAAGTGAGAAACTGCCCCCTAGGGGGATGACCATGTTACAATCCTTCTTTATCCTTCTCTCAGGATCTTGGGTACATAAGTACATGGCCCGGTATGATTTTTTAAGCTCCTGAGTCCGGACTCAAACTACAGAGTTGGCCATGTGGAATCCAGTCACCTTAACCAGCCACTGGCCTACTATTCTCTTTTAATTGGTAAGTGTTCCATGAGCATTAATAAAACCTCTGAGATCCTGAAGGAAAGGAGAATAAACCAATTTTCTTTTTTTTTTTTTTTCTTTTTTTTTTTTGGAGAGGTTTTTGCTATAGGGTGCATGTGCTTACCAGACAGACAGAGAGAGACAGAGAGACAGAAAGTGAGAAATCACCCCCCCAGGGGGGATGGCCACGCCACAATCCCTTCTCCTCCTTTCTCCTCTTGAGATCTTGGGCACGCATGCACACGCACCTGGCGTGAGTTTAAGCCACCAGGTCCGGGACTCGAACCTCAGTCGACTACTTGGGAGTCCAGTGACACAGCCATTACGCTAACTGCTGGTCCCCCAATTTTCTTACTAGTACATAAAGTCCATACTGCCCTTCATTAGTTAGGAGGACTTAGGTATCTTATTGAAGACTTTTAGAATCAGTTTGAAACCTGTGATCTTAATGTCAGGTGGTGAATTGTGCCACAATAATGTGAAATGATCTTTATGGTCTTCACTTATTAAAAGTAACAGATTCTCACTTTTCTGAAATTATTTGCAATGAATTGAGTTGTAAATGTATGTGTGCATTTATATAACTTTCTTATTCTTTCAGAATCCATCCTTAAAATCAAAAGTTAAAGAAGGAGAAGAAAAGAAGGAAGGAAGTTCACAAGACTCAGAGGTCAGAAAACTGTGATTGCTTATGGGGCAGTATTTTAGTTAACTTCTTTTCACTTTGTGTGTAATCTATTATAATAAATATAATTTATCGTATGGACATATATACATGTGAAATATAATAGAGTAAATTCTGAATCACAGTTCTGGGAAAAGCTAGTGTGTTCTTTACTGGAAACCTTGTGAAAGACCCGACCAGGTACAGGTCGCGAATGAGGATGTTACTTTAATCAGGGAAAGAAAATAGGGTGGTGAGAGATGTGCTCACTTCCTAGAGGGACAGGGAAAGGCTTTTTAAATATGTCTTTGTCAGCCTTTCAGCCAGTGTGAAACTAAGCCACTATTAACTGTTTCCTGACTCATCTTAGTGGATGAGACAAGGTTATCTTTGTGCATAGGCAAGGAGGGAATGGCAGTCGGGGCTCTGATCACCAGGGCTTCCATTCATCTTCTCTCTGAATCCTGGATGAAAGTGGTCAATAGCCGTGGGGCGGTCTCATGTCAGCTAGAGAATACAGTGCGTGTTTATGTGCCTCTTCTCAATATGTGCCCAGTAAATGAAACTAAAGAAAATTATATCTAACTTCTGATAACAAATACTTGAGTATTCATAATTTCACCTAATGTTGTGTGTTTTAACTTTTTTCTTTTCTATTCATTTTGCTTCCAGAGGTGTGAAAGGGCAGAGGCATTAGCAAAAATCAAATCAAAGGCCTTTTCAGTTGTTGTTCAGGTAAGTTACTTCCTTAAATGGATAATTTAGAAATCGACCCGATGCCTTTTGAATCACTTTTTACTTTTTTGTCATAGTAACACGTGTTTGTTAGCTTAATAAGTCAGATCATACTGGAGCTCATATAGCCTGGCAGTCCCTTGAGGGGCCACTGCGCACTGTTACGTCTCTAACCCTGATGGGCAACTACTTTCTACTTTGTATCTCCTAGCAATTTCCCCTGTTGTTCACCTGTTTGATGCCATTTGCTTTTATCATCTTTTAGTTCCTAGTATTCCTGATACTGGAGGGTTTTAGGAGTTTTAAAATTTAATGATTGATTATGTAACAAAAGTTCCTGATAATGACCTTGGTGTAGGTCTGGGCACTCATGGTGTCCATCTTCTTAGTCTTTGTTTCTGAGGGATATTTTGTTGTTCTTTGATAGTATTCTTTGCTGCGTTTTTTTCTTTTCTAGTTCTTTTATTTATTTATTTATTTATTAATCTTTAGCTTTTGTCTCTTTTTTTCATTTTTTTTAAGTGGTTTTTCCTATAGGGTGCATGCACTCACCAGAGAAAGAGAGAGAGAGAGACAGAAAGCAAGAAATCACCCCCCGGGGGGATGGCCACGCTGCAATTCCTTCTCCCTCCTCTCGGGATCTTGGGCATGCACATACGCACATGTGCCTGGTATGAGTTTAATCCACTGGGTCCAGGACTTGAACCACAGTCGACTACATGGGAGTCCAGCGACATAGCCATTACACCTACTGCTGGTCCCATATCTTTAGCTTTTGTCTCTCTCTCTTTTTTTTTTTTTAATTATTTATTTAACTTTATTTATTCATTCATTCATTTTTATTTTGACCACAGGAACACACACAGAGAGAGAGAGAGAGAGAGAGAGAGAGAGAGAAGGTGAGAAAGCAAGCCACCAGGTCCAGGACTTGAACCATGGTCAGCCAAGTGGGAGCATCCAGCATCTTAACCACCACGCCACCTACTGGTCCTGCTTTTGTCTCTTTATTGATACTTTCTGGGAGGTTTCTTAAGCTTTATCTTCTGAGCTTTTTTTAAAAATTTTTTTTAAAGACATGGTCTTGCTATGTCATGATCATCCTGCCACAGCCTCCCAGTAGACAAGAATATGAATGTGCCACTGCACCCAGCTTTTTTTTTTTTTTTTTTTTAAAGAGGTTTTTGCTATAGGGCGCGTGCGCTCACCAGAAAGACAGAGACAGACAGAGAGACAGAAAGCGAGAAATCATCCCCCCCAGCCGGGGTGCCACGCCACAATCCCTTCTCCTCCATTCTCCTCTCAGGATCTTGGGCGTGTATGCACACATGTCCGGCTTGAGTTCAAGCCACTGGGTCTGGGACTTGAACCACGGGTGAATATGTGGGAGTACAGTGACAGCCTTGACGCTAACTGCTGGTTCCTGCACCCAGCTTTTTAGGTTTGGCTGGGAATTGGGCCTGGGCTTCCTGTGTATTCTCAACCTGCAGAGAAGTTGCTTTGTATCAGTATGTGCCACTGTCGTTGGACCAGAACCATTATTTAGATTACTTAAATTTCTGCTGATATATTTTCATTCTTAAGAACTTCCTTTGTTCTCTGGATGTTTCTTTCTTCAGTTTAAAAATTTTGTTTTTTAGGAGGGCACATGGCATGATGGTTAAGGTGCTGGACTTCCACATGGCTGACCATGGTTCAACTCCTGGACCTGGTGGCTTGCTTTCTCACTTTCCCTCTCTCTCTCTGTCTCTCTCTCTCTCATCAAAATAAAGAATATTAATGATAACAAAAATACTTTTTTAAAAATAATTTTTGTTTTTCCTTTTTTTGTAGGATGAAATATCTTTTCTTCTTTAAGGATATTAACTATAGTTTTTTTAAATTTCATTTTCTCTGAGCTCCCTTTTTTCCTATTTATTTTGATCTGTGTTTTATCTTGTTGAGTTTTTTTTTTTTTCCAAGTGATAGGAAATCCTCAGATGTGTGTTCATATTTGAGAGTGACTAAGACGAGATGAAACTTTTTTAATATCTGCATTTCTTTTCCATTAGTCTCTTCATGGGGGGGAATATGGGACACATACCTAGCTGCCAGAATTCCAGAACCTACACCAGCTATCAGCCCCAAGGCTTATGATCCTTCAGCAGGTTTCACTCAGCCTCCCTATTTTCAGTAAACGGTCTCATCTCCTTCTTCAGCTTCCCCGGTTTTTCCATACATCTTTTGTTTAGTTTCCAAAAGGCAAACCTATTTTCTACAGGAGAACAGGTGCTTAACTTTGAGGCTGGGGAAGGCAACACTGTTCCCTCTGTAGGTTCTTAATACATTTACCTCTTTTAGTACCATTTTTGGTGACTCCAGTTTCTGATCCACTCGGATCAGCTTGCTTTATACTACCTCCTCAGTGTAGGTAACTGGGATTCAACCTTCTTCAGTCTTAAGTTTGCTGTTGCTGACTCTTCCACTTTCCATCTTCCAAACTTTTGCTGTTTCATTACAATTATGTGGTTTCCTGTTTTCTGTATTTTTGTAGGTTTATCCATCTTGATTCATTTACTAATAAATATTACATAAGTATTGTTGAATACTTAGGTGCCAAGGACAATTAATTAGTTAACCCAGATTATTTTTTTTGAGAGATTTTTGCTGTAAGGCCGCATGTGCTCACTAGAGAGACAGAGAGACAAAAAGTGAGCAATCACCCCCTCCCAGGGGGATGGCCATGCTGCAATTCTTTCTCTTCCATTCTCCTCTTGGGATTTTGGGCATGTATATACATGTGCCTGGCGTGAGTTTCAAGACTCCAGGTCTGACACTCAAACTGCGGTTGGCCATGTGGGAGTCCAGTAACGTAACCATTATACCTTCTGTTGATCCCAATCCAAATTCTTTTAACCAGAACTTTTTTCACATATATAATATGCTAATTGATGTTTAATATGTATTTTAAGACATTATGATACAATTTTTTAAGTCATTAAATTATGCTTCTTATAAATTGATACAAGTATATGTCACAACATGGTATGATTCCCCCCCATTTATTTAGGTGCAGTTGACAGACAGTACACAGTTGCTTTTTAAGAAATGTTAAAACCTATACTGCATACACAACATTAACTGAAAACTCTTTGCTCAGGCAAATAAAGAAATTTATTGCCTAATATAATTGGAAAGTCCTTGGCCAGCTGGCCTCAGTCAGATATCACCAGGACTGTCCCTCCATGTCTGACTGTTATATTGTGTTTACTGTCTTTCTTTTTTTTTTTTGCACTCACCTTCTGTTTTTTTTTTTTTTTTTTGGAGAGGTTTTCGCTATAGGGCGCGTGCGCTCGCCAGACAGAGAGAGACATAGAGACAGAAAGCAAGAAATCACCCCCCAGGGGGGTGGTCACGCCGCAATCCCTTCTCCTCCATTCTCCTCTCGGGATCTTGGGCACGCACGCACACGCGCCCAGCGTGCACTCACCTTCTTTAAATTCATGACAGCTTAGCCTTGTACATTCCTAACTTTAGGTTCAAGAAATTTTTTTTCCTAATAGTCAGTTTTATAATTGAATTCCATTAGCTATAATACAGACCACATGCCTACCTGTGAACAAATAGCAGTGGTCATGGGAATGCCAAGTTCATTTGGGCAGATAGAAGCCATGGCCATACTTTGAGCCCGAAGTGAAGGAGTTCCACTCAAAACCCGTGGTGGTACCTAAGGAAAATAAGGTTATTACTAGAGTAAGGGAGATTCTGTTATTAGAAACAGGACTAAAACAGAGTTTGTCTCTACACCTCCTTTTCCCAGCCATGCCAGATAACAGAATAGCTGCATTATAACCCTGTGTGAGTAGATAATAATGACAGGCATGGGAAGCTTTTTAAGTCACAAAGATAAAAGACAATGTATGTGGCAGAGGTAATTATGTTAAATCAGTGTGATATTAAGGCCGTTACGACAAGAGTTTCTGTAAATCTGTCTTCATCTTTGATTGTTATTTTGTCTTTCTCTAAATTATCTGTTGGTTGGGTTCATTTTGTAAATCATTGTAGTTGATTGATTTCCTTCTTTTAAGGCATCCAAGTCAAGAAGGCATCGTCAAGTCAAGCTTGATTCATCTGACTCTGATTCTGCATCTGGTCAAAACCAAATCAAGGCAACTAGGAAAAAAAGAACCAAAGAAACATTTAAAAAGAAGGAAGATGTCTTCCAGAAACAAAGGTAAGTTTTTTAAGTCTTGCTGAGAGTCAACAGGGAGTTTGGGCCTTACTTACAAAACTGTAGTAGGCCGGGTATTACTAAAAATTCCAAGCCTCATGTGTCAGTCCCACCCTGGATAAAAGAAAGTTTCTTTCATCTGATTTTGAAAGTGTGTGTATGTGTAATTAGACCACAATCTACCTCACATTTAATGATAATAACGCTGAAAGTATAGCAGTTTTATTTAACACTGCTCTTGGACTAGTAAATGTAATCAGAGTGAAATAAGATATTTTATCATAAAGAAAACAAAGTTATTAAGATTTATGAATGACTGATTTTATGCCTAAAACATATTCTAAAGAGAATTTGCTAAACAAAAAATTCAGTAAGGTAAATACTACTACACACCTTCTAGAAATTAAAAGGTTAACAGGGAAAAATTATGAAAAATATGGTAATAAATTAGATAGTTTAAATAAAATGGATATATTTCCTGAAGCATACAATTTCCCAAAGTTGACACAAGAATAGAAAAAAGAATAGTTCTATGTCTACTAATTAAATTCCTAGATGATATCACTGAAATTTTAGCAAAATTTAAGAAAGGCATAATATCAGTTCTGGGGGTCAGTGGGTGGCCTGGTGGTAAGGGCACTGGACTCCCACATGGCTGACTGCAATTTGAGTTCTGGACCCGGTGACTTCCTTTCTCACTTTCTCTCGCTCTGTCCTTCTCTGGTCTAATTGAAATTAATTAATTAATTAGCTAATTAAAGTTAAATAAAATACTTTTTAAAAATTGACATTTTTAAAAAGAATTATTTTATTCAACTTTATTCATTCATTTATTTATTTCAATTTGACAGAAAGGGATAGTGTTAGAGAGAGAGAGAAAGCAAGCCACCAGGTCCAGGACTCGATCCACAGTCAGCCATGTGGGAGTCCAGCACTCTTAACCACCATGTCACTTGCTGACTCCCAAAAATATCAATTCTATACAGATTCTGTAAGAAAATAAAATGGGAATACTTTCCAGTTTATTGACATTGTAAAAAAGTTAAGCAATAATGTCCCTCCTGATCATATGTGCTAAAGTCCTTATAAAATATTACATGTTGAATCCAACAATATATTACTGGGATAATATGTAATGAACAACAAGGGTTTATTCAAGGAATAAAGGGTTGGTTCAGCATAAGAAAATAAATCAAGATAATTCATCATATGAGCAAACTAACGGAGAAAAATAATAGAATAGTCTCCATAGATAATAGATGAAATATTTGACAAAATCCAACATCTGTTATAAACTCTGAACAAATTAGGGTTAGAAGGGAATATCCTTAATCTGATAAAGGATCTCTCTGAAAACTTACACCTAAATAATATCATAAGTTAATGTTAAAACGATGCTTCTCTTCCTGAAAGTAAGGTGCGGATGCCTGCTGTCATTGCACCTATTAAACATTATCCTGGAGGTCCTAGCCAGTATAGTAAGGCAAGAGAGGGATACAGTAGACATTTAGACATACATGGTCTTAATGGATTAGAAGAATAGACATTGATACATACATGTACTTAAAGGATTAGAAGACCCAATATTAAGATGTCAACTAATTTCAAATTCTACAGAGTCCACATACTCCCAACTGAAGAAAATCCCAGAAGGGGGGCTGGACACAGTGGTTAAGGCACTGGACTCCTGAATGGCCAATCATGGTTCAAGTCCTGAACCCAGTGGCTTGAAAATCATGCCAGATGCATGCACATGCATGTGTGCCCAAAATCCTGAGAGGGGAATGGAGAAAGATTGGTGGCATGGCCATCCTTCTGGGAGATGATTTCTTACTTTCTCTCTGTCTAAGTTCAAGTGCCCTATGGCAAAAATCTAAAATCAACAACAAAAAAATTCCAACAAGGTTATTTTATATAAATTAACAAGCTAACTTTTAAGTATATATGAAAATGAAAAGGAATTAAAGTAGCAAAAGCATTTTGAAAAATAACAATAAGGCTTCAGAAATCAAGACCATGTGCTATCTACAAAAAGATAGGGACATAAAACAATAGAGAATTATAGAGATCTAGAAATATTTTCAGACGTATATGGTCATTTTTTAAAAGCTATCTTATTTGAAGTTTTCATTTGTTCCCTGAGTGAGAAAGATTATCTATCACTGTGGCAAGGTCCTGTTGCTGTGATGTATCCCCATTGTCAGTCAGCCTATTCCTTGTTATGTACCTATTACACTTAATGTTCATGCAAAAATTTATACACAAAAGTTTATAATGTTTTTAATTGTAATGGTTAATGCTACAAACAGCAGTATGTCCTTCATGGGTGATTAGATGAACAAACTGTGGCCCATCTGTGGTCCATCCATATAGTAAGGACTGCTGATGTATGTAACAGTGCAGATGGATCACATGTACACCATGCTAAGTGAAAGAAGCCAGACACAAAAGGAAACATACTATATGATTCTATTTATGCAACATCCTGGAAAAGGCAAATCTATAGGGCCAGAAAACAGATTAGTGGTTTTAGGGTCTAGAGGTTAGAGGAATGTGTTGGGGATTGAAAATGGGTACAAGGGGGATTTGGTGGGTGGTGGAAGGGTTCTGTCTTTTGATTCAGTGGTGATTGCACAGCTGTGTTTGTCTCAGTTCCTAGATCTGTACATGAAATCCAGTGTATTTGTATTGTTTCACATTATCTGTTACTATTACATCAGCAGTCCTGAACAACAACCAAAGCAAAGCAAAACCAGGAGACATGAGGAAAAGATTGTTTGGTTTGCTTACATTTAAAAAAATAACTTCTAGTGAATTACAGTATTCTTTTCTGAAGTATCACACACAGTTATTGGGTCGTTGGGAAAATCATGATACATTCTTGTATAGAAAAATACATTATGACTTTCTGATGTCCTAGTAGGTTTACAAATGCACACAAGCACTTTTTGTTAATAATCAACCTTCATACAAGTATAGCAGGGAGCCGATCTGGTCAAGCTGCTTTTGTGAACACCTGAAAAACAGTTTTTCGTGTGGTTGAGGAACAAGTATAAGACAGGAAAGGAAGGGAATCAAGTTTGACAACTATAGTTTATAAAATATGATGTTGTTCACTACCCGTGTTTTATTATTTAATGTAGTTGCTGAAAACACTTGTTTCATAAACTCTAACAGTAATTTAAGGACGTGCTCTGTGGCACATCTGAGCTTTGTTATTGAATTTTCTTAGAAAATAAGGGAGGATTTAAACCACTGGGAAGAATAAAGTATAACGAAATATAATTAAATGCAGATCTTCAGTCCTAGCTTAACTCTTTGCAGTAACCAGCTTTATAGCACTAAAGGTATTATAAATACTCTGAAGCAAAAGTAGTTACTTGAACAATATTAATTACCTGGACCCAATAATTACCCAAGTACTTACTTTATAGTTTCTCTTGAATCAAAAGTTCATTTTCTTAATGTGGAAAAGTATTTTTGATTTCATAGTTTTGTTCAAAAGGAGAAGCTTAATATTACATAAAAGGTAAAAAATTTTGTAAAACTATTTATACCACCTATGATAATGTTAAAATTTTTTGATTTAGGAGAGTTCTCATACATTAATAAAGGGGCTTACACGTGTACCATTAATAAAAAATGGGCTTAGGACACAAATTGACAATTTGCAAACAAAACATGAACAGTCAATGTGTATATAAAGAGATATTTAATTTCATTAACAATTAAAGAAATGTAAATTAAAACATGATTTGGGGCCAGCAGATGACGTAGTGGTTATGTTGCTGGATTCACACATGGCCGACCATGGTTTGAGTCTTAGACGCAGTAGCTTGAAAATCATGTGGGGCGTGTGTGTGTGAATGCCCAGAATCCAGGAGGAGAATGGAGGAGAAGGGATTGAGGCATGACCATCCCCCCTGGGGGAGGTGATTTCTTACTTTTCCTCTCACTGTCTCTTTCTCCTGTGAGTGCATGCATCCTATGGCAAAAATCTTCCCCCCCAAAAAAATCACATGATTTTCTATATCACTTATTAGATAAACAAAGATGAAAGATAATGGAATACCTATTAATAGTGAAGGTGGAAGAGAGAAATCTCTGAATTTAAGTGGAAGATTAAGTTGACTGCCGACTTTTCAGATAGCAATTTGAATCATGTGCATGCTTTTTAACTTAGCAATTCTTTTTTTTTTTTTTTTGGAGAGATTTTCGCTATAGGGCACATGCGCTCGCCAGACAGACAAAGACATAGAGACAGAAAGTGAGAAATCACCCCCCAGGGGGGATGGTCACGCCGCAATCCCTTCTCCTCCATTCTCCTCTCAGGATCTTGGGCACACACGCACATGCGCCCGGTGTGAGTTTTAAGCCACCGGGTCCGGGACGCGAACCGCGGTCAACTACGTGGGACTCCAACGACATAGCCATTATGCTAACTGCTGGTTCCCTTTAACTTAGCAATTCAACTTCTGGGAATTATCCCATACAAAAGACAAATACACAAAGATAGTCATTGCAAGATTATTTAAAATGGCAGACTGTAAACAACTCAAATGTATAGTGTTTTAAAAATTACATGAATAAAATTGTCATCTGCATACAAAAAAGCTACAGAAAGTTTATATATACTTACATGAAAATATGTCTAAGATCTATTGATACATTGCTTAGTGAAAGAAGATTTTTAAAGAAGACCATGATTACATATCTTTTAATAAATATATATATATATATATATATATATATACACACACATACAAACAATATATAGCTTTGAAGAAATGCAGATGTATACTAAGTATTACCTGTGGTCAGTTTCAGGGATGAGATATTGAGAAACTTTTAAGGCCATACATTTATATAATGTTTGAATTTTATGTGAGAACTATGTGTACCTTTAGTAATCAGAGAAAAATCCAAAGATTTTAAAAAAAGGATAAACATACTAGCAGTATGGACTTAAGGTAGGAGGACTGACATGAAAAGAGAAGACCCAACCTGGTGGCACAGTTAGTGACAAGCTCAACTGTGGTGCTAAAAGCCATATGGCTAACCGCAGGTTCAGATCCCAGGGATGGCTGGGGACAAGGCTTACGTGTGCACCCAAGATGCTGAGAAGCTGGAGGGAAGGGAAAGGGGACTGTAGTGTGATAGGACTCCATCAGGATGTACCCCTCCCCCTTCCTCTCTATTTCTCTCTCTTGCTCACTCACAAGTGGGCACAGTGCTGTCATGAATAAATAGTGTAAAGGGTGTGTTAACCATGGATAAAGTTGGAAAAGTATGTATTTAAACGTGGAATCATGAAGTTTAGGCTGATTTTTTTTTTAGGTAGAGGGGAGTCATCTGAAACTTCTAAGTAAGAAAGTGGCATAACTGAAGATTTCCTTAAAGAAATTCAATCTGCATATATAGTATGGAAAGTAGGTAGGAACAAAATGAAAATAGGAACAAGAGGCTGTTGCAGGAATTTGGGCTTGGGTAAGCATCTGGCCAAGTGGTAATAGGAGTTGGAGAAGCTGACTAACATGTGAGCTGAATATGGAGGCTAATGGAGAGGGATGCGATAGGAAGGCTTCATGCCTAAGCACCGGGAGACTGTTGACGTCTTTAATTTTGGAAATATGAATGTATGATGGTTTATTTGGGAGAGAATTTGCATCCACCTGCCTTTCCTGATTTACTATTTTTTTTTTTAGGAATTATTTATTTAATTTTATTATTATTGTTTAATTTGACCAGAAAGAACAGAGAAAGGAAGGGGGGAGTGAGAAAGTAATCTGCCAGGCCTGAGACTTGAACCGTGGTTGGCCATGTGGGAGTCCAGTGCCCCAGCCAACCACTCCATCTGCCAGCCCTCTGACTTAATTCTTATATTAGCAGTCTGACACATAAATAGGTGCTTAGCGTATTGATTTAATTTATTTTAGTTTGTATTACAATATTTAAGCTTCAGTTGTATGTGTTTACCATTCCGAAAATGTAGCGTGCATGTTCTCAGAAGGCATCAGTAGTAGTAATGATACAGTGGTGAAGACGGTAACAGCTACTATTAGTGTACTGCTTATTATTGCCCATCTTTTCTCACATATCCAAGGTCACCCAGCCGATAAATAGCACAATTGAGACTTGAGAGTCTGTCTGAATCCAAGCCTGAGTCTTTAGCTGCCTCACTGTGGGCTACATCTCGAGTGTTGGGAGAGGTACATCTAGAGCTCAAATTAGGCATGCACTTCTGTTGGTGTGCTCTTAGTTGTGTTGGTGTGTTCTTAGTTGTTTTCTAGCTGCAAGTGTAGTGATCATTTGTTTTGACAGTACAGTGGTCTCTTTTCTTGAAGAGAGATTTTTGTTATAGGGCACATGTGCTTCCCTGAGAGAGACAGAGAGACACAAAGCAAGAAATCACTCCTAGTGGGGATAATCATCCCATAATCCCTTCTCCATTCTCCTCTCGGGGTTTTGGGCACGGATGCACACGTGCCCAGTGTGAGCTTTAAGCCATCAGGTCCAGGACTCGAACCTTGTCGATTATGTGAGTGTCCAGCAACATAACCATGATGCTATCTGCTGGTCTCAAGCAACGGTCTCTTAATGATCATTGTATCCCACAGAGTTAGCCTTGACATAGTGAAACTATCTACGTGCGGCCTTCTGGGGAATTATTTTTGTGCTTATTTGAGGTTAAAGATTTAAATATCAAAATTTACTTTTAAAAGTTTAGTTGTTCTGGTCCATATCTTTCTTAAATATATTACATTCTTATTTATGTTTCTTGGTTTCTTTTGGAGAGGTTTTGCTATAGGGCACGAGCACTTGCCAGAAAGACAGAGACAGAAAGCAAGAAATCACCCCCCCCACCCCGGGGCATGGCCACGCCACAGTCCCTTCTCCTCCATTCTCCTCTTGGGGTCTCGGGCATACATGGACACACGCCTGGCGTGAGTTTAAGCCACCAGGTCTGGGACTTGAACCACAGTCTACTACATGGGTGTCCAGTGACATAGCCATTATGCCAACTGCTGGTCCCTGTTTCTTGTTGTTTACAGTGTCCATCTAGCATTTGTTTTACCTTTTAAGAATTATTTATTTAATTTTATTTATTATTAATTAATTATTTTTTAATTTGACTATTGAGTGACAGAGAGAGGGAAAGTGAGAAGGCAAGCCACTTTTTAAAAAGTACAGTTTCTGTCAGATTTACTGCAATGGGTGCCTTTCTGTACTCAGCGTGCAGGTTTGGAGCAATTTGGTTTTTTCCTTTTTCTATTTCTAAACTGTGATAGGCTAGGAAATGAGGTAGCCATTCATTTCAGTTTTATAACTGATTCGTTTCTGGATAAAGGCCACAGAAGACCTGTGACCAAAGTTCATGAACTTTGTTATGTGGACTTTAAAATAAAGGACTGAAAGTTTCGCTTGTTCACTTTTTGGCTCCAGGCTGCATTCTGGGTGGGTAAAACATTGTTTTTAAGATCTTTTCAGGACTCTTGATTCATTTAATTTAGAATAGATCTCTAAATTAGTTAATCATCATGTAATCGGAATTTGACACAACTGTCAAATTCTTAACTTAGAAATCCTCCCCTTGACATTGTTGAATAGATTGTTCATAAATATGGGTTTTTAAAATCATTAATATTGATATAGGTGGACGTGGCTAAAAGATTGTGAAGACATAATAGTAGTTTTGGGTAGTTCAACTAATTATCATTTTGTGGAGCACTGAAAAAAATGTACACATTGAAAGGCTATAGATGTATGATTAGTTATGGAAAGAGGTTTCCTAAACGGTTATCTGTTATCTTAAAGATCACATAAAAAATCATTTTACTTGTTATTTAGGAGTTGCAAGTAAAGGTAAAATCCTACTCTAATGACTTAACAGGAAACTGGTATTTGTTAAGTTTGAATTACGTTCAAAATGGAAGCATATTGCTCCAGTTCATTCAACTCTGTCTTAGAGTACTGTTCATTCATAAGGTTCCAGAATACATACTTTCAGAGCAGAAAGCATAATCATTTTTGTTTAATTTTTTGCCTCTGGAGTTGACAGGTACTTATTAACATAGTTGTTTTAAGAAATAGTGTTATAAAATAGTTGAATCTACATTTAATCATTTAATAAATATTTATTGAGGCTCTCCTATATGCCAGGCACTTGTCTAAGCCGTGAGACTGAAGATACATCATGTGAACAAACCACAGTTTACCCTTGTCCTTACATTCTAGTGGGAAGAGGCAGGCTATAAAAAAAAGATTAATTCACGGCTTATCAAACTGTAAGAGTGTTGTGGAAAAGGAAAATGCACCATGAGAAACGCAGAGTGACTGTGCATGGGAGTTACGTGCTGAATGGCAGCTGATGTGACAATGGTATTTGATAAATTTGATTAGGATATTTTTTTGGGCAACAGAAGTTTAATGTAAAAAATCTCTAGTGTTTTCTTGTTTGCTTGTTTGTTTGGGTTTTTTTTGGAGAGATTTTTGCTATAGGGCACGTATAATCGCCAGAAAGACAGAGAGACAGAAAGCAAGAAATCACTCCCCAGGGGAGATGGCCATGCCACAATCCCTTCTCCTCCATTCTCCTCTTATGATCTTGGGCATGCACGCACACACACGTGCCCAGCGTGAGTTTAAGCCACCAGGTCCAGGACTAGAACTGCGGTTGACTACATGGGAGTCCAGTGACATAGCCATTACGCCATTTGCTGGTCCCTGTTCATTTGTTTTTTTAAGAGAGATTTTTCCTATAGAATGCATGTGCTTGCTAAAGAAACAGACAGAGACAGAGAGACAGAAAATGAGAAGTCACCCCACAGCGGGGATGGCCATGCTACAATCCCTTCTTCTCCTGGGATTTTTTAGGCATGTACCCATACACAGCAGCGTCAGTTTGACGCTGCCAGGTTCAGGACTTGAACTGCAGTCATCCATGTGGGAGTCTTAGCGACATAATCATTATGCCATCTGTTGGTCCCTTCCAGTGTCTTTGCAGTGAAAATAGCTTATATTAAACTGTAGGTTATTTCTTTGAAATGGCAATTTTTTGACAGAGTTCCGGAATAAAGGTATAAACTTTTAGATCAAAAATTTACTCTGAAGACCAGCTTCGTAGCCTAATGGTTAAGGGAGTCTCATATGATCTACCAATTTGAATCTCAGACCTGGTGACTTGAAAGAGCACTGGGTATGTGTCCACATGTGCCCGAATTTTCAACAGAATGGCAAAAGAGAGGAGAGGGATTTTGGTATGATGAGACCCCATTGCAGAGTACTTTTTCTCTCTTTGTCTCTGCTGAGCACACACAGCAATGTAAAAAAAGGAAATTATGACCAGAGAAGTTCATCTGGTAGCACCTATATGCTGACAAAGGAGTGTGTCTGCACTCACAAATGTGGCTGCTAAACTTTACAGGTACAGTAGTCTAGTCATAAATTAATTTGATAAAATCCAAGTAACACATTATTTTTCCCTGATGGCTACAGATATAACCTCCTCCGTTGTATGTGATAAACATTGAATAATATATCTGTGCTTGGCTAGTTTGTTTCTTCCCCTTCTCTCCATTTTCTTTAGTGGAAAAATTAGAGCGTATTTTCAAAACAAAGATACATATATAGGTTATATTAATACTTAAAAGGGTATGTATCCTAGAGTGCATGTATCTGTTTATGATTGCAATTTCAGCTTTTAGTTTTTTACATCTAAGTTGCATATTATAGTAATGACATTCTTTGTATTAAAAATTTTCTTGAAGATTAATATTCTTTTTATACAAATCTTTTTTTCTCAATATTTCTAAATATTTCCAGGTAACACGAAGAAGGTACATAAAGAAGATAAACCTGTAAGTCTGAGTATGCCTGTAATCACCGAGGAGGAAGAGGAGAATGAAAGTTTTAGTGAAAAAGGTACAGATGAACTTTGTCAGGCAAGGGAGGTGAAGGGCACGCTTGGGGGTATCAGGGACAAGCCTGATGTTGGCTGGCGTTCTTGAGATTCTTTTATCCTTGGCTCAGAGAAGAATTTCAGTGTTAGCCATTCCATTAAGAGTAAAGATAACACAACAATCGAATGGCTATGGCTTCCCATGAAGTATCCCATCAGTTCCGTCTTTTTAGAAAGTTTCTCCCAGAGGCTGTCCTGCTTTTCTGTGGACAGCATCCCCTCTGTCTTTATCTTCCTTCTAGAATTCATTTTCTTTTTCTAATTTTTTAAATTCTCCTTTCCCAGCCCTCTACTTTTGCTTTTACAGTGCTGGAGAATATTTCTTTTTTTGTCTCATCTTTCATAATTTTCATGTTTTTCTGTCTTTTATTATTTTCTTTGCTTTTAATGATCTTTAGGTTCACAGCTGTTTCTAGATGGACAGGTTCGAATGTTGGTTGTAGCATCTGCTGTCGCCAGAAAGATGTATGGCAAAGGATTTTGGGTTACATTTTCAAATTTCATTGAAATTAAGTCGAAATCTTAGTTTATCTTTCTTAGCAGTGGCCTAGATACCCTTCGCATCTGGCACACTGGGTCCATCATAATTACAGGGAGGCCATACCCATGTGAAACAATTTCTGATTAACGTTAGTTAGGAATAAGATTTAAAATAATTAAGACCCACTATCTCTGAGATACATTTCAGTAGATTCAGTATAATATCTACATCTCAATAGATTCCTATCCCAATAAAATTAATATATTACTATCTTGCTAGAATTTCTAAGGTCTAAATTGCAGTATCATTTTAAAGAAGAAAATTGTTTATTTTCCGGTGTAAGATTTCTTTTTGGATCTTTGCTGTAAGGGATTTCTTGTTGTGTTATGCCAGTTAAACAGCTATATAGTTCAAATACATATTATCAGTTACATATTATCATTTATGTCAGTTATTTATTTTTAGACCGTACAAACTTCTTAACTTTATGTCTTCAGATTTCCCTGCATCCAAGAGGAAAAGAAAACGCTGAACGACGAGCCTACTGTAAAGTGTTAAAATTTGAAATGATGGAAGACAGTTTATTTTATGTATTGAACAGGAAGACTGCCAGTATTAAACTAATTCTGTGTAACTACAGGTTATTTCTTTGAAATGGAATACTTTCACACAGTTCTGGAATAAATGCACAAAAATTTAGATCAAGAATTTACTCTCAAGGCCAGCCTTGTAGCCTAGTGACAGGTTAAGGAGTGGATCACACATGGGCTGCCAGTTTGAATCTTGGATCTGGTATCCTGAGAGCACTGGGTGTGTGTGTACACATGCCCAGAATTTGGACAGGATGGTGAGAAGAGGATGTCCTGTCGGAGAGCACTTTCTCTATTTCTGTTTGTCTCTATGGTGAGCACACATAGCAATTTTAAAAGAAGTTTTTGGGTTTTGTTTTGTTTTCTTTTGTTTTTTAATTTGCTAGCTAGAGGCCTATATCCTCACCACAGAGGAAAAATGAAAAAGCATTCTTCCAGGGGGTATGGCCATGCAGCAGTCCCCTTTCTTTCGTTCTCCTCTTGAGATTGTGGGCTGGCATGCACACACATATGCCTGATGTGTTTTCAAGCTTCTGTTTCTGGAACTTGAACCTCATAGTCAGCCATGTGTGATCTAGTCTCTTTAACCATCATGCCAATGGGTGGCCCAAGAAAAAAGGATTACTCTGAAATTTGATTCCAGCATATTCTTTCATGAAATCTACATAAATGGAGGTAAAATATATTTGAAATGTAAAAGAGGTAATCCTTAGTAATTATTTGCAGCTTATTACTATTTCTTATAACTTTCTGCAATATATTGTCTTTATAGTTCTGGCAGTATTGAGCTTGTCAGAAATTTCGTGATGTATTTTTCTGTTTTTTCTATGCAAAAATGTGGCATGTCTTTTGTGATGACCCAGTACTATTGTATTTAAATTTTTTTTTGAAACATTAATGTTTACTACTGTAAAAGGCTATTTTGTATCTATAATTTGGAAATAGATTTGTTTATATATATATATATATTTATATGATGTTTATTTACTATTTAGTATATTAAATGAAGTATTTAATATACAATATACAATATTTGCTTTATTTTTTTAATATGTGAAGCTTACATGGCCAGTGACTTATGTGATCAATCATTTAGGAAGCTTAAAACTCATTTTCCACTTCTGCTTAAATTCTCCGAATTAAGTATTTATTTAGAGCTTATTTTAAAGCTGCCTTTTGTTTCATGTTTGTATATATACATATGTATGTTTGTGTATGTAGACATATGTATAAATGCATCTATATATAAATATGAGACCAGTCAATAAATTTAAGTACAATACTCAAATACTAGTCATTTCTAATACAGCCTTTATAAGTAGTAATGTAAATTTTACAATGTGTCTCTGGTATAGAATGGTTCTTATGAACAAAAAAACATTCTGTGGTTTCATGACAACTTCTCTGTTAATTTCTCATTCTAGACATTTAAATGGAAATTACTGTGACTATATTGTTTGAATTGCTCTCAGCAGCAAACCATATTCATGCCTTGTGGTTTGCTTAATCTACCCAATACAATAAGTTGATTATCCTTCATGTTGATTTCTAGCATTGTATTGGGTTGTCAGGAAGGTCGTGATGCATTTTTGCATAGAAAAATATGTCACAACTTCACTGATGAACTAATATTACTGAGAAATTAAAATCAGAGTTGGAGATTTGTCCAAATCTAAGATGTCCTATAGTGAAAATGGATAATCTCTCTGAATATATATCATTTTAAAAATCAAAATGTAATGCTGATTCAATAAAACTTTAATGTATTAGAATTCATGCTATCACATTAGCTGCTGAAGTGACTGTTTTCCTTGACTGCCTTCAGGTATTTGTGGTAATAAAGGGTGCTGTTTTCATATATGGACATTAGGCAGGGCTTCTGGGATTTAAACATCCTAGAATGGGGTTAGTCTGAGGTGTACATTTATCACTGGCAACTCATTCACCAGGTTATTTGCCAAAACTTGTCTGGTCATTAAAGCTTTATAAATATTATTTGCTAATACAGTTAGTTTCTTTCTATTTTTCTACAACTATACTCATATAAAATACATTGTATCATCTCACTTTTACACTGAAGAAACTACCTCAGGATGGTAAGTACCTTGCTTACACTCCCAAAGTTAATTCAGTGACACATCTGGGATGTAAACATAGGGTTCAGGCCTATACTAATTTCAGTTCCTTTTTTTTTTTTTTCCCCCCGATTAGTTTTTGCTATAGAGCACACGTCCTTGCCAGAGAGAGAGGTGGAAAATGAGAAATCACCTCCTGGTAGGAAATGTCCATGCCACAGTCCCTTTTCCTCCAATCTTGTGATTTGGGACATTCATATACACACACCTTGATTTTTAAGCTGCTGAGTCCAGGAATCAAACTGCACAACCACCCATGTGGAATCCTGTGCCTTAACCTCTATGTCATTTGCTTGCTTGTAAATGAAAAGACTTCAAAAAGTACGTGCTTATTTGGGTGGGAAATTTTGAAATCCATGCGTAGCTTTTTTTAAAGAATTAGTTTTATTCTATTTATTTATTTTAATTTGATCAGAGAGGGACAGAACAAGAGAGAGAGAGGAAGAGCAAAAAAGAGGGAAAGGGAGAAAGCAAGCCACCAGGTTCGGGACTTGAAACCGCAGTCAGCCATGTAGGAGTCCAGCATCCTTAAGCACCACGCCACTTGCCAGCCCCTGCATAACTTTTTCATAATACACATTTTCCATAAACTTTTTCTGAAGACCTTGTATAATCTAAGAGAAATGGAAATCTAGACGGATTCTATTCGCTGTAGGCAATTACACCACACTTCAAAATGGCTTAAACAATATGGATATTTTTAATTCTTAAAAGTTTATTTTAATTGTTGATACAGAGCATACATGTGTACGCATGAGAGAGAGAAGAGAAGCACCCTAGACGGCTTCTCACACGGATTTCCTCTCCGTGGCCTCTGACTCATCGGGATCCTGGTGTATGCACAGACTCTGCAATGGTTCAATCCTGTGGGGATCTGGGCCTGGAGCTGGCCCTGTGACTTCGAGTACTGCAGTTCAGGTTGCTGACTGTGCCACCAGGCTGGGCCGGGCAAGTGTACTTTAAAACCATTTGAGTCCCAATTCAGGGTGGCTCTGTCTTACACAGTACATCAGTTCTATGGTAGCTTCATATACTCAAGGTGGGGTTTTTAGGGGAAGCTTTGCATCATTGTTGAGAACTTAATCAGCCAAGTTCTCAGGTGCTGGTCAAGGGCAAGCCTTATAAGCAGTCCTTTCTGAAGATACAGTCTGAGGCCTGCTGGCACTCTTCTGCGCAGGTTCATTTCTTTTGTCACTATTTCAACAATGTTGCATTGACCTTTGTTTCTAAATCTTGGTTCACTTGTGCTGGTATTTCTGTTAAATAAATCTGCAATCATTTCCTTGGTCAAACTATAAAATTTTGTTGATTATAGCAAAATTGAGTTCTGAAAAGACTGCTAATTTGCATTCATGTTCACAGTATTTGTGAGTGACTACACCCCTATCAGTCTTTATCAACTGAATGTAGCTTGAATCTTATACATTGATTAAAAACAAATAAATTGTAGTAAGCAGATACAAGTTATATGGTAGAGTGTAGGCCCTAAGTTACGAGTTTTTCTTCAATATATTTTCAATATAGGGTCTGAATCATTTCATTTGCTTTAAATATGAAATAAAAGCTTTTTTTTTTTTCTTTTTGGAGAGGTTTTCACTATAGGGCGTGTGCACTTGCCAGATAGACAGAGAGACAGAAAGTGAGAAATCGCCCCCTGGGGGGATGGTCACGCCGCAATCCCTTCTCCATTCTCTTCTCGGGATCTTGGGCACACATGCACACGCGCCCGGCGTGAGTTTTAAGCCACCAGGTCCGGGACGCGAACCGCAGTCGACTACGTGGGAGTCCAGCGACATAGCCATTACACCAACTGCTGGTTCCCAATAAAAGCTTTTTCAGCAGTGTTCAAGTAGAACATGTTTGTCAGTGGATTTTTCAGGATTAAATTATGATGTCCAAGTACTAATTACCTATTAGCTGTTTATTGCCAACTTGATGATGATAACATAACTGCACCGGGTAATAAAAACTTGCTTTCAATATTAAGTATTTACTAAATTAGTGTTTTGTGGGGGAAAGAGGGTTGTGGCAGTGTATATAAACATAAGCTGTATTTTTTTTTGGAGAGGGTTTTGCTATAGGGCGTGTTCACTTGCCAGAAAGAGACAAAGAGGCAGAAAGCGAGAAATCACCCCCCCCCGGAGGGGGATGGCCATGCTGCAATCCCTTCTCCATTCTCCTCTCGGGATCTTGGACACGCACGCACACGCACTCGGTGTGAGTTTAAGCCACCGGGTCTGGGACTCGAATTCTGGTCAACTACATGCGAGTCCAGCAACATAGCCATTACGCCAAATGCTGGTCCCTATAACTTTTGATTCTTCACCTTGCATAATACTTTCATATATTGGGATTTCTGAAAATAGTATGGTATTAAAACACAGCTGGGACTAGCAGTTGGCATAATGGCTATGTCGCTGGACTCCCATGTAGTCGCCCGCTGTTAGAGTCCCTGATCCAGTAGCTTAAACTCACACCGGGTGCATGTGCGTGCATGCCCAAGATCCCAAGAGGAGAATGGAGGAGAAAGGATTGCGGCATGGACATACCCCCAGGGGGGTGATTTCTTGCTTTCTGCCTCTCTGTCTCTCTCTTTCTGGTGAGTACATGCACCCTATAGCAAAAAACTCAAAAAAAAAAAAAAAAGAATCGGAATTTTAGTGTTAAATACCAAGTTTTTAATGTTGCATACTGAGTTTTCTTGGACTGTCTGAAAAAATGAACAACAAAACGAGTGATTGTAAAATATAGCTCAGGGGAACTTTTTTTTTTTTTTGGCTTGGAAAACATTTAATTTCTTCAGAAGAAAACCGCCCTGGGTGTGTGCAGTTCTCCGTAGAGGAATCAGTGTGCTGAATTTGTTTTCTTTTGCAGTACCGTTACAGGTCTACATTGTTGGAAGCACACCTAACATCCCACTGGGGTTTATAACCCTAGTCTCTTAGTGCTGTGATTGGATATCTTGAAGGAGAGTGAGTTTCCCAATTGCTTGAGATCCTCTTGAAGGCTTATTCCCTAAGATGGACACGGTTGTATCACTGCCAGCCCAGGGAAAGATTTCTGTACCAGCTTTTGGGCAAAGGCTTTGTCTTACACACAGGATTTCCAGGACAGTATATAAGAAATAAATACATTTAAAATTTTATCTAGGACCAGCCTTTGGAGTGGATCTCACATGGCTGACCATGTAAAATCCCAGACCAGCAGTTTGAAAACTACCAGGTGCAGATGTGGGTGTGCCCCAATTGTGAAAGGAGAGGGAAATGGAGAAAGCATTGTGGCATGGCCATGCTCCATAGGCGGTCCTTTCTCTCTCTGTCTGTCTCTTTTGTCTCTGTGTCCCTGGGAAGTGCATGTGTCCCCTGGCAAACAAACTTTTATCTAAATGATGCAGAACAATTTTACTGGGTTGAGCAAAACTGTTCAGAATAGTATAATGCTTTGAACACACCAAAGTTTGAATGCTATACTTCATTGAGTCATCGGGAAAGTGATAATGCATGTTTGCCTAGAGAAACACACCCTGACTTTCCCAACGACCTAATAGTTAAAACCAAAAATGTAAGCTTTTTAGAAGTATAATACTTGGGTGCCCAGGAAGCCACAGTTGTTTGTTAGTGCCTAATACAGTGACTTTTGAGGTCATTTTCTTAAGTCATAATAACCGAAAACTTACGTGTTTACACAGATCCTCAAATTGACATGGGACCAAGGTCTCTTGACTCAATCGACAACTTAGAGAGACCCCAGTTTCCCTTGTGAAGTTGAATTAGGTGTAATTTATATCTTCTTCCCAATACCAATTTTGGCAGTGTCCAAAAGACTCACATGTACATGGAGATACAAAATGTATTTAATTGAGGTGTCATTGAGGATGAGCTTTATGGGCTTAAAATTACCTTCATTTTGATGTAAAAGAGCCTAGGAAAATAAGCAGTTACCAAAGCCTTCCTGACTACCTGCAACTCTTGAATTAAAGAACAGTTGGAAGAATGCTTGCTTTTTAAGTGGCAGAGAACTCTGTGGGTGCTTAGCTATTCACATTTTCCTTTATCTTCTCAACAACTATGTAGTAATTTTCATTGTACATTTTCTTATTCCTTGTATTAAAGTAAATGTGAAAGCCTAGACTTCAGGTTGTATAATCCCTTTTCATGTGTGAATTATTTGTGACATGTCGTAGGTCTGTGTTTTTATAAAAGATAGTGGACAAGTCTTTTTAGATTGCCTGGAACAAAAGCACACTTGCATCATCTTAAATGCCAGAAACTTCTTGTAAGAATATAAAGGTGAATAAAGCGCAGTAACTCAACAGAGGCATAGCTTCTTGGAGAGCAAGGAAAATACCTTTATCATGTAGTGAACACCAGCAGCCTGGATGACTGGGTCGTGTCCTCACTTTCGAGGTGGATTTTCATTGCTGTATAGTTGATATGACGCCTCTTATTCGCCCCTCGGCATCTTCTCTGCCCACTCCCCCTCTGCCATTTCTGCTGTTCCCTACTATCCCTGAAAGAGGATCTGATCTATTAGTTACAACCTTAAATAGAGCCTCCTGAGTGAGCAGAAGTTGTTCAGCTGGGCCATTCTGACTACTGGCTTCCATTATGTCTAGCCAAAAGGCTAGCTGCCCTTAACTAGGGCATAGATCTCTGGTAGAGTCAATTGTAGCCAGTGTAGCAGTGTCACACGCCACAGCGTACAGCAGATTATGTGGAAGGACCCATCTCTGGCAGCTTTCATCAGACAAAGTGATCAAGACCGTCTTTCAGAATCCATGGATTTCTCAGTCCAGTCAAGTTTGGAAATGTGCTGTAGCTTTAATCTCTCCCATCACACACACAAATTCATGTACTGAGATTCGGTTCTATGTGACAGGATTGAGAAGGTGGAAACTTAGTCTGACTGTGATGTGGAAAGGTGGGGCCTTTGGGAGATGAGCATTAAAGTTAATAGGGTGAGGCCCCCATGATTTTCCCCTGGTGGGTTTATAAGAAGAGGTAATGAAACCAGACGGGAGAGACATGGCCCCGAAGCATGCCCTCCTGCCCTTTCCACGTTGGGATGCATCCAGAAGACTAAGCAGATGTGGCCCCTGGACCTTGGACCTCTAAACCGTGAGCTGAATAAACCTCTATTCTCTTAAAGTACCTCGACTCAGGTCTTGTTCTGTTATTAGCAGTAGAACTGACTAGAGCAACGTGATGCTGTATTATTGTCAACTCTGCCACTCATGACCTAATCAAGTAGAGACATTTGATTAGGTCGTTTCACAAATAAGAGCATTGCACAGTGGTAAGGAGCATTGTCTCTAGGAAGAGACTGCTTGGGTCTGTTCAGCAGTTACGGTGTACATGTGTGGTTTAATGAAATCCACCTGTCATAAATTAGGGATGCATTATCCTTACCTTGTCCATTTATACTCCCTGCCATTCTTTGTGATAGTGTTGTCATACACTTTAGTCTGTATTATAAACTCCGCTATATGTCTGTCTCTTTGCTTTAAACAGGAGAAAATATGAAAATATTTTTACATTTATTCACATGTAAACCATATCCATTACTCTTCATTCTTTCATGCAAATCTGTGCTTTTATCTGAAATTATTTTCCTTCAGCCCGAAAAACTTTTAACGTTAATGTCTTAAAGCTCGGTTGGAGATCAATTCTATCAGGTTTTGTTGGTCTGAAAATGTCTTTATTTCACTTACATTTTTAAATGACATTTTTGCTAGATTTATAATCCTAGGTAGACATCTTTTCTCTCCCTTTCAACACTTTAAAAAGATTGTTCCATTGTCTCCAGCCTTCATTGTTTCTGATGAAAAATTTGTTTTCTTTTCCCTTTTTGTTTTTGGTTAGGTTTATTTATATCTTTCTTGAGAGAGAGAGGCACCTGCCCCAGGGCCCTCACACTGTGACCCACTCCCATTCTCAGTCAGCCTGGCTCATGAGTGTGTTTGCTCTGTGGGGTCTGGCTCCCAATGCACAGGGCTTAACCACTGGGCTACAGGTTCGGCCTGCAGGCATGTATCTAATGACTTTTATCATTTTAGATGTAGTATTTTCAGTTTTAAGAGTTACCCTTGGTAATTTTTTTTTTTTTTTTTTTTTTTGCATAGGGCACATGTGCCTCTCAGCTCTCAGGATTTGGGGCATGCATGCACATGTGCCCAGCATGATTTTCAAGCCACATCCTGGACTTAAACTGTGGATGGCCATGTGGGAGTTCAGTGTCTTAACCACCGCACTACTTACTAGCCCTCCCCTTAGTTATTCTTTGTGTTTGTATCTCCACTGAAATATTCCATTTCTTCACCCTTTATAACTATTTTTCTATAGATACTGTATATTCTTACTATAGATATTGTAGAGTTTACATTTATCTAGGTTTTTCTTTTGGTAAATTTTATTATTCATTCCATGAGACAGACAGAACCCCCCTGGGGCTTTCATACTGCAGTCCACGGCTAGTCACAGTCCAGATCACAGATACACGGGCACACCTGCTCAGTATATTCAAGGGTCCTAGAATGCAAACCCAGCATCTCTCCCATGTGGGTCCAGTTGTGTCAGCACTGTGCCACCGCCTGGCCCCTATTCATTAGGTTGTCGGAAAACTCATGTCGTGTTTTTTTAATGCAGAAATATGTCATGGCAGCTGAGCAGCCCAGTAGTTTTCTTGAAGTCTGCTAGTTCCAGTAGTAGAGTCATTGTTCTATCTGTTTCTATTGACTGTTTTTTTTTTTTGACTGTGGATCACATTTTCCTGTTTCTTTCCCTGTCTAGCAATTTTTCATTCTATGATAATACATGTTAGAGACTCAAGATTCTATTTTTTTCCCCTTGAAAAAATGTTGAAAGATGTGTTTTGTTCTAGGTGGTGGTTAAGTAACTGACTGAACATCTTGTACTTCCTGGGCTTGATCATAGGCTTTGCAGGGAGGAGCTACTTAGGTTTTGTCCATATTGTTGGGGCAGATCCCTTCATCTTGGTAAGTGGTGTGGCTTTTTGAAGTTTGATGGGAAATGTGAAGTGTGTGTCCTATCACTATTCTTGCAGGACTTGAACTTTGATCTCAGGAGACCTAAATGGATAGATACTGAAATATCTGCTCCGTACTTTCAGATCTCTAGCTACGTATTTACCCTAAACTCACTGGAGTTCTTTCTCCACTTGCAGCTAAAAATCAGGGACTGTATACTCAGAATTTGGTGTTTCTTCTCTGGGAGTGCTCCTTTCAGAGATTTCCCATCTTGATTTCTAACCACTCTGCAGGTAAGTTAGAGTATGACATTTTACTTGCCTCCTTCCTGCCAGTGCCATGGATTAGGGAGAACACTTGGGCAAAGTTGGAGCAATGTGGATCTCTCCTTTCTTTTCTTTCTTTTTTTTTGTTAAGAGAGATTTTTCTATATCATGTGTGCTCGCTGGAGAGACAGACACAGAGAGACAGAACATAAGAAATCACCGCCCGGGAGGATGGCCACACCATAATCCCTTCTCCATTCTCCTCTCAGAATCTTGGGCACACACTCATGCACATGCACCTGGAGTGAGGTGGTTTTTTTTTTTAGAGGTTTTTGTTAAAGGGCATGTGCACTTGCCAGCAAGACAGAGAGAGAGAGAGAGCGAGAAATCACCCCCCAGGGGGGGTGGCCATGCTGCAATCCCTTCTCCTCCATTCTCCTCTCGGGATCTTGGGCACACACGCACAAGCACCTGGTGTGAGTTTTAAGCCACCAGGTCTGGGACTCAAATCGTAGTTGGCTACATGGGAGTCCAGTGACATAGACATTATGCCAACTGCTTGTACCCGAGAGTGAGTTTTAAGCCATCAGGTCTGAGAATCAAAACGAGGTCGACTATGTGGAAATCCAGCAAAATAACCATTATGTCATCTGCTGGTCCCTGGATCTCTCCCTTTCTAGGGTTGAATCCTCTTCAGTTTCTATCACAGAAAAAAATTAGGCTATAGCTTCCTATTTACCCAGAAGTTAAATGACCCTTCATCACTAAATTTGTACCCTAAATGCTTCCTAGGTTACTAAGATTCCACTTAGAATTCTTTGGGAGTATATGAACTCATTTAGGTCACCCAAGTGCTATTTGATTAAAATTTAGTGTCAAATTAACCTAATGGCTTAAAAGTAGATGGTAGAGTTCTAAAAATGTGTTTTCTTTCTTTTTTTTTTTTTTAAAAAAAAAAAATAAAACAACTTATTTTTTTAAGGAGACTAATCTTTCCGAAATACTAAGTACTATGGAATCAAATTATGCCATTAATTTGCTTTTGGTTGCAATCTACAAAGCCTGATAATGAGGCTAGTTACAGATTATGCTATGAAGAAAATATTTTTATGTATACCAGTCTTCTGTTAAGCATTTTAATGAGGTTTTAAAAAGTTTTATTTAAGATAAATGAAAAAAGATAAGACCTTTCTATGATTACATTATCTACAGGCTGATTTTAAATGCCTTATCTTCATAGCACTTAAGCAGGTTATGTTCGCTTCAGTTGCCTACTTTTAGCGACAGCAAAGCACACAAGATTTGTAAAACCTGAATTTCTTATGGTGTATATGGTTTGAAAATGAAGTGAATTTTATTAAAGTCTCACAAATTGTTAGCTTCTTCCTTTGTTAAATGTTTAAATGGTTGATTTATCTCTTAGTTTCTTGAAGCTTAATTGGTATAGTTCCTTTCTTGCTAACTTTATTTACTGTTTTATTATACTTGGCTAAGTAGATGTAAGCTTCATTTATAAAGGAAATACTCTGTACCATTTTTTAAAGAGAGATTTTTGCTATAGTGCACGTGCACTCGCCAGAGAGACAGAAAGTGAGAAATTACCCCCACACCAGGGGGATAGCCACGCCTCAATCCCTTCTCCTTTATTCTCCTCTCAGATTTAAGCCACATAACCATGAGCCCAGTGTGAGTTTTAAGAGCTGCTGGACCCAGGACTTGAACCACAGTCCACTAAATGGGAGTCCAGGGATATAAGAATTAATGCCATTTGCTGGTCCCACTCTGTCCTTTTTTAAAGAGACCATATGTCCAGAAAATTGTCCTATTTTTTATTAAAGATGAACCAAGAAATCAAAAGACATTATTTTCTTTAGTTACTGTGGACACTAACAAAACTGAATGGCCAACAGGATCACCCATATACATACTGTAATCGTAAATAACTATTAGTCCAGCTACTGTGACACAGCAGTAATGCAAGTGCCCTGGAATGTGGGAAGCCATATGGTGACTGGTTTGTCCTGGAAGCATACAGAATGCATCATGGGTGCCCAATATCCCGAGTTGCTGGAGGGTGGGGAAAGGTGGCAGGGTGGTAAGACCTTGTTGAGAGTGCTCTTTCAATCTTTCTTTCTCTCTCTCTTATGCACGTTTACTATCACAAACAACAAAATAAAACCTCTATTACTCTTCTTTCTGAATAATTTCTCATTTACAAATATAAATCATTTACAAAGCTATATAGAATTGGGACTAGGGGCAAACCACAGTGGTGCAAGCCACATGGAAGGCCCAGGTTTGGATCCTGGATCAACCTGAACAACACAGGCATGGCAGCATGTGCTTGTGATCCTTGCTAGCTGGGAGGCTGGGGCAGAAGGATCATGGCCTGATGAGACCCTGTCAGAAATACCTCTTTGGGCCAGCAGATGGCATGGTGGTGAAAGAGCTAGACTCCCATATGGTCAACCATGGTTCAAGTGACAGTCCCAGTAGCTTGAAAATTACACTGGGTATGTGTGCACACGTGCCCAAAGTCCCAAAAAGAGAATGGAGATGGGATTGTGAAGTGGCCATCCTCCAAGAGGGTGATTTCTCACTTTCCCTTTCTCTGTTTTCTCTCCAGTGAGTATACCCGCTCTATGGCAAAAACCTAAAAAAATGGAATTAAGACTACATCTCTTTGTAATGTTTCTGGATCTCTGTCATGGGAATTTAATTGCTTCAGAGAGGAAAACAAAGAATGTAGGGACCAGCAGTTAGCATAATGGCTATGTTGCTGGACTCCCATGTAGTCAACTGCGGTTCGTGTCCCAGACCTGGTGGCTTAAAACTCATGCCGTGCATGTGTGCATGCATGCCCAAGATCCCAAGAGGAGAATGGAGGAGAAAGGATTGCAGCGTGGTCATCCCCCCGTGGGGGGTGATTTCTCATTTTCTGTCTCTGTCTCTGTCTCTTTCTGGCGAGTGCACGTTCCCTATAGTGAAAACCACTCAAAAAAAAAAATGTAGACTGACTCCTTAGGGCTGTAAAGTCACCATTTTCTTGTTCTTTGGTGGATTTATTGAGGAGTGTTATCTCTAGCATTTGCACAGCCTAGGTGACTACGGGAAATGATAAAAGGCCCAAGGCCAATGTGGGCTTCCAGGAAAGTCTCTTTAGGTCTGGAACTTGTGGCACCAAGAGGAGCTAGCCGAGTCAAGGCTGGGTCATGGTTCCATTCACTTAGTTTTAGTTTCTACTTTTTGCTTTTTACTTTTCCACTTCTGAGAATTTTATACCTGCCTAGATATTTTTAATATTCTCTTGTCCTTTGATCAGTTTTTCAGTTTAATCATTTTGTCTTTTATGTCTTCTGCTTTTTATAAAATTTTGTCTCTGAAGAGAGAATGGAAGGGCAGGGGGTGAGAAAGCCCTCCCCTCAATGGGACAATGTCATGCCTTCACTTCTCCATCCTGTTGGGATCTTGGGCATGCATGCATATGTACCTGGTGTGTTTCTCAAGCTACCAGGTCTGGAACTTTAACCAGGGTCAACCACATGGGGATTATCCACCTGCCTTAGCCACCAGACCACGGACTGGCCCTAGTTCATTAACTATTTCGAGCACAATTATTTTACATTCTGCATAAGATAACTTCAATATCTGAAATATAACAAGTCAGTCTATCATTTGCTGGGTATGCTGCCTTTTACCAGTGGTTTGTATCCTTGTTGAACTTAGTGATTATTTTTTCTTGTTTATTTATTCATTTTACTTTATTTTTTTAAAGAATTATTTTATTTAACTTTATTTATTGATTCTAATTTGACCAGAGAGGAACAAAGAGAGAGAGAGGGGAGAGAGAGAGAGAGAAAAAGTGAAAAAAGCCACCAAGTCCAGGACTTGAACCGCTGTCAGTCATGTGGGATTCCAGCACCTTAACCACCATAGCACCAGCTGGCTCCATTTTTATTTATTTATTTTTTAAAGAGAGGTTTTTGCTATAGGGCATGTGCACTTGCTGGAGAGACAAAGAGAGAGAGACAGAGAATGAGAAATCAACCTCCCGGGAGGAAGGCTATGCCTCAATCCCTTCTCCTCCATTCTCCTCTCAGGAGCTTGGGCACGCATGCATACATGCCAGGCGTGAGTTTTAAGTCACTGGGTCTGGGACTCGAACCAGGATAGACTATGTGGGAGTCCAACAATGTAACCATTACGCCTTCTGTTAGTTCCCACACTTGGTGATTCTTATTTGGAGCTCAAAATTTCTTGAACTGGATCTTGTGGGCCTAATTTGGGATGTTTTCTTTTAAGAGGATTTTACTGCTTCTCTGACCAGTAATACTATACTCCACCTCTATAGTCTTTTGAGTTTTTGCAATCCCAGGTTAAACTCTAAGTTTGGCATGAAGATGGTATATAACTTGCCCAAGTTCACAGAGTTGGTGAGTGGTGAAGAAATGATTGGAAGCCATATGGTCTGGTTCTCAGAGTCTGTATTTCTTTTTATTGTATTCCTTATAGAGAGTGCATGTGTATGAGATAAAGATAGTAAAAAAAGAGAGAGAGAAAGAAAAGCATCCTTAATAGTGTCTCATCATGCCAGTCCTCTCTCCCCACCCCTCCAGTTTGTCACAATCTTGGGCATGCATTCAAGCGCCTTGCATATTTCCAAACTGATCTGGGGATCTGAACCTCAAGCTGACCATTGGCTTCCAGCATTGTAGTTCAGTTTGCTACTGACCATGCCTCCAGAGCCTACACGCTAAACCACCATGCACATAAGTCTGAATCTCAGGGGAGATTGCCTAAGTGTTGCAAAGTATTGGTTGTTGAGACAAGGAGAGAGAATAGGAATACCCAGGCGGTGTTTAGGATGGTGCAATGCACAGCAGCAATGGACAGGGAGTCTGGAGTAGAAGAGCAGCCGTGGAGGAGAATTATTGATAATTATCTGAAATGTAGGAGGAAGTTTGGGAAAATGAAGTCCCTTGAAGCCAAGCAAATGGAATTTCAAAGAGGGAGCAATGAGGAGTAGCATTATCTATAGCATGGTAAAGATGGAAGATTACCTATTAGAGTTTCCCAAGGTCATTGCCTTGATTGGGGGCAAATTTTGGTAATGAGTTAAGGATTAAATTGGAAGTGCTGCACTGTGGGAGGGAAATATGTGTTGTTCTTTCCAGTAACAGAACAGAGAGAAACGGAATGGTCCAGAGAGAGTTGGAACATAAAGTCAAAAGGTCAAAATATATAAAGGTTTAGAAAATAGAACTAAATAATGATATAGGAAATTAGTTACTAAAATAATAAAGTTTTATTTTATCTTACAAATACATTAATACTGCAAATCAATGTTTGAAAATTCGTTTACACTTCCCATTAGAGCTATCCAGCTCTATTTTCTTGTGTCTAATAGAAAATAAATATTAAATATTCAGAGGTAAAGAGAATGTTTTATTTCCTGACAGCCATAAAAAAGCCTTCTTGTCCAAGAGTTACTCCTTAAACAAAACACAGCTTTGAACAATTCTATCTGGGGCCATCCTTTCAGGATTTTGGGCACACACATACGTACACCCAGTGTGTTTTTCAAGCCTTCAGGTCTAGGACTTGAACTGCACAGTTGGCCATGTGGGATCCAGCTGCCTTAACTACCTTGTCACTGGCTGGCCCCAGAATCTGCATTTATAGCATTTTTTAAAAGAGATTTTTGTGATAGGGCATGTGCACTTGCCAGAGAGACAGAGAGAGACAGACGGAAAGTGAGAAATCACCCCTGGAATTGGCCATGCCACAGTCCCTTCTCCTCCATTCTCCTCTCAGGATTTTGGGCAGGCATGGACATGCACCGGGCATGAGTTTTAAGCCACTAGGTTTGGGGCTCAAACACGATGGACTACATGGGAGTCCAGCAATGCAACCGTTACGCCACCTGCTGGCCCCAGCATTTCTAGCATTTTTAAGTTCTTCAGGTGATTCTAGCCCAGGTGGTCTTAGGCCCACACTTGAAAGCTGACCAAGGTTCACGTTTGGCAAAAGTAGGGAACTATTAGCACACATTCCTTGGCCCTTGTATTTTACCCCAGTGTAAGTGTGTCTTGCTTGTCATTTTTCATATTATTTCTGTAACTGTACTCCTGAAATGAGGCAATCATACATATTTTGGACTGTTTTTTGAATGACTGCTAACAAGTGCTAAAAAATGGGGAAAACAAAGAGCCAGATAATGGTGCAGTGGTCAAATGCAAAGCTGACCCACAAGGGGTAGTTCTAGGTTCGTGCCTGGAGAACTCTCTGAATATGCTGGGAACATGTGTGTCTGATCTGGGGCTGACTAAGGCTGGAGGTGGATCAAGGTATCGAAACCCTGATAGGGATGCTGGCTCTCTGCCTTTCTTTCTTTCTTACTCATGGAACAAATAAATAAATGTAAAAAAAGATTTTAAATAAATATGCTGCACTTAGTCATTGTTAAGGGAAAAGGGGCAACGCAGTTGAATAACAGAGTTGTCATTTTGACATGTTTGGTCTCCAGACTTTCACTTTTAAGTTATTCCCCACTTACTGCTTTTAAATTCCTATATATCCCTTAAATACATACTTGACCTATACACAACAGGACAGCTGAGGGGCAGCTTGCAGTGGGAGGTAGGCCACCATAACCAGTGGCTTTCTGGTGTGTGATTGAGTCTCTGGTGACTGCTGGTGCTTAAACCACTGAACTGCAGGGCCAGGACATAGGCGCTGCCCTCCACTTTCCTTTCCTACTTAGCCCTGTCTTACTTCTGTCCATTCCCACGTGACTTGCAAGGGGTTAAACCTGATGCTATTTATTACCTAACAGCTATTTTTAAAGACTGTGATTTATTATCGTAACTCGTCATATTTGAGTGTCCTGAAGTATTGGAGTTTGGAGGCTTAGGGCACACACACAGATGCCATTGCAGGGTACAGACACTGAACAAAAACCAAAGGTAGGTTCTATGAAAACAAACAACCCCGAACTCCTCTCTTGCGGTGTCAGATAAAATGCTCTGTAGCTCACAGATGACATGCACAAATCATAGTTAAAATAATTCTATCTTCACCTACCATAACAAAGAACAAGGCACCCCTGGGTGACGCAGATGCACTCGGCCTGAGCCTGCAGCCCCTCACCCGTCCTTGCTCTCATTTCTCGCTTACAGCTGAGTGTTGATGAGGTCAGCAGTATGTGGTCGAAGGCCAAGGCTAGAGAGGGTCTACGGTAACTTCTGTGCACGGTGTATAATAGGCATTTGACCCACCTTATCCTGGAAATGAACTCAAGCACTGTGAATGGTCACATCGGAATCACTATTACGGCAAATAAGAAATCAGAAGAGCGCTGCAATAATCATAAATTACCTTAGCTAAACTATTTTTAAAGTGATTGCTTGGTGCCTTCCTCTGTCCTAATCCCCTTTAAATACATTTAGCCCCAAGAGCCACCGTTCTCTCAGACCATCTGAACCTGTCCTCTGACTTGTCATGCTCAAGGCCTTTAGGCCATGGACCCCTCGGCATCCTCTAGTCCCTCTTCATTCCCATGGTGGTATACCTCCAACCTTCCCCAATTCCCTTGGCCAATGGCTGGCACTGGGGATGCAGTGACCTGGAATTTAAGTTCCATCTGTTCCTATTACCTTTCTTTCCCCAGCGATGTTGGAGAAAGCTTCCAAATGGCTGCCTTGTTTTGCATGCTCTGGGATCTAATTCCAATAGGGCCCTCACTAACAGCTGAAAGGCCTGCTCTTTTATTCATCCCTTTTGTTCCCTCTCATCTTTCTACAGAGACTGTTCAAACCCTTTTCCACTCTCCGAAGTCCTTGGGCTCACTTCTGCTCCCTTCCTTCTTTGCAACTAAGTTTACATCCTGCAATACAGAGAGCAGTGAGGTCAATGGTGTCCCTGAGCTCCTTCAACCTTCATTTTCCAACTGGAAAGTCCTTTTGGATCATCACTCTCCTTTCCTTGATGTGTTTCTGAGACTGAAAATGGATGGCTCTTTCTCTTCAAGATGAACCTCTCTACCTCTTCTGGTGATGCAAATCCTTCTTTATCTACCAAGACTTGCCTTTCTTTATATTTTAGATCTTTCCTTTCCAAGGACTCTTTCTTCTACTTCAGTGTATCCTAGCTTGATAGTGATGTATGTATTTCTCATTATTTCATGTTACATGGTTTCATTTAGGGTCTCCCTGTTTCTAAGTAGACTTTGGCATCTATGGTCTTAGGCGGAGTAGACAACCCAAAGGCCAAAATTTTGGCTCTTTGGGTTTCAAACACTAATGTCCAAGTACAAGATACACAGATTCACAAGAGTGTAGGATGTTTGAAGAGTCAGCATCAGCTCTTGGAGATAGATTTCCTTAGCCACGGAGAGAGCAGGAGTCACCCAGTGAGATGAGATTCTATTGGGGTTGTAGAAAGACCATGGCAGTATTGATAGTGTGCCCAATAGTCATTTCCAACCCCCTTTTTCCTTGCTGGCAGAATCCGCCTGGTGCCATGGACACTGAAAATAACAGATATTTGTCTTCTGGGCCTTCATTGAAGCTAGAATGATGGAGAAGGCCTTCAAGGGTTTTACAAAGATTTTTTTCCAGATAAAAAATTAGGTAAGGATGCACCTCTCCCCTCTTTTGTAATGTTGCTGGGTAATGCTGAGAGGGTTTGTGCTGCAGCACCTCATTGAAGGTGGATGCTGCTGAGAAACAGAGCATGGCAGGGTGGGAAGTTGGGGATGGTCTGAGTCCTCATTAAGATTGTGGAAATGTTAAACTATGCATTGCATTCCCCGTTCTATGAAATAATATGATCACATTATCTAAGCCACCATTATTTAGTTACATGTAGCTGAAAACATGTCATAGCCCCTGTCAGAGAAAAGTCCCATTGTCAGGAACTAGGGAGAGATGAGAGAACTTCTCTTTAAGTTGGGGAAATAGGGGGGATCTTTGTCTCATATCATAATGTCTTGCTTGCTGGCCTACCATGCAGAGTTCCCCTTCACCACATGAAAAGGGAAGACAAAAAAGAAATGGTTATGTGACTTGTTAGATAGAAAAGGCCTTGGGACTTCACAATTTTCCCAAAATGGCACCAAAAATTTCCCTTCAAGAGCAAGGGAAAAGTCAGGGAGAAAAAGTCAGAGCTGGAGTGGCTTTGGGTGTGGATGAGGGGACAGAGCAGTGGATGCCACATTCCTGGACTGAAAACGAGGTCATCCAGGATAGAGGAGGACTGATAAGCTCTGAGGTGCAGACAGAAGAGGTACACCTGGCACCTCTTAACCCCCCTGGTGCTACCCAACACCTTCCTCCACGCTTGGACATGAGTCCAAGAAAAAGCAGGGAGGGAAAACTCTGGATTACCTGAGAAGAACCTGTAGTGATGAAGTTTACCCTGCACCGAGTAAAATAAAGCTTCCTAGGGGTGGCTCCTTGACACAGTGGTAATGCACTGATTGAGGAAACAGAATTCCCACGTGGTGACTGTAGTCGGAATCCTTTCCTGGTCAGCCCGAAACATGTGAGGCGTGTGCATGAGTGCAGGGTCAGCTGGAGCATTGGGGGGAATCATGGAGTGATCACACATATAGAGGGTACTCCCCCACCCGACATGCTCACGCATATACACACTGTATCATAAGAAGAAAACTTACTAATATTAGGTGGAAAAGGTACATGGGCCAGTAAGTTAATTTAGTTATAGAAAAGTAATTTTTTTCTTTTATATACTTGAATATATGGACAGAAATATCTTTCCTGCTTGAACATTCCTTTATTTTAAAACAAAGCAAACCAACAAAAAAGAACTTTTACCTTAACCCTGCTCTCCCTTAAAGCTCTCCATCCCCATTTATTCCCTCATTATCAAACTTTCTGAGAGGCTGATCTATACCGGAGGCCTCTGCCTCTCGACATCTACTCAGTCCTTCACCCCTTCTCATCTGATACCTGGCTTCACAGAAAGGCACCGGTGACGCCAATCATTCAGAAAACATTTATTGAACATACATTTTGAGTTGTCAGGTTTCCTTTTCTGATTTAGATAAACAGGTTTGATTAATGAATAAAGAGTTTCACGAATGCTTCACTGACAGATGTTTCAAATGAGTTTAAACGCAACTCGCCATCTTTCCTCCCAAACCATAGGTTCAAAACTCCAGGGTTATTTCATTATTTTTTCTCTTTTCCCCATCCAACCCATTTCAAGGTTTTTGGCTTTGGGCCCTCCCACAGCGGGTGGTATGAAAGACGGATGAACCAGGTCTCTGTGGTTCTGTATTAGAAGTGTGCGTCAAGAAGCACCCGCGTTAAAACAAGTGAAGGTTCAACAAAGAAAGAAGAAGCTGGTGTCTCTCAGTCCCACTCCAGATGTCCTGAGTCTGGACGTGGAGCCCAGTCAGAATATGGTCTCCCTCATCCGTTTTCTGCAGACTGAGCAGTCAGCCTGCTGTGGGAGCCAACCTAGAGCTGCTCCTGAGCCTGGAAACACCCAGTTTTCCGGTGTCTAGCCCAGGTCTGGAATGATGCCTTCTGGAATCCTTGCACTGAGACAAATTTGCAGCCTCAGATGCATCAGGTGGATTGTCTTCAGGAAGTCAATGGCCTGCTGTGTCATTATGGACATGCGTTGCAGCCGTTTGATCCTTTATAAGGGATCTAGTGGTGGTACTGGGGGGGGGGTGCTGTCATGTACCACCCTCCTCTTATGTACTGAGACTCTCATCGGAAATTGGCTTCTGGACTTCAAAAAGATACAATTCACATGTCTGTGAGTTCAGTGTCCACCTGAACTATGACGGTGCGTGAGGCATAGAACAATCTGGTTCCCTCCTTGGGGTCACTTAAGAGTTCACCCTAGTCAGCTGGAAGGGTTGTAGTCTGGTCCAGGGTCACTATAGATCAGTTGCTTATTTAGCCAGCACCCAGTCAGCTAACTGGTTAACCACTCATTCATTCATGCAGGTGTCCAGTCATAAAGTCATCCTTTCACACCCAACAGGTGTCTCCTAAGATTCCTTTACACTTTGTGCCCGGCGACAAAACTGGGTGATGTGAAGGAGCCCGGCGCCCTGAGAGCCTACCCGCGGGTGGGGCTCACACCCTGGAGATCAATGTGCAGCACCTGGCTGGTGGTTGCTTCCCTCTCACTGCCCGCCTTTCTTCCTCCAGCCTACCCCAACCACGGTGTTCTGTGAGGCCACAGTGCAGGTGCTGGCCTTGCTGGTAAGAAGCTCCAAGCAAGGATCAAGTGGAGAATAGGAGAGGTGACAAGAGAGAAGATGGCGAGCAGCCTAGCCGGAAAGGTAGCCTAGAGAGGTGAGCGACCCTGGGCGAGGCGCCCTGGCGTGGCCGGACCTTGTTTCCAAGTTGCTGCGTCCATTGTCTTTGGAGGGTGGGAGGGAAGGAGAGGGAAGGCAGTTGCAGCGCGGCAGGGAAGGGTAGGTCCAGCCGCTGGGCCAGGCTCTGGGCCGGCTCGCAGGGCGCCGGCAGGGGTGGAGAGGCTGGAGGCTGCCG
>NW_006198812.1:1151552-1174541 GCF_000334495.1 Tupaia belangeri chinensis
ACCCCAGCAGCCCGCGGCCGCCCTGGAGCCCCTCGCGCGACCATGGCGACTGACAGTAAGTGCGCGCGAGCCGCGGAGGGAGGGGGAAGATGCCCGAGAGGGGTAGGGGCCTCCTGGTGCAGATGCCTGCTTTCGTGCCGGGCCCTCGGGAGCAGCGGCAGGGTCCCCTCCTCATCAGCCCTGGCTGCCTGGCAGGACGTGAGCCGGCAGGTGGGGCCGGCAGCCCGCCCCGGGGGTGAAAAAACAGGAGGGCGTGCGCCCGGCGCGGCGGCGGAGGGGACCCTCGAAGCCGCCGGGCAGCGGGGCCTGCTATGGAGCGCTCCGGGGGCGCTGCCTCCAGGCCCGGAGCCAGCCTTTCGGGAGCCCGCCCACGAAGGCGCCGCGAGTTCCCGGCGCTGCGAGTTCAAGGTTCGCTTAGAGTTGTAGGTGGGCTGCCCTCTGGGGATCGGGGTGGCTTGCGCTGGTCGACCGCCGGGTGTACCCCGCATCCAAGCGCTGTGTTCCCTGTGGGCAGCACAGGAGCCGCCGGGGACCGAGTCTGGTTACCATGGACAGTGGAGGGTAGCGCGTGGAGACTTCGGGTGAAACTACTGCCTGCAAGTGTTGGAAGGCGCTTTCTCGGCCTGCTTTTGACGTCTTGGCATGCCTGCTTTTTTGGCTCAGTGCTTTGGATTGGAATAATGTCCATGAAAACTGGTCAAGTCAGATGTACCCTAAACCTTGATCAGTGTTAGTGGAGTCTCAAAGGGAGTTCAGAGAAAGACCAAGTCACCCCTGCCCCATATCCAGCATTCAAAGCCCCCATGACCGGCCTGACACGTCTTAGGGACTTCGTAAAACGGATGAATGGTGTACTGGTTATGGAGGCCCATGGAAGGCTTTATTGAGAGGTGAAAAGGGACAACATGTATCTTTTCATGATAATGTGTATGGTATATTCAACGGGACTGGTGTGAAGTAGCTTCATGTTGGGTAAATTCACTTTTCAAGTTGTAGTGATGTATAGTGATTGAATGCATAAAATAAATTTAGAAAGAGAAAAAGAAAATAATTCTTCCATAATTTATCATTACTTTTCTTTTAAGCAAACTATATTCTAGCCCTATATTCTGCACGGTTTTGGTGTAAGGTGCAGAGAACATGGATTTTCGTAGTCCTTTCGACCTGTATTTTCGAGCTCAGTTGGAAGCCTGGCACTGTCCTCAGTCTCTCTGTTTTTAAATTAAGATATAGCTGTCACATCTTTTGCAAAGTGATGGGCACACAGTTGGACCTCAGTAAATGGTGGCTTGCCTCTCCAACCCCTTTACACTTGCCATCATTTTATATGCGTTTTTCTGTGTGGAGACTCCAACATGCTTTCTTTTCCCCTGTTTTAAATGAAAGTAATGTAGATCAGGTGTTTACAATAAAATCAGCTAATTTGGGCCAAAGATTCCTTTTTCTCAGCTCTCCTTATTTATACAGGATGGTCTGGTGTGTCTTTATTTTTTATTAACAAAGACTCAACAAAGGGGGAGATCATTAGATTTGTCCTTATTGTATTTTTTGGGGAAAATAAAGGCAATTAACTCCAGTTATCTTCAAGCATTTTGTGCATCTTATGAATACAGTGGGATCGTGCTCTATTATTTATTTTCTTTTACATAAAGATGATACACTCGGTATTCTAGAAAATTATTGGCTGGGTTTCTCTCCCAATGTATTTAAATAAATGTTTCTTTTACTTCTATATCCAGTATCATTCAACTCTACTGAAGAATCAAACTTTATCCTTTGTTTGTTTATGGGAAAAATTATAATATTTTACCAGCTTCACTCCTGAGCTGAATTTTAGGCACATTCTTCGATCTATTCACAGCTATTGTAGAAGGGAGCTGGGAACCTGAAAGGTTTCTAGTGTGTGGAAGATAACTAGTTCATCTTTAGTTATCATTTAAAGTAATGGGAGAAACTTACTGTGTGTCCTTGCTATGGAAATGAAGTATTCTTAGTCAATGTCTTGAAATCTTTAAAAATTTTTAAAGATATTTTTGCTATAAGCACATGTGCTCGTCAGAAAGACAGAGAGACAGAAAGTGAGAAATCACCCTCCAAGGGGGAAAATCACCCCCCAGGGGGGGATGGCCACGCCACAATCCCATCTCCTCCATTCTCCTCTTGGGATCTTGGACACGTACACACACATGCTTGGCAAGTGTTTAAGCCACCAGGTTCGGGACTCGAACTGTGGTCGACTACGTGGGAGTCCAGCGATATAGACGTTATGCCAACCTCTGGTCCCTCAATGTCTTGAAATGTTAACCACATCTGCAGGTTAAAGTCTCACGGCCCTCTTACAGTTAGCAAGAAGATGATTTTGAAGCTGTAGTAGCTCCCAGAAAGTTCTTCTTTAATTTGAGTATTTACTTCTACCTAATGACTATTTACTTACATAATTGTAAGAGGGTGTGCACACTGGCCAGAGAGACAGTGAGAGGGAAAACACCCCCACGGAGCATGGTCATCCTGCAGTCCCTTCTCCATCCTGTCAAGATTTGGGGCATGCGTGCACACATGCCTGGCATGCTTTTAAAGCTGCTGGGGCCAGCATTCTGATCAGTAGACTAAGGGGTAGCCTCATAAAGCCTTTTTTTTTTTTTAATTAAAAAAAACCCCCACAATCTCAATGTCAATATCACCTTTAAAAAATAATAAGTGCTTAATCCTGTCAAATTTCCAGTGATTAGATGTTTCTAATTGTTTTTGGTTTGGTTATTTTTGCCTCGAAATGATGTACAATGATTATATATAAATCAGAAATTACAACAATAGGGGCCAGCAGATGGTGTAGTGGTTAAGGTTGCTGGACTCCCACATTGCTGACTGCGGTTTGAGTCCCAGACCTAGCAGCTTGCTTGCTCTCTCTCTCTTTCTCTCTCTCTTCCCCTCTCTGGTCAAATTAAAATAAATAAGTAAATAAATAAATAAAGTTAAATACGAAATAATTATTTAAAAAATACAACAATAAAAATAAAATGTAAAAAATGCCACAGTGGAGGATACGCAAAAAGAACCAATTACAGAGACTTCTTTAGTTAGCTCTGGGTCTCCACCATGGCTGCATGTAAGAATTGCCCCTAAAGCTTCTATTTTATTTTTATTTTTTGAGAGAGATTTTATTTATTTTTTTTTCTAGGGCATGTGTACTTGCTGAAGAGGCAGAGAGACAAAAAGTGAGAAATCATCCCGCAGAGGTCTCCTCTCAGGATCTTGGACACTTATGCTCATGTGCCTGGCTTGAGTTTTAAGCTGCCAGGTCTGGGACTGGAACCAGAGTTGACTACGTGGGAAGCCAGCAATGTAACCATTCCATCACTGCTGAGCTTTAAAAAACACTCTGGTTACGTTGCTGCACTCCCATGTAATTGGCCGTGGTTCGAGTCCTGGCAGTTTGAAACTCATGCCAGGCACATGCATGCATTCCCAAGATCCCGAGGAGAGTAATGGAGAAGGGATTGCAGCAGGGCCATCCCCCTTGGGGGAGTGATTTCTTGCTTTCTGTTTCTCTCTCTCTTTGGCAAGTGCACATACCCTATAGCAACAAACAAACAAACCAAACAAACAAAAACATTCTGACAGCAGTTTTTTGTAAAATGTTCTCAGACTTTTACATACTTTAGAACCCCCTAGAAGTCCTGTTAAACCAGATTGCTGGGCCTCAGTGTTTCCGATTCATTAAGGCTGTCGTGCAGCCTGAAAATGTACTTTGTAACAAGTTCCAGTGTTACTGAAGCTACTTTGTGCCCTCTGTCCTCCTCCCCTCTGTAGGTGAGGGAATGACAGGTGAGATGCAGGTAGGAGCAACGTGACAGTTACTTCTTCAAAAGTCCTGTCACCATGCAGTGAGCACATGGCTTCACTAAGATAAATCAAACCTGGGCACAATATGCCTTAGGGCTATAGCTGAGTGCCTTTTCCATTTTCCTCCCTGGAGAAATTTTCCCTTGAGGGAGAGATTCTTTCTAAAGCTAGGCAAGATTTGAATGCTCTATTCCAATTATTTCTGGAAGGAATCCAGAAGAATCTTCTTTATGAATGTGGTATATAAACGTATATATAATACAGAGATGTTCTTAAAAATATTTGCTTGGAAACTTACAGTGTTCACCTAAACCCAGAAAATGTCCTGTATCTAAACAGCATGCTGTCTAAGAGCAGATTCCAGAGGAGAAATGGACAACTTGAGAACCTTAACTTGATTTTTCAGTGAGTTATAAAATGATAAGGAGCTTTGAGATCCTAGTTTGTTACAGAAAGTGAGGTATCTAGGCATTTGAACTATGTTTCATGATTTTCTCAGTAGCAAGTATTCCAGATAATTTTAGGTTTCCAGATAGTAGTGAAGTATTTTTCTTTCTTTCTTCCATTTATGGCATTTGTTGCATTATTAATACTTCTTTTTATGGGTGTTTATTTTTGAAGTCACTTTAGTCTGTTTATAAGAATAATTTCTTAGGAACAGCCAGCCATGTTGAGATGACGTTAGAAAATGCAACTTTTAGGCTGTTGAGAAAGTCATGATGTATTTTCCCATATTTTTCTATGCAAAAAATCCATCATGACTGTCCCAATAACCCAATATTTTATGTCCAGAAATCTTGGGCAGTTCTTCCATGCATGGGTCTTTGGGGATGTTCTTAATGAGGATTTGCATTACAAGGGAGAGATATCTGGTCTCCTTTGGTTGCTCCTGGTCTAGTGGTAGATTTGTGTCATTTCTGCCTGATCCATCTGCAAGCTGATTGCTATCCCACAGGTAATTTCCACCAGCCTCCATTCTTCTCTTCTGCTTTCTTATTGGCAACCTGTAGTTTCCTTTCTCCTCATCCTACCTAACCCATCAACCATTTCCACTCTGTGCTCAGTTCTGGAGGGATAAAAGGGAGAGAAACAAAGCAGTGGGGGGATGGGGGGCGGGGGTGGAAGTGAATGTAGGTCCTCAGCAGTTATAAGTCCGGAGTCACTGCCAAACAGTTACTTGAGAGAGTCAAGATTTAGGATGTTTACAATACAAACAAAAATTGCTTGACTGAGTAAAAATGGGCTGAAAGAACTGGAATTCTTGAGTAAAATTATTTCTAATCATGGTAATTATTAAGATATTTATACATGATGCAAACTAAAAATATAAAGAGTTATAAAATTACAACTTTGCAGCCATCATATTAATAATTGATTCAAACAAGGCTCATCAATGGGATCTTAACTATTATATGAAAATTCAGAGAAGAACAAACTACATGGTTAAATAATTTTCCCATAAGTTACTTATTAACTGCCAAGTGGAAAATCTGACCATATAGTGGATAATTTGGGTTACATTACCTTAACCATACAAAGTTAACATTACCAGTAGTGAGACAAACCGATAGCCTGTGTTTCCTGATATGCCGCACTGAGAAGGACTCAGCACCAGTTATTGTACCAAAAATGTATAACCTGATTCTAATTATGAGGAAATATCAGACAAACCTAAACTGAGAGCTATTCTATAAAAGCCAGTGTCATGAAAGATGGCCGAGGCATGTTCTAGGTTGAAGGTGATCAGAAAGACAACCCAATACAAAGGATAGTCCTAGATCAAATCTTAGGTCAGGGAAAGAAATGCAACAAAGGACAGTATCATCATAATGGAAGAGATTTGGAGTATGTATTAGAACGTAGCACTGTATTAACATGAGATTGCTTGGGTATTTTTATTGTAGTTTCAAAAGGAATATCTTTCTTAGGGAAAACTGAAGTAGTTAGGGTTAGGGAATATGATGTCTGCAACTCAATCTCACATGCTTTAGGAAAAACCTCTATGGATGGATGCATGCATTTATCTGTATATGTGTACTATATGAGAAAGAAAGTGATAAAGCAAATGTGGCCAAATGCTTCTTGTGCTGTTTTTTCAACTCTTCTGTAAATTTGGAGAGAGAATGGAAAGTTTATAAATGACAGCACTGGGATGCCAGTCCATATTCTAGGCATTATGCTCTAATACCATTGAGTTTACTTTTTGAAAGAAATAACATGGAAAGACTATCAACTTTGGACACCTAATTCTGGTTTGAGATGAGAAGACCAATAAGATTCTTTATTGTGGAAAATGTCATATACATACAAAAATGAGAGAATACTGTGATGAAACCACCATGTACCCAGACCATCTAGCTTTAACATGTCCCAGCATTTTATCAATCTTGCTGCATCCCTCTCTTCCCTCCACACCCACCCTCACTTCTCTGGGGGAGATGTTTTGAAAGCCAATTGAACACATTGTCTTAAACATTGGTGCTTCTGTATCAATCTGCACACTCTCTCCCCATATGCCCCATACTCTAATCGCACATAATTAGCAATTCTGCAATAAGAGATGATGGCATTTAGATATTATTAGTGTTATACAATAGCAACCAGAGTTCTGAGAAATGCATTGATTTGACATATATGGGTTGTACACTCATTTTAAGTTTGAAAAGCTGACTAAGCCAGGGTAATTATAAATGGTGTAGAAGAAAAGGTCTGAGAAGCTGCTTGTTCTTGCTTTGTTTTCCAAACTCCTCCTCCTGTTTTTAAACCAAGAATTAAATTCTAGAAGGAAACATAAAAATGGGTATGGAGACAGTATTCTGGACTGATTTGCCCACTCAATGTTATCCCAATGAAGCATCCTTAAAAGTAAGTCAAAGTGAATAAATTTATACTTTTTGAAGTAGAATTCCCTATGTTTTAATTTCAGTGTGGTATCTTTGGATTGGTAAACACAGCAAAATTTTTTCTTGACCAAATGACTTTCTAATGTATGTAAAACTTGTTTTTGTTTGTTTTGTTAGAAATCGGACAGATTTCTGAGAGGAATAAACCTTTTCCTGAGTATGATGACTTTTTTTTTTTTAGATTATTACAGTATTATTTAGACATTAACTACTGTTGTTTAGCATTGCAGATTGATAAAATAAGATGCCTGCTATGCCATTTATCAATGATTATCTGTACATTAAAATATTGATAAAATTCATTGATAGCACTTTCTAATAGATTTGAGAAGTGAGGCATATATTACAAATCAAGTTCTTATGCACAGCTATCTTTCCATTAAAGATTATACACATCTTATTTTAGACAGTTTAAATTTATTGATGGCTATCATTCATTTGGGATAGCTTTTCTTTTTGCCAGAATAACATATTCTTCTAAGTTCTATTTTAGGAATGGAGTAAGTCACATTTTATAGTTTGACTCACATTTTATAGTCTGGAATGAAGGTTAAGAGAGAAAATGACTTTACCCACCCTACATAAAAAATCCTCTTGGTTACCATCTTATTGCAAGAAAGCCCCACAAACATTACCAATTGCATTTAGGTTTGCAACTGACTTAGCTCAATGGGAATTTAAAAAGATTGAATTCTTGAGTGTGGTCCAGTGGAAGAGAAAGCACTTGGTTTTGGAGTTACCTGGGCTGTGGCTGGGTAACCTTGGATAAATTGTTTAACTCCTCCAGAGACTGGTTTATTCTTCTCTGAGGGGTTGCAAGAAGTGAATATGAATAGGGTACAAAGTTCCTATCACACAGTAGGCATTGAAGAAATCCTTGTCCCTTCATCCCTGACAAGTTCCTTTCCATAGTGCTTACCTCATATTACCAGAATAATATGACCTGCAAGAACAGGGTGTCCAGTCAATGATTCCATTTTTCTTTGTGAGGGTTATAAAATTTAGACCTAATGACCTGTCTAGAAATGTTAGACTCTGGGGAAGAGAATCTAACAAGTCACCCAAAGGTGCAAAAGTCAGCTTTTACATGGTATTAATCATGGCGTTTGCTTCACCAGTGGCCACCGTTCTGTTCACATACTGTGAACATGAGGATTCAGAGAGCATGTGTGTGCACACAACTTTTAGAAACCTTGGGAGAGTTCAGTGATGGGCTCTTAAGAGAGGTACAAAAGCTACCTCTTCAATTGGAGCGCCAAGATTCTGGGAACTTCTCTGATGATTTGCATTTGGTGAGCTCTTGAGACTTTGTGGCCTCCCCTACTCTTGTGTACAACTGATGGTTGACTGTAGCTGGATTTTGCTTCAGAAGCTTCCATAAGGTTTGATAACCCCCTGGCTCTGAAGTTGTATAAAAGCTTTTCCAAAAATACTGATAAACCTGAGGAATTGATGACTGTCCCATTAATGAGGTTTGAAAGACTTAATCTTCTAGGAACACCTGTACATATACATGACCATGCCTGCATAGTGTCTGCTGATCCTGACTTTGGACATCCGGGCCTTGCTTTTGAGTGTAGCCTCCTCTGTCACAGTGTCTTGCCTTGGGGAGGCCTTCTACTGTGCATATTAATTTTCCCTGTTTCTCTTGCTTCCAAGCTCATGCAAATTCTCTATGTTTACCCATCTGCTTTTTCCCATTCATTTCAGTATTCCTTAAAGTTTTTGACTGAGACATACAGGCTCTATCAATGACAGGTGAGTAGAGTTCCCAGCAGTGAAATTGTCTTCAGACAACCCTCTTCTTCTCCACTGGGAGGAAGTAGAGGATGACCCTTCACCTCTTGCCCCTATCATCTTTTCCTCAGACCTTTTAGAAGTACATTGCAATATTTTCCCTATTAGATTTTAGTGGGGATAATTAATAATTACAGTTACATATATTTAAATTTTCTAGAAGGAAAGAGAAAGTGAGAAAGTATGCCCCATGGGGCATGGGCATGCCATAATCCCTTTTCTTCTATTTCTCCCTCCTTTTGAGTATAGACATATACGTGTCCAGCGTGTTTTGTAAGCCAGGTCCAGGACTGAAACAGTGGAATTAGTTATGTGGGACCCAGTTCATGTAACCATCAGACCACTGGCTGGCCCATACAGGCATATTTTTCTATCACGCTATTTTTCTTTGTGCTTTCCCGTCTTTGCATCACAAACTTAGTGGCTCAAAATAATACACATGTGACATCTCACAGCTCTGCAAGTGAAAAGTCTAAGCAGAGTTTCTAGGGTTCAGGAGTCTGAAAGGTTGCAATCTAAGTGCCATTAAGGCTGAATTCTCATTTGGAGGTTTCCGTGGGAAAGGATCCATTTCCAAGCTCAAGTAATGTTGGCAGGATTCAGATCCTTGCAGGCTGATGAACTGAGAGCCTCGATTCCTTCCTAGCTTTTGGAACTCTCAGTTCCTTTCTATGTGACTCTTCATTATGGACACACTTTATCAAAGCCAGCAGGGAGAGAGAGGATCCTTGTAAGATGAATGTTAAAATCTTACGAAATAGGAGACCAGTGGATGGTCTAATTGTTACATCACTGGACTCCCACATAGTCGACTGTAGTTCCAGTCCTGGACCTGGTGACTTAAAACTCACGCAAGGTACATGTATGTATGTGCCCAAAATCCCAAGGGGAAAATGGAGGACAAAGGATTGAGGGATGGCCATTCCCCCCCGGGGGGGGGATGATTTCTCTCTTTCTGTCTCTCTGTCTCTGTCTCTCTGGAGAGCACATGCACCTTATAGCAAAAATCTCTCTCTAAAAAGAAAAACTTACATAGTAGAATCATGGAAGCGTCACCCCGTCACTGTTGCCATATTGTATTGGTAGAAGCAAGTACTAGGTTCTTCCTAAGCTTAAGAGATAGGGAACAAGCGAGTGTGTGAGTACTAGAAGGTGGGGAAAATTGGAGGCCATTTTACAGTCTGTATGTATCCTCTCCATGAAACTTCAAGTATCTTCTTCTCTTTAGTTTTTATCTGGAGTATCATATTCTCCGTCGAAAGCTTTAGATAACATAAGGTGACAAACCTTGAAATAATTACCATGGTCAGAATTGAAATGGTTCTTCTTCCCACCTGGGGGTTGTGGCACTGCAGGAATGGTGGTGGCAGAAGGATTGTTATTGCCGTCGGAGCTGCTCTTTGAAACATCTGTCTGAATCAGATGCTGTGAGGAGCTTTGAATAAGCAGAAGACAGCACGCTTTATGGATACGTTTTTGAAAACGTTTTACAGATTTATAAAATGTAAGACACTTGAAAAGCCTCATTTTTGGAAAAGTTAGAGAACATAGGACGTCAGAATGAAGCTATGAAGTCAGGGTTAAAGGTAGGTAGAAGGCACAGAGTGAGAAAAAAGAAGGAGATAAGAATAATATTAAAGAGAAGCTGTTTTCTCATGAAGCCAAATAGGTTTTACTAAGGTGCCTTGCCAATGTGTGGGGCATTTTATTATATAGTTTTAAGGCTCTATATACTTGTGTTGTATTCTCTTTTGATTTTATTAGTTTCAGTCTATTGCTTTTAATTTGACCAGCAGATGGCATAATGGTTATGTCTCTGGACTCTCACATAATCAACCGTAGTTTGAGTCCCGGATCTGGCAGCTTAAAATGCACACTGGGTGTGTGTGCATGCATACTCAAAATCCCGAGAGAAGAATGGAGAAAAAGGGATTGTGGCATGACCATTCCTCCTGGAGGTTGATTTCTTTCTGTCTGTCTCTCTGGCGAGCACACGTGTCCTAAAGAAAAAATCTCTTTCAGAAAAAAAAAAGGAGGACCAGCAGTTAGCGTAATGGCTATGTCGCTGGACTCCCACATAGTTGACTGTGGTTCAAGTCCCGGACCCAGCGGGTTAAACTCACGCCGGGCGCGTGTGTGTACGTGCCCAAGATCCCGAGAGGAGAATGGAGGAGAAGGGATTGCGGTGTGGCCATCACCCTTGGGGGGTAATTTCTCACTTTTTGTCTCTCTGTCTGTCTCTGTCTGTCTGGTGAGCGCATGCGCCCTATAGCAAAAACCTCTCCCCCCCAAAAAAAAAAGAGTTGAACACTTATCCAGGAACACGATACTTTTTGACTGTTCTGTGTGATTATAAGCTGCTATTTGAATTCTTATTCCACAATTGTTGGCTTTAAGTTAAACTATAAAACTCTTCTAAAGAGTTTGCTTAATGGAAGCTATTGATTTTGATTGCATGTCCCTTCTTTGAAATTCTGAATTTTTGGTCACTGCTTATCACCTGAAAGCTCTTCTATAGTAAAAGGGACGTAATGAGCATCATTAGCTACTTGTACTCGAGATAAGGCTGTCCTAGTTTTATAAACTTAGTTGGAAGCTAGAGAAATAAATTTCCATTTTTATGATAAAACTGGCCTAGCTGGAATGAATAGAAAGGGAAAATTCTAAAATTATTTTATTAAAAAGGGTCCTCTTTATGGGACCAGCACTTGGCGTAATGGCTATGTCATTGGACTCCCATGTAGTCGACCGTGGTCCAAGTCCTGGACCTGGTATGTGAGGACCCAAGATCCCGAGAGGAGAATGGAGGAAAAGGGATTGCAGTGTGGCCATCCCTCCGGGGAGTGATTTCTTGTTTTCTGTCTGTCTGTCTCTTTCTGGTGAGTTCATGCACCCTATAAGCAAAAACCTCTCCCCCCCCAAAAAAAAAAAGAAAAAGTGTTTTAGGTCTCTCTAATTTTTCAAGATAAACAAGGGCCTTAAGACTAAAATGTTTGAGAGTTGCTGTCTTACTCTATTATAGGTTATACTGAAACAAATTCTTCATTGTCTTCCTGAAAGACAAAGTATGATCCTTCATTGTCCTTTCACATTTGAGTAAGGCTCTGAAATAGTTGTTTGAGAGGCCAGAGCTGTGGGCTACTATACCTGTTTTGTCATTTTAGGGTGGAATCCATTTTCTGTGGGCCCCCAGCTGTTGATATTTGTAGATTTTTTTATGGGTCCTGTAACTTTCTTTACACATGGATGTTCTACATTCCCATCTCTGTCTCTATCTGTGAAAGTGCTACTGCCCATAAGCCCAGTTGTCATCATTTTGTAAATCTGGAAAGTTGAGGGGCCTGGCAGTCTTCCACTTCATTAGATGAGCTCTTTCTGAAGACCTTGTTTTCAGTATAGAACCTCATTCTTGCCACATGGGTTTCCTGGTCCCAAACTCAGAGTCTCTCTGCTTTAGTTTCTCTAGAGGTTAAACTGAGATCATTGCAGACTTAGTGGTAGCTTGGGCTGCCATAGCAATACCAGTTTGGGTGGCTTAAGTGATAGAGATTTATTTATTCACAGTTTGGAGTCTACACCATCCAAAATTAAGATGCCAGCAGAGCTGGTGCCTGGTGAGAACACTCCTCTTTGCTTAGAGATGGTATCTTCTTCCTGTGTCCTCACAGGGGAGAGAGAGAAGGCAATGGTGTTTGGCCTACTTCTAAGGCCACCAGTCCTACTGAATTAGCAGCCCATCCTTGTGATCTCACTTACCCTTACTTACCTCTTTAAAAGCTCTATCTCCAAATACAGTCACATTCCGAGGGACTGGGATTTAGGGCTTTGCCATGAATTTCAGGGGACACAATTTAGTCCATAACTCTTAGGAAGAGGCTAGTTCTTTTGTTTAATTAGTAGAGATGAGGTCTGGTAGAAGTGTAGCTGTCTATACATCCTTTCAACCAAATTGACTATGTTCAGTCCTACTCTCTAGTCTTTGCCATCTGAGATAACAGGTACCTATAATTATGGAGGCCTTCTGGGATTTTACAGCATGAATCACTTTGCTTTTGCTTTTGTGGTATCTCCCCTGTAGGTGTTCTGCAGAGTGAAGAAAGATGAGTGAGATTTAGTTTTTCACTATATCCTTCCCATCTTCCAAAAATGTATTGATTATGTTGATCTTTCTTATCTGTTATTGTTCTCTTTTGCTCTTTTTGTCTATGTTGGGTTTTCCCCCCAAAATGCCTTTTTATTGTTGTTGCTGAGGGCACATGCATGTGAGAGAGAGAGAGAGAGAGAGAGAGAGGGAGGGAAGGAGGGAGAGAACGAACCCAATGGGGCATGATTATGCTACGATTCTTTCTTCTCCATTTCTTTACCACGTCAGGATCATGGTCATGTGTACACAGATCCAGTGTGTTTTTCAAGTCCCTAGGACTGGGGCTTCAACTATGGTCAGACATCTAGATCTGACTCCCCTTGCATAGTCCTTAACTGATGCACTCCAGGGCCAGTCCCTGTCTATGCTTTTTTGTTCATCTTTTTTAGTTTTTGCCATAGAGTATGTGTGCTCCCTGGAGAGAGACAGAGACAAACAGAGAAAGAGAAAGTGAGAAATCTCTTTCCTGGAGAATGGCCACTCTGCAATCTCTTCTCCATTCTCCTCTCAGGATTTTTGGCAAGCACAAAAGAGCACCAGGTGTATTTTCTTTTTTTTTCTTTTTTTGGAGAGGTTTTTGCTATAGGGAGTGTGCGCTCGCCAGACAGAGAGAGACAAAGAGACAGAAAGTGAGAAATCACCCCCCACCAGGAGGCATGGCCATGCCACAATCCCCTCTCCTTCATTCTCCTCTCGGGATCTTGGGCACGCACACACACGTGCCCAGCATGAGTTTAAGCCACTGGGTCTGGGACTTGAACTGTGGTCGACTACATGGGAGTCCAGTGACATAGCCATTACACTAACTGCTGGTCCCAATGCCAGGTGTATTTTCAAGCCACCTTCTCTGGGACTTGAACCATGGTTGGCCATATGGGAGTACAGTGCCTTAACCATTATGCCACCTGCTGTCCCTTGCTTGTGTTGATTTTTACCTTTAAGTGAAAAAAATCCTTTTCTCCAAGAAATCTGATGTGCAAGAATAGAGGTAAAAGTATGTGTTCAATGTGCCATTTTGCACTGGAAATGAGTCATTGGTAGGTATTATGTTATTACCGCACTTGCATTGCTGGGAAAAGACCTACTGGTCTTACTTTTTGTTTGTTTGTTATTGTTTCTATCCTCCCACCTTCCTTTTGGTTATTTACATGGTAGTTTTTTTCTTTAATCACTTGGTATTCTATTTTAATTCATGCATAGGTGCACCTTGTATGTATTCTTTAAGTGTTTGCAGTAGAAATTAAAATATATGAACTTAACAGTCTACTTAGAATCAATATTTTAACACTTGAGTGGAATATAAAAATCTTACCACCCAGGAAATCCCTTTTCCCTCCTTCATGAAGTTTTTAGTTACCTTGCATATTCGCATTCTGTTTTGGGATGAATTGTTCATCCCCTAAGTTCACATGTTGAAATAGTAACCCCAGTATCTCAGAATGTGAGAGCATTTGGAGACAGGGTTTTTGAAGAGATATAGTTACATGCTGCTGCACAATGTTTTGTCAACACCAACCATATATTCAGTGGTAGTCCCATAAGGAGCATGCAGGTATACCAGATAGCCTACGTAGGTAGCAGGTTCTATCACTTATTGACTATTGTGGGAGTATACTCTAACATTTGCACAATCTGGTCACCTAACACCGTAGTTCTCAGAACATATCCCTGTCATTAGGTGATGTCTGACTGTAATTCAGTTAAAAATAAGTTAAAATGAGGTCACTCAGGTGGGCCCTAATTCATTATGACTAGTGTCCTTGCGTGAAGAGGAAATTTAGACACAGAGACACAAAAGTCAGGCTATGTAAAGACACAGGGAGAAAGATGGCCATCTGCAGGTCAAGGAGAGATGCTTTAGAAGAAACCTATCCTCCTGGCATCTTGCTCTTGGACTTTTGGCCTCCAGAATTGTGAGAAAGTGAATTTTTGTCATTTAAGCCTCCAATTCTGTAATGCTTTGTTCTAGCAGTCCTAACAAACCAGTATGCATAATTTGCTTTCAAAAGTCAAACATATTTTTTTTTTTAAAAACATCTTTTTCCTTTTCCTGCCTTGTTTCCTTATTTCCCTTCATCCTTATTTTCTTTTGACAGAAAGAAAGAGATGGAACCTCCAATAGGATCTTCATGCTATGATCTAACCCCAGCTTCAGCCACCCTCATATCATGAGCACATGTATACCCAGTGTTTACAAGGAGGTCTCTGGACCTGAAAACTTTATTTATTTATTTTTTAATTTTTGCCAGAGGAAATGTGTGCTCAACAGAGAAAGGCAAAGGAGGAGGGACATGGAGGAAGCAGTCACCATGCATCGTACTGCAATCTCTTCTCCATCTCTCCCTTTTTTTTTTTTTTTTTTTTTTTTTGAAGTTTGGGCACACACATGTGACAAGGGTGCTTCTCAAGCCTCTGGTTCTGGGACTTTAATTGTAGGATGGGCCATGTGAGATCCAACTGCTTTAACAAGCAGGCCATGGTCTGGTGTGGGACTTGAAATCTTTCCAGGTGGGTCAGCCTCAGAGAGCAACCTGTTCTACTGCCGAGTCACAGTCTGCTCCCCCAGCTCCAACTTATTTTAAAGTACTCAAGTGGAAGAAAAGAAAGTTTACACAGGTAGGAGTATTTATCATCTTTGTTGCTCTTCTTTCATTCTTAATGACCCCAATTTTTCCAAGTTTCATTTCCCTTCTGCCTGAAGAATTCCTGTAGCAATTCTTTTAGAGTAGGAGAGCCGGCGACAAGTTTTCTTAGTATTCCTCCCTCTGAAAATATCTTGATTTCTTTTTTGTTCCTGAAGGACATTTTAAATCACTGATATAGAATTCTTTCTTGACAGTTTCTTTACATTAGCACTTGAAAAACTTGCCAGAAGGAAGAGGCACATTTTTCAAGTGTTAAAATAAGGAACTGTCATTTGACTTGCTATTCCAGTATAGATAATACATAATTTCTCTCTGGCTGCTTTCAATATTTCTTATTGTCTTTAGTTTTTGGAAACTTAATTTTGGTATTGGATTTCTTGGGTTTCTCCCGTTTGCAGTTTATGCAGCTTCTTGACTCTCTAGATTTGTTTTTCTCCAAACTTGGAATTTTTCATCCATGATTTCTTCAAATAGTTTTTAAGTCCTGCATTTTTTTTCCCTCTCCATGTGGAATTCTGCTAACACAAACATTATATTTATTTTGCTATTGTTATATCTCCGTAAGTCTATTGCTGTTCATTTGCCATTCTTAATGTCTTTTCTCTATTGTTTAAATTGAACCATCTCTACAGAAAAATTTTCTTCTTTTTTTTTTTTTTTTAATTTTTTTCCAGAGGGCTTATGTGTTTAACCAGAAAGGAAGAGAGTGAGAAACAAACAAAAACGAAAACCCTCTCTGTGGAGAATGGTCACATTGCAATTCCTTTTCCTCTGTTTCTCCCTTCTTTCCTGATTTTGGTCACACACCCACATGTACCCAGCATGTTTCTCAAGCCACTGAGTCCAGGACATAAAGCACGCAGTCGGCTGTGTGAGATCCAGCCATCTTAGCTACCACAGCTATGGCTATCCAATCTACGATCGACTTTCAAGGTCTTTCCTCTGTCAGTTCCATTCTGCCACTGAGCCCCAGGAGTGAGTTTTAAAAATTTTTCAGTTATTATAGTTTTCGGTTATTTCCATTTTACTCTTGATATTGTCAATATTTTTCTGAGATCTTTGTTTTTATTTCCTTGTTTCAAGAGAGTTTATAACTTCTTGTTGGAGTATTTTCCCGATAGCTGCTTTACTATCCTTGTCATGTAATTCCAACATTGGTGTCATCTTGGTATTGGTGTCTGTTGATTGTCTATCTGGGTAAACTACTTTTTTCCCCTTTGAGTATTTTAAAATAAGTTGGAACTTTGGGGGCCAGACTGTGACTCAGCAGTAAAAAATGTTGCTCTCTGAGGCTGACCTGCCTGGAAAGATTTCAAGTCCCACACCAGACCATGGCTTGCTTGGTTAAAGCAGTTGGATCTCACAGGGCCCATCTTGCAGTTTAAGTCCCAGAACCAGGGGCTTATGTCTGTCACATGTGTGTGTGCCCAAACTTCCAAAAGGAGGTCGAGATGAAGGAGAAGGGATTGCAGTGTGACCGTGCCCCATCATGAGTGCTCTCTCCTAGTTGAGATTTTTCCTGTTCTTGGTATGATGAAAAATTTTGGATTAGATCCTAGACATTTAGAGTATTACATAATAAGGCTCTCATTTCTATTTAAATATCGTTTTGGAGGCATTCAACCTGCATAAGTTCAAAATTCATGTCCTCATCTACTTTTGTGGACTGGGCTTGAATGTCAATTTAGGTTTCATAATTTTTGAAATGCTGTTCTGACCTGCCCTGATTCTGTGTTATCCACAATCCAGTTTGAAGCCTGGGTAGTATTTCTTATCATGGTTATATTCTTAAAACTTTCCAGTTGATTTTTTAAGAATTATTTTATTTAATTTTATTTATTCATTCCTTTTATTTTTAATTAGATCAGAGAGAGAAAAGCAAGCTGCCACGTCCGGGACTTGAACCGTGGTCAGCCATGTAGGAGTGTCCAGCACCCTAACCGCCATGCTGGTCCTACTTTCCAGTTGATTTTATGTGTGGACATTTATTTGTGTGCATAAGACTTCATACACAGATTTATAAAATGCCTTTATCTGGTTTCCTCTTCTATAATTCCTCCCCTACTCTAGTTGAGAGGAGGTGGGGTACTGCCTTTTTGTTGTCTTCTTTTTTCTTTTTTTGATAGATTTTTTGCTATAGGGCATGTGCTTGCCGGAGAGACAGAGACAGAGAGATAGAAAGCAAAAATTCACCCCGAGGGGATCACCACATTGCAGTCCCTTCTCCTCCAATCCCTTCTTGGGAGTTTGGACACATGCGTGCACGTGCAAACACACACACACACGCACACACGCCCGGTGTAAGTTTCAAGCTGTCAGTCTGGGATTTGAACCAAGGCCAACCATGTGGAAGTCCCATGCCTTAACCACTATGCCACTTGCTGGTCCCTCTTGTATTTCAGTTGGCAGATAGTGCTTCTCTCTACAGTCCACATGGCCTCTGTGATCACTATTCAATGAAGAGGGGAAGAGGTACTTCCTCTTTTTAATTTTTTTTAAGCGAGGTTTTTTGCTATAGGGCATGTGCCTTCAACAGAAAGACACAGACAGAGGGACAGAAAGTGAGAAAATGCCTTCAACAGAAAGACAGAGACAGAGGGACAGAAAGTGAGAAATCACCCCCTAGGGGGGATGGCCACACCACAATCCTTTCTCCTCCCTTTTCTTCTTGGGTTCTTGGCCACAGGGTCTGGGACTTGAACTACGGTCGACTCCATGGGAGTCCAGCGACATAATCATTACCCTCTGCTGGTCCCACTTCCTCTTTTTGATGTTAGCTAGTTCAGGGCAGGAATGGTCAACAGGGATGTCAGCCTGTGCCATCAGCTGACATCCACGGAATGTCAGCCGGTGAACCGGACTCCAGTTCATGATGTCTGTACCATCTGGTGAGGAGGGGAAGGCAAGCTGCCTCTGCTCTGTTAGTGTAGGGCAAAGATGGCCAATGAGGCTCTTCACTTTGGTTTCCAAACTGCTGCTGGGGATGCAGAGGGTGTGGCTTTTTCATTGTGTTTGCCTAGAGTAGGGAGATCTATTCAGAAGGGTTCTATCCTGGGGCCTCATCTAAGTGCTTTGACAACAAGTAATGGTTCTCAGTAAGGGATGACTTTTCTCCCATGTGACATTTAGCTATGTCTAAAACATTTTCTGGGTGTCACAGTTGGGAGGTTGCTCCTGGTGTCTAGTGAGTAGAGGTGAAGAATGCTGCTAGATATCCTCTGCTACATAGAACAGGCCCCACTGTGAGAAATTGCTCAGTGCCAAGGGTAAGAAAGGCCTGAGTACAGAGATGGGCTTTTCATGGAATATTTGGGGGTACGATTCCATCTATTTTTCTTTTCTTTAGTTCCTTATCATGAATCACTGATAAGAAATCTAATAATTTGGGGACAGCAGGTGGCGTGGTGATTAAGGGCACTGGACTCCCACATGGCTGACTGCTGTTCGAGTCCTGGACTTGGCAGCTCACTTTCTCACTTTCTCTCTCTCTCTCTCACTCTGTCCTTCTATGGTCAAATTAGAAAATGAATAAATAAATAGAGTTAAATAATTATTTTTAAAAAAAGAAATGTAACAATTTATTTTTGGGTATATTTTCTTTACTCTGGTTGATTTTAAGGGTTTATCTTCCTTTCTTTTTTCTTTTTTTTTTGGAGAGGTTTTTGCTATAGGGTGCGTGTGCTCGCCAGACAGACAGAGACAGACAGAAAGTGAGAAATCACCCCCCCAGGGGGGATGCCCATGCCACAATCCCTTCTCCTCCATTCTCCTCTTGGGATCTTGGGCACGCACGCACACGCGCCTGGCACGAGTTTAAGCCACTGGGTCCGGGACTCAAACTGTGGTCGACTACGTGGGAGTCCAGCGACATAGCCATTATGCTAACTGTGGTCCCTAGGGTTTATCTTCTTTTTATTATTCAATTTAACCACTATGTGTAAGGGTGGATTTATTTTTACTCTGACATTTTCAGTCCTAATTCTCACCTCTCTTTCATTATGGAAAGTTCTTAGTCATTATCTCTTTGAGTATTGCGTGTCTTGTAACCTTTCTTTCTTTCTTTCCTTTTCACTCAGTAATGTCCTTGTTCTTATTTATTTTTTTTTGGAGAGATTTTTACTATAGGGCACATGCATTCGCTAGACAGACAGAGAGAGACATAGAGACAGAAAGCGAGAAATCACCCCCCAGGGGGATGGTCATGCTGCAATCCCTTCTCCTCTCTTGTCCTCTCGGGATCTTGGGCACGCACGCACACGCGCCCAGCGTGAGTTTTAAGCCACTGGGTCTGGGGCGCGAACTGTGGTCGACTACGTGGGAGTCTAGCGACATAGCCATTACGCTAATTGCTGGTTCCCCTGTCCTTGTCCTTTCTTTGGGCTAATGAGCAGGTTTGGTAGGCTTTATTTTCACTTCCAAGACTGTTTGTTAAGGTGCTGAGCTTTTATTTTGCAGGCAGTTAGAGGTGGAGCATCACATCATCTTCTTCTCTGTGTAGGCTGATCACCCCTAAGTCTGACACGGAAACCCCAGGGGATTGCTGAGGCACTTGTTTTGACTTTTTTATTTAATTTTTTTTAATGTCTGGGAGTATTTGTCTTTTGGAATTTATCTTACCTTATTGGTTACTTTTTAATCCAGAAATTCCATGTGTTTGAGGTGGGAAGGTGCACCCTATCCGCTCTGTAAGCAGTGTGGCCAGCAATCCTGAATTCACATTTGACGTTGAGGATGGCCCATCAAAAAAACAGGATTGGCATATAAATACTGGTGCTCTGCTTTTTTGCTCTCTTAAAATCATTTATTAAACACAGTGCTGCATTCTAACAACTGATTATTTGAAAAGTTATACAGTGCTGTATTAAAATATGGTGACCTATTACCTAGCATCCCTGCAAAGCTAGGCATGTAATGGGTTGTCAGGAGAGTTACGACACATTTTTGCATAGAAAAACAGAAAAATCTGTCCTAACTTTCCAGATGACCTAATATTTGCTCATATCTTTCTATTTTAAAAGCACTTACTTTAGTTTCATTAAGGTCTTAGAGTTCTTAAGAACTGTGATCTTTATCCTCATTTAGCGTATTAGAATATGGAGATTAAGATAAATTAGTACATTGTGTGAGTGACAAGGCATTTTCACTGAAGGAAGCAGTGTGCTGATTTGTATCTTCAAGGATGGAGAAAAACAGCTCATATTCATAGACTGGCACTTGAGCAGCCTGATTGTTACAGTAACTGTACTCTACTGACTTGCCTCTTCTCTAATCGTACATCGTGAACATGGTCTCATGAAAGTGCTTATTTTATGATTTATTAATCAGGTTTTTTTTAGTTATATATAATTGCTAATGCAAATATCTTTTTATTTAATGGCCAGAGGGCGCATGCACTCGTGTGCATGTGTCGAGGGAGAGAGAGAAAACCCCAGTATTGGGGTGTGGTCATGCTACAATCCTTTCTCCCCATTTCTCCATCCAGTCAGGATTTGGGGCATGTGTGAACACACACTTGGCATGATTTTCAAGCCACTGGGGTCTGGATTTCAACTGTGGTTGGTCTCATGTGATCTGACTCCCGATACCCAAGATTGAACTACTGCACTATGGGGCTGGCCTTCAGACACCTTTTAATGACCAGTTAGGGTTTTTATTTAAAGATTAAAAAATACTGCCATAAATATTCTTGATTTTTATCTTTTTACACTGTCTTATTTACATCTTCCAGGTGTGGATCTGCCAAATCAAAGGATATAGACATTTAATAGTTTAATGTTACCACATTTCCCTTCAGAAAGATTACACCAATTTATACTTTGGTGATAAAATCTACCATAAAAATTTTCATTCAGAATAAATTTCGGGACCAGCAGTTAGCGTAATGGCTGTGTCTCTGGACTCCCACGTAATTGACTGCGGTTCGAGTCCCGGACCTGGTGGCTTAAACTCACACCGGGCGCGTGTGCGTGCGTGCCCAAGATCCCGAGAGGAGAATGGAGGAGAAGGGATTGCGGCGTGGCCATCCCCCCTGGGGGGTGATTTCTTGCTTTCTGTCTCTCTGTCTCTCTGTCTGTCTGGCGAACGCACGCGCCCTATAGCAAAAACCTCTCCAAAAAAAAAAAAAAAATTTCAAACTACACATAATCTAAGAAAACATTTGCCTGTCTGACTCATAGAAACCTGTTCTGCCTTTAGCAACCTGGTTGTCTCAGATGAAAGAAGCCTACTTTTGCTGTTCTAGAACAGTGGTTTACACAACATGAATACTGGGCCAGAATCATTAGCACCCTTGAAACTTGTTAGAAATATAGATGGTTGGATTTTACATCTGTGCTACTGACTGAGAAACCCTGGGTGGAGCCCGGCAATGTGTGTTGTTACCCTTTCAGGTGATCAGATGCTTGTCGGCGGTTAGAACCAGTGGACTAGAAGCTCATCCTTGTGTAACCCAGAAGTCAGGACAAGTCATTTTCTCCTACCTCCTTCACACAAATCCCAGAAATTGAATTCCCAGGGGCTGATTTCTTAGTCTCTTCCAGCTCTTCATTCCTGTCTCTGTGTCTCTCGATTGCTCTACTTTAAGGCCAACGGCGGCTCTCGTGTCTCCATTGCAATGACCCAGCTGAGGAACTGAACCCAGTTTTCTCTCTTTATTCAAATATCATGTATAATCCACTCACTTGACATTTGGCAAGTAGAAAATGAATGAAAGGTTCGGAGGGATGGGAGAAATTTGTATCTTAGCAACACAAACACGTTATAATTGAATATTAGATATGCTCACTCTGAAATCTTCAGTCATTCCACCACATTCCTTCCCCACCTCACATTTTCCTCTTTTCTCCACTCTATCTCCTACTGCTTTTCTTTTCTTCCTTTTCTTTTCTTTTCTTTCTTTTTTTTTTTTTTTTTTTTTGTAGAATGATTTAGCCATTCTATTTGTTTGTTGTAATAGCCAGGATTTTTACTGTAGACAATAGAACCCACTCGACTATAAGAAAAAAGAGATTTAACTGTAGCTGATACGGCAGCTTACAGAAGTGATGAAAGGGCCAGAGAAATGAGCTTGTTCCACACAGTAGATAACATATAGCTTCATTTCCTGATGTTTGTCTTTTTTCGCTAGGTTTTTAAAAATTTCTTTGAATACATTTTTTGGGGGGGGGGCTCCAATAAATATAAAATTACTTTTTTTGCTTTTCTTTCATGAACTCATGGCGATTTTCTCATTGCTGTCTGTGGATTTTCTTAGCTTGCCTATGTTCTTTGTAGAAAGCACGTTAACCCTTAGTAATATAATCAAGGCAAGTGATTTGAAGACAGGAAGGTCATGAGTGATTGGAAGGTTGCTTCCCTTAACTTTGGTGGCTGAGCCTGTGTTTGATAATGCCTTTCCTTTCTTCCTGTTTGAAGACTTTATCAGGACCTTGAGACTGTCAGGACCTCCAGTTAGACCTGTGTTCAGTGATAACTTTGTGCTAGCAGCAGGGCCAAGCTTCATCACAGGTGCAATCCTAGTGGAATTTCAATGAGCCTTCACTCACCTTAGAAGACTGATCAGGCCTCGCTGAGGTTCTTGGAGTGTATGCCTTTGTAAAATGGGTACATTGAAAATGTGAGAAACACTCACTCAGCAAAAAAAAAAAAAAAAAAAAAA
>NW_006198812.1:1174779-1201458 GCF_000334495.1 Tupaia belangeri chinensis
AAACAACCACCAACAAAAAAAAAAAAAAAAAAAAAAAATCCTCTAGGAACTACATGTCCCATGTTAACTGTCTCCTGGATTGTCTTAACAAATCCGAGGTTCTGGAACTGTTACATTGCCTGTATGCTTCTGGTGTGCAGTCACCCTGCCACCTTGTGGTTATTCTTGAGAACTGTACTTCCTCGGATGTTGGCTTTCTATGTATCCAGCAAAGCTGCAATTGGTCACCCTGACTTTGTTCTTTCTGCCTTCGGCTGTTTGAACTAATATGTTTTGAAGAGCTATGTTACAGCCAATATCAAGAGAAGACTTTTAAGATAGCTTTAAGCAGAAATATGTATGCAAGAATTTCATTGTTCATGTTATAATATCTTGACATTTTAATAATGTGTATTCAAAGCAAAAATGTGTCAATGACATGTCCGAAAGCTGTTTCAAGGATACTCTGAGAGACCCTGTGATTTTCCTAGGGATTTAAGTGAGCATTATGTAGTGGGTTTTAATTTTAGATCTCAATTCTATTTTAGATCTCTTTACTTTATTTCCCTAAATTAAATTGAATACTAATTCAATTACCTGGAAGGAGGGGTGACTTGATCTCACTCATTACTGAGGTGTCATTTCCCACTCTGCAGGATCATGTAAGAAACCCAGGCTACCGCAGTGCTGTACTGTTGGGTGGAGCCCAGTCCACTCTCCATAGCTGACTCCTCTATGAACATTGCGTGCTCTGATAGGCTGCAGCTGAAGGCTGGAACCCTGGTGTCTAGGCAGTCACACGACTCTCCCAGCTGTTCATACCCTGACCATTCTGGGAGCCAATGCATGGTGTACACACTCTGTAGGCTTTCTGGGATAACCCTCCATCCCCACACATCCAGATGCAGCTGCCTTAATCTTAGACTTCCTGGCCTTCAGAACTGTGAGAAATAAATTTCCAATTTTATACATTACCCAGTCCGTGGTATCTGGTTATATCAGACCCAAATGGACTAAGACAGAAATGATAATAACTCCACAGAAATTCAGGAGATGGCCTAAAGGAGATGACCCATACGAGATAATCCTGAAGCTGCATCTGGAAGCATGACAACGTATCTGCTTGAGGGGGAAAATGTAAGGCACAGAACGTTCCAGATGGTGAGAATTACATGAGCTTGATTACGGAGTGATGAAGAGATGTGGTTGATTCTGCAAATGCTTCATGGCTTAGTGTGGGGTGCTAGAGGAATGATTTGGGGAAGTGAGGAAGTGAGCTGGGGACCTCACTATACTAACCAAATTTTAATTTATCGTTTAGGTCAGCAAAACACGGTCCATATTCTGCTGCATTATATTCTCATGGGTTTACTTAGAGAAATGTGCTAGTCCCTCAGGGCTAACTGTATTTCTGTGTTTCTCTTTCCTGATCAAGAAAGGGTCATTAACATTGGAGCACTGGGGAGGGAGACAGGCAGGGAGGGAAGGCAGAAGGAGGAAAAGGGAAGAGAGAAAGGGTGAAGGAGAGATGAGCTAGCAGGCCAAGCAAGGCATGCTCTGGGGCTAAAGTCAGGTAATGCATTGGGAACATGTGGATGTGAGAGACGTTTTGGAGATAGAATCTAGGGTTTATAGATCTCAGATTAGTTATAGGTGGTGAAGGGAGGGATAAATAAAGATTGTGGAGTTTTCAAGTTTAGACAACTTGTTGTATAAAGATTTTTTTGCTCGAGATGACAGAAGGAAGAGCCGAAGCAGATTTGGAGATCATATTTCAGGGGACATTTAGGATATGTGTGCGGCTTCTGGAGAGAGAGCCAAGGTGGATCATTGGAAGTAAGAGTCTAGATCTTGGGAGAGAGTTGGTAGTTTTTGATTTGGGAGACATCAGTGAACAGACTTTAGAGAAGACCCAAGAGTGAGTAAGACCACGCAGGCAGAGTGTCTTAGAAAAAGACTTGAGGCCAAAGGCATTGGGATACAAATGCTTATGAGCTAGTGGATAACGAGATCAGGAAGAGTAGCCAGAATTAGAGAAAAACAGGGAGGGATGCAGTGAGGAAGGCAAAGGAAGACAATTCTATTGTGAAGTGGAGAGATCTGAAAGGGCAGCAAAGTAGCAGTGACAGTAAGGTGGCTGGTCACTCGCAAGTTAGTTTTAGCTGAACTGTGTAAAAGGGCCTGAAGCAGCCAGATCATAGTAGTTGAGGTATAAAGAGAATGAAGAGGTAGAGCTTATGAACATGGGCTGTTCCCTCAAGAAATAGGTGGAAGGTAAGGAGGTCAGAGGCTAGCTTAGCATTCTAATAGAACATTTTAATTAAGAAGGAAAGACTTGAGCATATTTATACGCTTAGGGAAAAGACCAATGAAGGGGAGGATGTGAAAAGTAAGGGATTATTAATGGTACAGTCACCCAAGTGAGAGGATGGCAATGAGGTTAGGCTAAACCTGTGATTCTTTGTCATTTGGAGCCAGTTTTTTGGGACTAGAGAGGAAATTGGTTTGTGGAGAATCTACTGAAGTGGAATAGAAATCACCTGGGATTTCCCTGGGCCAAAAGATGGTGTAGAAAGTAACCACACAGCTCCGGGACTGATAAGGGACAGCGCTCTGGCCTCAGAGAATGTTGGGATGCTTGTAAAGGGAGTCTATTGGTATAGTAAAAAGCAAACAAACAAACAACAAAATGAAAAAATAAAACAACAAAAACAAACAAACAAAAAAACACAATAACAAAAACGAAAAACCCACCCACAGAGCATCCACTCATAGCAGTCCTTGCATTGAGATCCACTAATTGATACTAAAATCCCAGGCTTTCTTATCCTGTCACACAAAGTACTTATCACTTCCCCAGCTAACTGAGTCTGGTTGTAAGAAAAAAATGACTTTATCCCCCTTCGCTGTCATTGCTTTCATATTCAATGGCATATATTGTAATTAGAAGCAATGGGGAGGGGTGACGGCTATGGGGAATTCCTAGATTAGCAGTTTTTATTTAAAAGATTTTTAGAATATCTGAGTCAAGTTAATTAAAAATTCTATAATTTTAATGGATTATTTTTTAAAATGAAAAAAGTGTATCTCTCATTTTATTGTGTCTTTCCAGCAACTAGATTGTAACTGTTTTGAAGAATGGGATTGTCTTGTGTTCATTTCCTTGGTGTCCTCCACATAGATGCTCTTGGCAAAACTCTCTTGCTTTGCTTTGAACGAGAAATACCCCTATTCCTTCCGTCTGTCCCTGTCTGCGTTGCAAGATTTAGTGAATCAGAATGTTGTCATGATTACTCTGGAGGTCCACGTTGTGTCTTCTTGAGTTCTGACTTTGTGATGGGGTTAAAGGGCCGAACTAGTCATCTTTTTCATTGGGAAGAAAGTTAACTAGGATTTTTTTTTAAAAAATTAGGATTTTTTAAAGTCAAATCGATACAAATTTATTGTTTGTTGTATTTCTGATCATGTACAGTGTGGAGTTTGTGTTGTTCTATACTTGTCCCAAATGGATGGCTTTGTTTATTTATTTTTTTCTTGACAGAGTTTTTATACTGTGATCATTCACTAACCCCAGCCAGCTCACATCATGGGTTCATGTAGGTTTTGCATGCCCAGAGAGGTACCTAGAACCTTTCTGAACCTTCTCATATGGGTGCGGTCTTGGAGAGAGTTGTATTTTACCCCTGTTGGCCCCAAAGTTTGTAGGTCAAAAGAAATGAAATCATTTTGGACCTTTGACTCACCGGGACCCTTTAGAGATTGGACATCTTTTCTCTATTGCTATATTTAGGGTCAATTTTTAATGTACAGTTGGAAATCTGTATTCTGAAAGTTTGAGTCTTCTCCCAATGCATATGCCGAAATCCTAGCCCCAGTGTGATGATATTGGGAGATGGAACCTTTGAGAGGCAATTAAGTCATAGGGACAGAGTTCTTATCAGTGGAATTAATGCCACTTATAAAAGACCCAGGGGAACTTGTTTGTCCCTTCCATTATGTAAAATATAGCCCCCCCCAAAAAAAATCTATGAACCGGAAAACAGGCCTTCATCAGATACCAAATTTACTGACCAGCCCCCAGAACTGTATGAATTTCTATTGTTTATAAACCATGCAGCTAAACTATTTCATTATAGCAGTCCAAACAGAATATGATGCCTGCATTTTGCAAATGAGAAAACAAAGGTGCAAGAGACAAATGAGTACACTAGGGACTTCCCAGGGAAATACTGTGGGGGTATAGTTTATTTGTAGAGGGGTTTCATTTTGTGATCACCTTTAGAATTGTTAGGATTTCTCATAGACCTCTTACTCTTTGAGGGCATAAAATTTGGTCTTTTGATCTTATGTCCAAATGAGGTTATTGTATGTATACATTTGCATATATATGTATTTTTTTCTAGAGATTATTTGTAAGATTGAAAGACAGTGTTAGTACTCATCATAAGACTTTAAGCTTGGGTTCGATATCTTATCACTATGAATTAATGTATTTATAAATCTAGTAATTGTCTTGCAGATAGTACAAATTTGCCCTCTACCCCGCTTTAAAAGGGGGCTGATTTGTGAGTGAAAACATTTGCAATATATTACAATCATTTTTTCACTCTCCTTTGACATTTCCTATTTTATTTTTAAATTTTAGCATGAAAACACACACACACACACACACACACACACACACACACCTCTTTCTGTGAGACTCTGGTCATTGCTCTTCTAATGAGAAATAGCTGGTTGGCTTATACGTGTGCCTCCCTTTTTTCTCGTGTTTAAGGTTTTGTTGTCATTGGGTTTGTTAAACTAGCAAGTCTGGAAGTTTATGTTGTCCTTCTTGTGGATTTTTTTCAGGGAGAGAACTGGTTTCCTGAGCAGAGAAAGAAAGGAATCCCAATTTCATAGCCTCCCTCCACATATGTGTATCACTCCTGGTTATTATATCATGTCTACATGTGTCTATGTACTCACACAGGGCAGCAGTTTTCTGGACCCTTACCTGAAATTTATAAGCACTGTTACTTATCCTTTCTTCCCACTTCCCCACTTCATCCCACCTCTGTATATAAAAATATTTCTAGAATCTGGGACCAGCAGTTAGCATAATGGCTATGTCACTGGACTCCCACATAGTCGACCGTAGTTCGAGTCCCGGACCCGGCGACTTAAACTCACGCCGGGCGTGTGTGCATGCGTGCCCAAGATCCTGAGAGGAGAATGGAGGAGAAGGGCATGACCATCCACCCTGCGGGTGATTTCTCGCTTTCTGTCTCTCTGTCTCTCTCTGTCTATCTGGCGAGCGCACACACACCCTATAGCAAAAACCTCTCCCCCCCAAAAAAAATATATTTCTAGAATCTAACTTTTTGTCTGTCCCTGTATAGTGACAATTCTAGCACCTTGCATTTTGCTCCATCACACTTGTTTTACAGGAAAAGAGGAAGCAAGGTTATATGAGCACTTTCTGCTGCAAGGACTCAGATTAATTTATCGACTGTTAGCTTGCTGTCCAGAAAGCTTTGCTTTTTAAAAATAATCCATTAACTACAAATCAAAAACAAAAATGTTTCCATTCAAGAAATGACATGGGAGAGAGCATATTTGCACTGCCAGACTATTCAGTGCTCTCTGAGTCTAAGTTAACTTCCTGAGGAGAGTTTAAGGAACAAGCTTATCTTACGTCATTGGACATTAGATTATACCTTTGCACAGAGCTACGGTTGTATATGTACATATAGTAGGGTGTTATGCTATTAAAGACAATCTTGAAAAATAATCTGCCATGAGAGTAGAGTGCTAATTATATTATTATTTACTAATCAATTTTAATACCCAGGCAAGATTTTTCTACTTGTTTGTGTTATTTTTTTTTTTGGAGAGGTTTTCGCTATAGGGCGTGTGCGCTCGCCAGACAGACAGAGAGAGACAGAGAGAGACAGAGAGACAGAAAGCGAGAAATCACCCCTCAGGGGGGATGGTCACGCCGCAATCCCTTCTCCTCCATTCTCCTCTTGGGATCTTGGGCACGTACGCACACGCGCCCGGTGTGAGTTTTAAGCCACTGGGTCCGGGATGCGAACCACGGTCGACTACGTGGGAATCCAGCGACATAGCCATTACGCTAACTGCTGGTTCCCGACTTAGGTCAGCACTGAATGTAGAATCCAACAGACCAGTGGAAGGGAGTCCAGCTCTTTTGCAATAAACCTGAGTAGTTTGAATGAATCTAAAACTGACACAGCTTAAAAAACTCTTATAACCAACACTTAAAGTTAACATGGGGATTTTATATTTTCTCATTCAACCATTATCCCTAAAGTCCTTGAAGAAACTTAAAAAGTAGGAGCAGGGATATATCTGTTGTGGCTGAGCAATGGCAGGGAGGTCAGCACACCTGGATGGCATGAGTGGAGAGTGGATACAGCGAGAGGGCTAGAGAGGTGCTGGAGAGCCAGAGGGGCAGGGCCCAGAAAGCACGTGTGAAGACTGGATTTTTGATTTGTTAAAGATTTAACTTAAAATTTTAAACACATTAGCTTTCCTTTCCATTAGCCAGCCTTTCCAGCTTTATTAAACTGTTCTTACATGGAGAAAAAAAATATTTTTTTAAAGCAGATGGCAGTTGTGCTTGCCAGAGAGAAACAGAGGAACAGAGAGAATAGGAGAAGGAGAAAGTTCTCCTTCACGAGGTATGGTCTGGTGGAAACCCGTCTCCTCCATTTCTCCATCTTGTGGGAATTTTGAGCCACTGGAGACTAGATGTGAGCCACTAGATTGGCCATGTGACCACTAGGCTGTGGGGCCAGCCTGATTTTGGATTTTGCTTTGAGAGAAATTTGATTAAAAAAAAAAAATCATGTGCTTGAACATACATTATTAGAAAGATTGCTTTAGCTTCTCTCTAGAGAACAGAATGAAGCGTGGCCTTGGCTACGTAGAATGTAGGCAAAAGACGAGGGAAGGAGGAGGTAGCAGAGGGACCGCTGGTGGGACTAGTTAGATTTCAGATACACACACCCCTCATGTAACATTTTATACATACACACGCAATTCTGAGGAAATACTGACAAGATTCACAGACACATTGTGTACGGAGTATGAAAGAGTGATAGCAACAAACATTCTAAGGTTTTTGCCCTGAGCAACCTAAAGGAGGGAGATACCATGAATTCAGTATCAGTGTTTCATTGTTTTGCTCTTTTTTTTTTTTTAAATAGTTTCTTTGCTTCTTCCATGACTGAGAAAGACAAATAGAGAGAATGAGACGGAAAGACGAATATGCTCATCAGCCCTCACATTGCAGTCTACCCCCAGCCCAGTCAGCCTAGAGATGGGAGCACTCCCATGCCCAGCATGGTCAGAGGTCTCTGGACATGAACCTGGACGTCACCCTCCCACATGGCTTAGCCTCACAGAGTGTTGTGTCCCTGCTGTGCCATTGTCTAGCCCCTACTCATTCTCTCCCTCTTCCTTTCTTTCTCTCTCTCCTTTCTTTCTTTCTTCTGTCTTCTTTGGAGAGATTTTTTTCTCTGGGGTGTGTGTGTGTGCTCGCTGGAGAAACAGAGAGAGGTGGAGAGAGAGAGAGAGAGAAATCCTTCCCCCGCCCAAGAAGGGATAGCCACACCACAATTCCTTCCCCTCCATTCCCTCTCAGGATTTTGGGTACACACACACACACAGAGCGTTCCAAGGAGCTGGGTCCAGGACTCGAACTGTAGTTGACCATGTGAGAGTCCAGTGCCTTACCCACTACACCACCTGCTGGCCCTTCTTTATTTTTATCTTGTGAAAATTACCCTCTTTTTTTTTTTTTTTTGGAGAGGTTTTCGCTATAGGGCGCGTGCGCTCGCCAGACAGACAGAGACATAGAGACAGAAAGCGAGAAATCACCCCCCAGGGGGGATGGCCACGCCACAGTCCCTTCTCCTCCATTCTCCTCTCGGGATCTTGGGCACACATGCACACGCGCCCGGCGTGAGTTTAAGCCACCGGGGCCGGGACGCGAACCACGGTCGACTACGTGGGAGTCCAGCGACATAGCCATTACGCTAACTGCTGGTTCCCAAAATTACCCTCTTTACATCTCATTTTCTCAAGGGTAAAATGTATAGCTGATTGGACCTCCTTTGCAATATTGAACCAAGAGGTTCTTGATGTTGCAGGCTATCGCTAGGTTTAGCCAGATCTGAATCAGGGCGACCCATGTGCCTGACTTACTCAGGGAGGTCGCAGGTTGTGAACCAGGAACCTTCTCATGTGGGCCAACTCTGCAGAGGCATCATGTCACAGTGGTGCCACCATCTGGCTTCTGAAGATTGGTCTTGATTTGCAGCCTGTGTGAGAAATCTCCTGCACTGCTTCACCTGAAATTGACTGGAGCTTGGCAGCTTCGCTCCTCGCTGTCTCTTCCCTGCCTTTTCCTATTTCTTCTCAATAGGAAAAAAGCTTCTCACTCACTATTTCTTTGGTAACTGAGGAAAGGGCTGAGCAGGAAGAAATTGGGCCGCTGATACCAAGAACTACCTTACTTGAAACCCTCTCTTTGTTCTGAGCTGTGGAAAAAACAGAGATTGGTTTAACTGCCTTCATCACAGGTCATAGTTTCTCTTGTTTTCTTCCCTTTTAGCTTTTGTTGTTTGGGTATGTAATTCAGTCTCTAAAGGCTGAGTTCAGTTTTGCACAAATTGCTTCCATTTTGGTAAAAAAATATCTTTTCGGCTAAGCAAGGAAGTTTACAGAATCAGATTTTGAGTACAGTATAGAGGAGAATTATACTAAAATATTTATCCATAGTTAAGGTATGTCCATTAGCAAATTAATTAGCCTTCTCTGTTTGATTTTCTCCCGAAAGGCTATCATTCGTTAGGAGGGCTCAGTGTTTTACTGAAAATGGGCTAGTATGTTGACTGTAAATAGATCCTTCCTGGGATAAGAGAGCATGTGAATTGTAAAAACCTGTGCAATATAAGCATGCAATCTCAGGTGGGCCCTAACGTTTGCTGGCAGAGCTTTGCAGAGGCCTTGGTTAAAAGAGTATATCTCCCCAAACAGGAAAAGCTCATAGGCTTATTCCGTTATCTGAAGAGAAACCAACATGCTCACACATAAGCAGGCATTAAACAGGTCCAGAAGATGGACATCGTTTTCCCCTGTTTCCCCACTAGCCTCTGTCAGTGCTGAGTTCCGCTGACTTCTCCTCAGCAAACCCCTCTCCTTCTAACCCCGTTCTACCAGGTCTTTGGCTGAGGCTGACACTGGCCTCTCTTCCTTTGTGCTTCCTGCCCAGTCTCCTTGGTCACAGGTCTTGACATTTTTTAAAACACCTACTGGAAAGCAAGTTTCATTTATGAATAATATTTACTCATGGCCTAACTTTGATGCAATGGAATGAGTGAAATGGGAAGAGAATCCCCTTGTAATACCGCAAGCATTAATATCACAATAGAAGGGCTGGCTGATAGTTAAGGACACTGGACTCCCACATGGCTGACCACGGTTTGAGTCTTGGACCTGGTGGATTGCTTTCTCATTTTCTCTCTCCCTCTCTCTCTTCTTCTCTCTCTCTGGTCAAATTAAACTAACTAAGTAACTTAAATAAATAAATAAATAACTTTAAAAAATCACAATAGAAGTGCTAAAATGTCTCTAATTAATAAAGTATTTCCTATTATTTACCATTTATCCACATTGTCCATTATAACATAAAGGAAGGTAGGATTACATGTTAGGATACATAAAAGTAAGATGATACCCTTCCCTTCCCGTGGCTTTTTAGGAAACTATAAACTGACTGCAGCTGCTTTTAGAGGTACAGAAAAAAGAGCAGTTGGACCTTTCTTAATTTTCTTCTGTATTATGAAATTTTGAACATGTTTAATGAGAGGTCAGTAATTTTTTTTTTTTAGATGTTTTTGCTATAGGGCATGTGCACTCGCCAGACAGTCAGAGAGAGACATAGAGACAGAAAGCGAGAAATCACCCCCCCCCCGGGGGGATGGTCATGCCGCAATCCCTTCTCCTCCATTCTCCTCTCGGGATCTTGGGCACGCACGCACACGCACCCGGTGTGAGTTTTAAGCCACCAGGTCTGGGACGCGAACTGTGGTCAACTATGTGGGAGTCCAGCGACATAGCCATTACGCTAACTGCTGGCCCAGAGAAGTCAGTATTATAAGTAAATCAGAATATATTCTGTTTTCAGAAATGACATTGATCAATGCTCAGGAAAATGTGATGGCTAATTTGGGTAGTAAAATTTACTGAGATGGTATATGAGCTCTATAGAAGGATGGTCTGTAGGAAGCCTAATTACGCAGCATGTCACAAGGCAGTGTTGTTCATATGGACACGGCAGAGGCCTTCCCTTTCAAAGACATGATTGTGGAAAACTCCATTAAGTGCAGGGGGAGGAAGTGAGACAAGGAAATCATGCAACATGCACTTTCACGTCAGGTGAGTTACAGAGAGTATTTTCTCTTTGTGTTCTTACTCCTTTGTACCCAAGCATTACAGTGTTTCCAAGAAAAGTCTTTATGCTTTTAATTGACATTAGGAAAGAAATCAAAACCTGAAGTCCACCCAAATGAGAATCTTTGGGACAGTAAAGTAGTAGAGGTCCCTTACCCGATTTACACTGGAGTATTCATATGGAAAGCCCAAGGGGACTTAGTATTCAACAAGCTAGTTTTGTAAAATTTAACATTTTGAGAAACAATGAAGCAAGAACTCCTTTGATTTATATGTTCTAATACTGCACATCAGAAATTTTCCATTTGGTGTGAAGCATGTGCCAAGTGATAGAATGTATTGCCACTTTTGTTCTTCTAAATATAAAATTAAAAGAAAGAGTGGCCATCCCTCCTGGGGGGTGATTTCTTGCTTTCTGTCTCCCTGTCTATCTCTGTCTTTCTGGCAAACACATGCACCTTATAGTAAAAGCCTCTCCAAAAAATGAAAAAAATAAAAGAAAGGTAAATGAGATGAACTCTGGAAAATTAAGGACATGGTGAGTTTTTTGGTTTGTTTGTTTTGTTTGTTTGTTTGTTCGTTTGTTTTTTTCAGGGACAGTTTTATTTAGAAGACTTAGGAAAAGTACCTGAGTACTCAAAAGCCTTGCTCTGCAAAGTGTAGTTGGGAACAAGCTGTGTAGACTCCACCTGGGAGTTTGACAGAGCTCTAGAATCTCAGACCTGAGAAATCAGTCTGCATTTTAATACACTCAAGAGGAGATTCAGCAGTTGATTAAAATTTGAAAAGTACTGCTTAAGAATGATAAGGCCTAGCCTATGCATTGCCTGATATCCGTGTTGTGGTTTTAGTGTGTAGACATAGTGCTTCTCGACTTCCTAGGAAATAGTCTTACAAGAAAGTGGTTGTATCGTCCTCCTAGACCTCTTTCTCCCTACTTTTGGTTACATTCTTAGTTGAAAATGAATTTTTTAAAAAAATTTGAGATAGTTCTATGGATTGAATGTGCATAATACAAAGACTGGAGACTAAGGAATTGGGAAAGAGCTGGAAAATTTTGAAAAGTTACAAAGACTACAAACATATTATTGATCTGCGCATGATTAAAATGTGTGTGTGTGTGTGTGTGTGTGTGTGTGTTTTGAGTGAAGTTCTTAGTTAGAGCAATAAAAAAAGTGCTGGTTGATTTAAGTAGCAAATGAGTTGTTTGAAAGGATGTTGCCTGGTTCACAGGGTTTCCGCTAGGGCTGGAGATCCTGATTATAGCTGTGAAACCAGGGACAGAACCCAAGTGAGCCTGCAGAATTGGTGTGGTCCATTCCCATTCTCGCAGGACACTAGGTGGCAGCTTGCACACCTGGTGCTGAGACTGAGCAGTGCACGCTTGTGCCAGCCCTGCCACAGCAGGAACTCCGTGTTCCTCACAGCATCTCTATTCTCAGAGGGAGTGCTGGGTGATCTCTGTACTGCTGAGTGGGAACCTCTGATTGGTGGTGCCTGGATCATGTGCCTTTGTCTCAGCTGCAAGGGAAGCTGGGAAAATAAGCCTTTAGCATTTCATTTTCTTCCTTCCTTCCTTTTTTTTTTTTTTAAATAGAGGTTTTTGCTATAAGTTGTGTGCACTCGCTGGAAGGACAGAGTGAGACAGAGACAAAAGGCAAGAAATCACCTCCCAGGGGAGATGGCCACACTGCAACCCCTTCTCCTCTATCCTTCTCTTGGGACTTAGGGCACATGTGCACAGGTGCCCAGCATGAATTTTAAGCTGCTGGGTCTGGGACTTGAACCACAGTCGCCTGTGTGAGAGTACAGTGACATGACCTTTATGCACCTGCTGGTCATGGCATTTTCTTTCTTTTTTTTTTTTTTTTGGAGAGGTTTTTGCTATAGGGTGCGTGTGCTCGCCAGACAGACAGAGAGAGACAGAGAGACAAAAAGCAAGAAATCACCTCCCAGGGGGGATGGCCATGTTGCAATTCCTTCTCCTCCATTCTCCTCTTGGGATCTTGGGCACGCACACACATGTGCTCGGAGTGAGTTTAAGCCACCGGGTGCAGGACTTGAACTGTGGTCGACCACGTGGGAGTCCATCAACATAGCCATTATGCTAACTGCTGGTCCCATGGCGTTTTCATTTTCAATGAGCATTTTCAGTGCTCACTGAGGGAGATGACCATATTCGATTAGGGACTTCACCAAACACAAGAAGAGGGGTCAGATGCTGCAAAAACATAATGACAAGATATTTGATTGTGTGAGTGTGTGTGTGTGTGTGTGTACGTGTGTGCACACATGTATATGTGTACAAGTGTCCATGCTTAGTTTACTAGAGATTTAATTAATTAATTTATTTATTTCTGCCAGAGGGCATGCACCTTCACCAGAAAGAGTCAGAGACAAAGAGGGGGAGAATAAATCACCTCTCAGTGGAGTGTATATGTCACAATTTCTTCTCTGTTTCTCCATTCTGCTGGATCTGGGCATACATGCATATCAGCCTAGCATGACTTTTAAGCTGCAGGGGCCAGGATACACGTGGTAGGCCATGTGTGATCTAGCTCCCTTAACTACTAGGCCTTAGGGCTGCCCTGAGACATGTATTCAATAGGGTACCTTTTTGATTTTATGACGGTCAATAAAGGGAAAATAGGAGTTGTGCAGAATTTTGCCTTTTTGTTAAAAGTGCTAACATACATATAAATGAGTACTGATGCTTTTTTCAGATTGCGTCTAACCAGGAGCAAACTTGCTGCTTGCTGTGAGATTAAAATCTTCCTTCCTAGCACCCACTCTGAAATATGTAGTTCACTGCATTTGCTTTCTAAATAAGAACCACATTTAGTGAACCCTGACCATGCAATCAAGATAACGAGAGATTTTTAATTTGCCTGAGTGACTCAGTTGTGGAGTACACACTTCGACTTGTGTTCTGATGGGAGGCTGAGAAATTATCACTGCCTCGGAGTACATGCGACACAAAGCAGAAAACAAAATCAGCATGCACTGTGTCATATTTGTACTGAGATAACACCAAGGAACAGCTGTGACTCTTTCAAATGACTCCATTTGTTTGATAATTGCTGTGTAAAAATAGTGCCACTATTGGCTATTTCAGGATGACAGATGGTGTTCTAGATTATGTTCCTTTCCTTGTACCCAAAAAGAACAGGAGCAAATCTTTTAGAAAATTGTTGTCTGTGTGTGTGAGATAGCATCAGGAAAGGGGGCAGTGCAGCATTTCAAGCTTCTGTTCGGCAGGTAGGGAGGAAGCAGGGGTTGCGCTGTGAAAAGGAAACAGGGAATTGAATTATTCCAGGCTGAGCAATGATGGGAAATAAAAGCATCTGTCTGTTGCTTAGGAACAGAAATATTGTGTGCCTCTACTATAGCTGGAGAAACCAGGTCATTTACTTTCAGAGTTCACCCACTGGTTATCCAAACAGAGCCGAAAGACAGCCCTCTTTTCTCCTTGACTCCTGGCTCGCCGGAGAGGTTTTCCTCATTAGATTTCCTACCTTTCTTCTAGTTGGCAAACTTCTCTGTTGCTCCTAATACGTTGTCTCAAAATGGCACCGGTCAAAAGTCTGTATTAAGTGGCGGAAAAAAGATAGATTTCTTTTAGGAGCTGGCCCTTAGGTCTTTTTCCTGTCACCAGACCAGTGGTACCTGCTATGAGTGGAACACGTGATGGTTGACATTCTCACCTGCACCTCAAGGAGGAAGGATTGTCGCCTATAGCTTTCTATGGTCCTATAATTTGGCCTACAGTCAAGGAGAGACAGAAACGTGTGTGTGTGTGTGTGTGTGTGAAGTATGAGGACCCTCTTCACTGGAACTAAGGATGTAGGAGAGTAGTCTGCAATTTATCTGCCTGTATGACTCTCTGGGGGGGGGAGGGGCTTAAAAAAATACATGCCTGAGACTTTCTTTTTTTTGTTGTTTTTTTTTTGAGAGTTTTTTTTTGCTATAGGGCGCGGGCACTCCCCAGACAGAGAGAGACAGAGATAGAAAGCAAGAAATCACCCCCCAGGGGGAATGATCATGCTGCCATCCCTTCTCCTCCATTCTCCTCTCAGGATCTTGGGCACACATGCACACGTGCCCGGCATGAGTTTTAAGCCACTGGATCCGGGACTTGAACCGTGGTCGACTATGTGGGAGTCCAGTGACATAGCCATTACGCTAACTGCTGGTTCCCATGCCTGAGACTTTCATCACCAAATCTGGTGAGAAGTTTGAGAGGTTTTTGCTATAGGGCATGTATGCTCTCCAGAAATACAGAGAGACAAAAAGTGAGAAACCCCCCCCAGAGGTGATGGCCACGCTGCAATCCCTTCTCCTCCATTCTTCTCTCGGGATCTTGGGCATGCATGCACAGGTGCCCAGCGTGAGTTTAAGCCACCGGGTTCAGGACTTGAACTGTAGTCGACTACCTGGGAGCCCAGTGGCGTAGCCATTACTCTAACTGCTGGTCTCCAAATCTTTTTTTTTTTTTTTTTAAAGTTTATGACCAAAGAGAGACAGAGACAGCACCTGCAACAGGGTCTTGAAGCCACAATCCACCCCTCCAGCTTCAGCCAGTTCATGGACACACACAGATGCCCAGAGTACTCAGGGAGATCTTCAGGTGAGAACCCAGAGTTTTCCTGTGTAGGTCAGCCTCTCAGAGTGTCATGTTTTACTGCTGTGCCACTGTCTAGCCCACCCCAGAAATTCCGATTCATTACGTTTGCAGATAATCCGTGTCCCTGAGTGTTTAGAGGTTTCCTGGGTGATTAGAGCTTTAAAGTCAGTTTCATTTTCTCCTTGCTCAGCTGGTGCTGAGGTTCTATATTCATAGATCCAGGCTGGGGACAGAAATGCCTGGGCATGAAGTTCCCAGGTATCCTCATTTCTGTCCAGACTTGAGTGCTTATCCAATGCCCTTCTCTCTAGAAAGCTAGAAAGCTCTGTGTTGGGCTCCTTGGTCTTCAGTCTGGGTAGAAACATTTATCCTATCAGGAATACTCAGTAGGAGACTTGTAGTTGGGCAGAGACATAGAAAAATCTAGCAGCTGACTAGACAATAGGGAACAGGTAAACAGAGCCTTTATGTCTGGGTGTTTTGACCAGGCAGAATGGTAGGAGAGCATTCTAGGTACGTGAGCACACATCACAAATAGACCAGGCTTGACACCAGGCTTGAGCCAGGCCTTTGCTCCGTTCTCTTCACCTTTCCCCAGGAGTCCTAGAAAGATGAAATAACTTAAATAAAGGTAGGATAAACTTAAGTAAAGGTAAGAGAGTCCACAAGGACAAATAATTTTAAAAGGGAATGAGATGTAGTTCCTATTTATCTCTTCTTTTTGTTTTTGATCTTTTTTTTTTTTTTATAAAAATATCTTCTACATTGAAGATAAAGGAAAGCATAAAATCTTTAAAACATTCTCAGTACAATGATAGGAGGAAATGTGGAGCATTTCCCTGGGCAAAGGGAGCTATTTTTTTTGGCTCTTTTTTTACTCAGTTATGTAAATGTCCATTTGTGGAAACACCAGAGTTGATCCACAGGAAATCTCATTTTAAAGAGAGTTGAGATGCAGCCTTGTTCTCGTGTGCATGAAAGGGAAGGCCATGATAGAACAGATCTAATTTGCATGATTCGCAAATGCAGGGATGTGACTAGAGCATAATGGGTCTGATTTTCAGTTGTACCTGGCCCTGAAATCAATTTCAACGGCTCTGTGGTTGCACTTGAAACAAATTCACATTTCTCACACTGGCTTGCCAAATCCTAAGGACTTTGATTTGAGAAAGAAGAAAAGGAAGCAATTTCAACCAGATTTACACTGAAACCTGGGTTTTGAAGTAATTTGAATTTCTAGTCCTTTTTTAGCCCTCGCCTTCCTCCCTTCATCTCAGTGAAGAATCCAAAATAAACTTGAAGCTCTCCCTTTTCTGGTGGGGAGGACTAGGAAGAGTCAAAGAGAACATTAGAAAGTTTGAGGCAACCTGCAGTCGGAGGACTAGAATTGCTACGTAGGAGAAACAGTTTAGGAGCTATTTAGAGGATTTATCTGGAACAATGTCTGGGTAGCAAGTGTACTTAGTTTATGGTGCTTATTTAGGGTGATGAAGATGTTGGCTCGAAACCTCCAGACCAAGCTTTAATGCTACCCCTGTAAGCTACTAGCAGTCTTTCACATGCAGAATCAGACACCTTTTCCCATCATTTTTTCTATTATTTTGTTTCTTTGTGGGAGTTCGCTTCTTCCAATAGACTCAGTGTGCCTCAGAGGAAGAGGTTGGCCATATCCTATCTTGGAATACCACCAAAGTAGTGGATATAGCTTTATTATTAACAATTCTCCTGGGGCCCACAGAGGGTATAATGGTTACACTGCTGGATTCCCACATAGTTGACTGTGGTTTGAGTCCCAGACCAGGTGGCTTAAAACTCACACTGGGCGTGTGTATGTGTGTGTGCCCCAAATTCCGAGAGAAGAATGGAGAAGAGATTGCAGCATGCCCCCTTGGGGGTGATTTCTTATTTTCTGTCTCTGTCTCTCTTTGCCTCTCTGGAAAGCACATGTGCCCTATAGCAAAAAATTTCTCTTAAAAAAGTTTTCCTAATTGGCTTCCATAATTTTTTTTTTAAAGTATGTCTTTTCTTGCCTCTTCTACTTAACCTCCAAGCTAATAAAAGGAGGGACAGAGAAACAGCAACTGCCAAGAAATAATGATCCCCTTTCAGTGATGTACCTAGGGTACTTGTCATACCTATACCTCTGTGCTCCTGGCAAATATTAAAAGCTCAGTAAATTCCCTCTTACACTTTTGACAAGTCATTTTACCTTTTCTGGATCTCAACTCTAACATTGTATGATCTGTGATTTTGTGACCTAAATAACCATATTCCTGGATTTTGATTGTCTCTTGACTTTTTAATCACCAAATGAATGGCACCGTTTCCAACATCTTACTTTTTTTTTTTTTTTTTTTTTTTAAGGTTTTTCCCTAGGGGGGGGGGGGACAGAGAGAGACAGAGAGACAGAAAGTGAGAAATCACCTCCAAGGGGGGATGGCCACGCTGCAATCCCTTCTCCATTCTCCTCTCAGCATCTTGGGCACTCACGCACATGTGCCCAGTGTGAGTTTTAAGCCACCGGGTTCGGGACGCAAACAGCGGTCGACTACATGGGAGTCCAGCGACATAGCCATTACGCTAACTGCTGGTTCCCCCAACATCTTACTTTTAAGGGTCCTCCCTGCACCATTCCACCCTCCAGCTCACTTATCTTCCTGTATCATCACCCTGCAGCTCCTTACTCCGTTGACCTACCATATTTTCATTGTCCATGTCTTCTTTCTCTCCTTACTTTGCTTTTAATTAGTTGTTGTTTTACACTGTGGTCATTTAAACAGCTAAATGTTACAGGAGAAAAATGTGTGATTGCTCAGTGTTCTGTAAATTCATGATACAGAGCTAAAATTAATGCTCAACACTGCCTGGCAATTCTTCTACCATCACTGGTACCTTTTTCCTGCTAAACAATTGTACTGCCTTTTCTCTCCCCAGTTCTCTAGGCTTCTCTCTTGTTCACACTCAGCTAATGACATTGCCCCAAAATGTACTGAGGGAACGAGCAGTTAGCGTAATGGCTATGTCGCTGGACTCCCACGTAGTCGACCGTGGTTTGCGTCCCGGACCCGGTGGCTTAAAACTCATGCCAGGTGCGTGTGTGTGCGTGCCCAAGATCCTGAGAGGAGAATGGAGGAGAAGGAATTGCGGCGTGACCATCCCCCCTGGGGGGTGATTTCTCGCTTTCTGTCTCTTCATTTCTCTCTGTCTGTCTGGTGAGTGCACAAGCCCTATAGCGAAAAAAAAATCCTCACCAAATGTACTGAGAGGTGTGAAATCTCATTTTGTACATGTAATGATGTACAGTGAACGAATGCAAATAAATACATTTAAAATACAATTAATAAAAAAATTTACTGAGAAAATAAATGTAATGCAGCAGACCAGTACCCATTATCAAACTTAACTCGTTTATGTCATCTGTTCTGTTACCCACCTGTATTTGTAGATGAAATATGTTTGTTCTCATCAATGACCGTGTATGCTTTTCTTTCGACTCTGCCACAGATGTGAGTATGCATCCCCATTTGTGTAACTCGGTGATTGTTTACGTTTGTCAACTTGACACCATTATGAATACATAGTTCCCCCATAGTATCCCAGTTTGTATGATAAATTATGTGGGCAACTTAGTCAAATAATATATGAATGGTTTATTGCTGGGCTTGCTGGTTAGGTCATCTCTATGCCATATCATACTGTGCTAGTTAATGTACAGGTGGCTATCCCCTGTACATTCTTCCTGTCTTCTGATTTAGACTTGTTTTGGCTCCTCTTGGCCCTTTGCTAACTCATGTGTATTTTAGAATCAGTTTGTAAATCAAAAATCTTGTTGGGATTTTGATTGGAATTTCATTAAAGTCTCTAGAACAATTTGGGGAAAATTGACATATTATAAAATAGAATGTTTTTATTCAGTGACAAATGTAATGCTCTATATTTAATTTTCCTTTAATATTTTTCTGTAAAATTTCATAATTTTCTGCAGCCATGTTGGACATCCATTTTGTTAATTTTTTTCAATATATCTTTTTTTTTTTTTTTGAGATGTTTTCGCTATAGGGAGCGTGTGCTCGCCAGACAGACAGAGAGACATAGAGAGAGAAAGCGAGAAATCACCCCCCAGGGGGGATGGTCACGCCGCAATCTCTTCTCCTCCATTCTCCTCTCGGGATCTTGGGCACATGCGCACACGCGCCCGGCGTGAGTTCCAAGCCACGGGGTCCGGGACACGAACCGCAGTCAACTACGTGGGAGTCCAGCGACATAGCCATCATGCTAACTGCTGGTTCCCTCTTTTTTTCTTTTTTTTTGGAGAGGTTTTTGCTCTAGGATGTGTGTGCTCACCTGAAAGACAGAGAGAGACAGAGATACAGAAAGTGAGAAATCATCCCCCGGGAGGATGGCCATGTCTCAATCCCTTCTCCTCCATTCTCTGCTCTGGATCTTGGGCATGCACACACATGCACCCGGCGTGAGTTTAAACCACTGGGTTCGAAAGTCGAACTGTGGTCGGTTACATCGGAGTCCAGCGACATCGCCATTATGCCAACTGCTGGTCCCCATTTTGTTAATTTTTAAAAAGTCTTATTTACTGAGAGAGAGTGAGAGAGCATCAACCAGACAGACAAGTATCCTTGACAGGGTCTGGCTATGCCATGCTTATTCTTCCCAGCCATCCAGAGTCACAGTTATGTGGTGGTGTGCCATTCATGTTCAGGTCGACCTGGAACCTGGGCTTCCATATGGCTCCAGTATTGTTCAGAGATCCCCTACCAGCTCTGCCACCATGGTCATGGTGGGGCCTGCCAATTTTTTTTTAAAGTAAATATTTTATAGATTTTTTTTTCCTGTTGTAAATGATGTATTTTTAAAAAATGTCTTCAACTTTCTTGTTATGGTACACCTGACTTGTATATTGTTCTAATATGAAGCCACTTTGTTAATTGTCCTCTTATTTGTAAGTTTATAAATTTGTCAAAGTTTTCTTTATAGACAATCATCCCACTTGCAGAAATAATGGCTTTTGCTTTCTGTTTTCCAATCTTTCTGCTTTTATAAAACTCCTTATTGAGGTAGAATATACACACAGAAGGAAACAATGATAAGTTTACCTCTCGATACATGTTCACAAATGAACCCAGATATGCACCCAGCACCTAGGTCAGAAAACAGAACATTATTTGCACACCTTTGTGCTTTCTTGCATCACTGCCTCCTCAAAGACTAATGCGTGTGCTTTCAATATGTGTTTTTCTGTCCTATTGGTTTGACTCAGGCAAAGTCCTCTCTCTCTGACATCATTACTTCCTCCTTTTCTGTGGAACATTCCCACTGACATAGAAAGGTGCTTTCAAATGATCCATCTCAGACCACTCTCTCTTGACATTATGTCCATTTCTAGCCACTGCTTCGTTTTGCTGCTCCCTTAACAAAACTTTTTGAAGAAATGTCCTATTTTACTCTCTCAACATTTATACTTCCTCACTTTGTTTTATTTTAAAAAAAAATTATTATTATTATTTTTAGAGAGATTTTTGCTCTAGGGCTTGTACACTCACCAGAGAGACAGGGAGAGACAGAAAGACAGAAAGCAAGGAACCTCCCCCCGGCTCCCACCTGGGGGGATGACGACATTCCCATCCCCTTTCCTCCATTCTCCTCCTGGGATTTTGGGCATGCACGCACATGCTCCTTGCGTGAGTTTAAGCCGCCGGGTCCACGACTTGAACTGAGATTGACTAGGTGGGAGTCCAGCAACATAACCATTACACCATCTGCTGGTCCCTTATTTTGTTTTTAATTAACTTTAATCTGGCTTCTCTCCATGGTAGTCCATTGATACAGCCTCTTGTTAAGATTACAGAGACTTCCAAGTCACCAAATCTAATGAACAGCTCTGTTAGTGTCCTCTCCATCTCTTAGCATTGTTTAATGTAATTGGCCCTTGCTCATCTTCAAATACTTCATTTTTGTGCCTTGTTTTTAAAATTTGGATGATTACATGTCCTTTTCTTCACCTAGAATGTAAGTTCCACAATGACCAGAGTGATGTCTAACTTTTTCACTATTTCATTCAGTCCAATGTCCAATAGATCAACAAAATATTTGTTGAATGAACCATAGGAATGACAGTGCGTATCTAGTCACTTTTGTCTCATGTCTACTCAGTGTCTTAGAGGTACCTCACTATCAATAGGTTCAATATCTTATCCTACCACCCTCTCCTCCACTAGTTCATCCTTTTTTAGCATATGCCTATATTACTCATTAAACCAGAAGCCTTAACTCCTTACTCTTTCTCTTTCTCATACTCACATCCATGAATAATAACTGTCCACACTGTTGCCTATATGCCTCTTCCAAATCTGTCTATTTCCCTCTATCTCCATTTTTATCCTCCTGGTATGCCATCATTATATTACTGTAACAGTTTTTTTTTGGAGAGGTTTTGCTATAGGGCGCGTGCGCTCGCCAGACAGACAGAGAGAGACAGAGAGATAGAAAGCAGGAAATCACCCCCAGGGGGGATGGCCACGCCGCAATCCCTTCTCCTCCATTCTCCTCTCGGGATCTTGGGCACACACGCACACGCGCCCTGCATGAGTTTGAGCCACCAGGTCCGGGACTCGAACCGCGGTCGACTACGTGGGAGTCCAGCGACATAGCTATTATGCTAACTGCTGGTCCCCTGTAACAGTTTTTGAACTGTTTTTGTTCTAATCTGTTCAGAATACTGGTATTGCTTTCTTCCAATTGGTTTTCTACATCACAGCCAAAATGATCCTTTTAAAAGCACAAGTCTAATTAGATCACCCTCATAGAGCTGCATATAGCAGATGTTATACCACGTAATATCCCCAATTTATAATAATAAAGAATGGATATAGGGTAAGCAAAATAGTGCAGAATTGCATTATTAACACCAAATGGCATAAATTTGTGTTTAATTGTAATATCACTGTTTTCCCAAACCCTCAAAGTATTCCTTGGATGTCACTACACTTGTATCTTCTACAGCTACTAAGCTATTAGTTGCCTCTTTCATTCTTCATCTACCTTTTCTTCAAAATGAAGCCTAAAGATTCTTTTTTGATGGTAAGAGACGTATTGCCTGACCGTTGGAAGGAAATATATAGCCATAACTAGCTATCTGAGTTGATGAGCAACTTGGCAATTCATTGGCAATTTGTCTCGAGTAAATACTAAAAAGAGCACTCTTCAGGCGCCTTCTATTAATATTTAGGATTGCTAGAAGTGATCCAACATCAATTTGTTATTTCCTTATTTCTTAAACATAATTCTCATTAGTTATGGAAGTGCATTATATAATTACTAACGGGCTTATTGTGTCAGCCAATGATATTTCAATGCCTTACAATGAAAAGATAAAAACCTAGGTTTAAAATGATAAACAGGTTTTCTTCTCCATTGGTTGGTGCCTGAGTGGTTGCTTGTAGGAAAGCCTGACCAACTGAAGGACAAAATTAAATAGTTCTTTGTTTTGGATGATGTGCACTGTTTTTAAATTTGAGAGCAACAAGGCATGACTACTCTCTTGTTTTCCAGAATTAGTAGGAGTAGCAAGACAAGATTAATAGATGAGTTCATTATGCCTAAGAAGTTGACTGCTTTTTTTTTCTTCACAGAAAATAATTGCTTTTTTGGAGTGCAAAAAGCTTTTGCAAAGGCAGTGTCAAGATCTGTTACGCTGATTGGGGGGATGAAGTCACTCTTCCTGCTGTTTGTAGGGCAGAAAGTCAATAAATGTGATCGGTGGCTTCGTACAACATTGAAAAGTCTCCAGCAGATTTCTCTCTCTTGAGACTCACTAAAAACCAGAGGACTCCAGGAAATAAGGCCAAATTGTCCTCTTTTGACATAGGGTCATAAACATAATGGAACGATTTCGCCTATGAAATATTTGAGCAAAATAATCTCTACTGATTTATGTGCTTAGGTCACACCCAGCTTTCTTTCCTTCTTAGGTGCTGTTGCCTCAGAAAGTATTATTAGCATTTCATTATCTGTCTGATGTGTAACTTGACACTTTGATTTTAAATGGGCACAAAGAGGTAGGGACCTGAGACTAAGGGCATGACTTTTGAACCAGACATTGGATTTGACACTTGAGTCAGTTAGATGTGTTGTCCTGAGTGACTAATGTACCTTTTCTATAGAATAGGGGAAGAAAAGTAAAATAGAGAAAGACAGCAATTTCCCACAGAGTGTTTCTGTGTGGATTACATTTCTTCATGTAAAGTGTATGGCGCATGGTTACTGGAACCAGGCTGTTACTGGAATTGCTGTTGTTATTACTGATGTTATAGAGGACTGGCTGGCAGTTTTCTGGCCCTTCGGGAGACACTGTAGGTAGCTTCTGCCGAGTATTAACAGTGAGTGGGTGAATCTTTGCTCCTTTAGCCAGATTAATGTTTAATAGATGGCCACTTGGGGCTTGAAGCAAACAGACATGTAGAAAAAGAATGTAGAGGGAGTGGCAGGTGGCATGGTGATTAAAGGTGCTGGACTCCCACATGGCTGACCGTGGTTTGAGACCCAGACCTGGTAGCTTGCTTTCTCACTTTTTCTCTCTCTCTCTCTTACACATACTATGTCCCTCTCTGGTCAAATTAAAATAAATAAATAAATAAATAAATAATAAAATAATTCTTAAAAAATGTAAAATCTTGTTTTAGGATATATTAATAGAAAGATTTTATTTCTACTATTTTTTTCTGAAAAGCTAACATAATAGGAATAAAGTTAATAGCTCTTTATATAATACTACATCTTGTACTCTTCTCTCCTATTTGGATTTTTGCTGGCATTGGTACAGGATTTAGGGTCACATTCAGACTGGAAGGCCCAGGGAGAGGTCCTAGTAATAACAACAACAAAAGAATCATAGTTGTTAGGATAAAAAAATCATCTGAACACCTGTTAAAGTTGGTAAGACTGGCTTTATGTAAGAGGGGGTCATGGCGATAGATTTGGGGACCTCTGCCAAGGAGTCTTGCATGGAGCAAAGAAGTTGGACTCAGTTCTGATTCTAGTAAGGACAAGTTGGAATTTATAACCAAGGAGTGGGGGTGAGGTGGGGTGGGAGATAGTGGATAGAAAATGAGTAAGAGGAAGCATAACAATATGGGTTTCTGGCTAAACCAACTTGATAGGATTATTGCCAAGGCAGATCAGGTAAGGTATTTATTGGAGGCTATTGTATTCAGTGATGGGGGATTTACCCTAAACTGACCTAGCAAAACTCTTGCCCAAATTGGGTTAACAAAGACAGAGAGAGGGCCAAGGTCAGGCCTAGTCAAGCAGAGGACTCAGCGGAGCCTGAGTTTTGATCAAACTGTATCCTCTTTGTCACAACCTCCATATAACTCAGACCAGTCATTGGCATATAAACTTAACCCTTTCAAAGTGAAGAAGGTTCAAGAAGAGACAAGAATTTGCTCTGCTCTGGTTAGATGGGTAAGACCTTCCTTCTCCTCCTGCCTTTGGTTTTAGATATTACAAGTCTGTGGGGGTCCCTTTGGTGGAAGTGAAAAGGATATGAGAGTTTAAGGGTTTTTGTGACTGTGGGTAGTATGGGATGGAGGGAGGACTACCACCTTGGATAAAAGAGGGGCCAGGGCAGGTCTTGGAGCTATGGGTGAGGGGCAGGCCAAAAGAATTACCAAGAGGGTGCTTTGGGTTTCTTTCCAAGTTGCCCTTCTCATTTCACATGGTAATAAGGATGACAGGATTCAGGTTCACTGCCCCATCCAAGTGGAGGGGGTTACAGCTGTCTCTTGGGCCCCTGAATATGGAGTTCAAGATGCAGGAAGCTGGGTGGTCTTTAATCCAGTCAGGAGAGTTTTCTTAATAACACATAAAACAAAAGAAAACAAAATGAAAACAAACACATCAACCCACAAAACAAACAAATCCACAGAAAACTTAACCTTCCATTGAAATACAGTTATTGGGCCCAGCAGGTGGTATAGTGGTTAAGATACTGGAATTCTACATAGCTGATTCTGGTTTGAATCTTGGACCTGGAAGTTTGAAAGCCATGTTGGGTGCCATGTGTGCTCAAAATCCTGAGAGAAGAATGGAGGAGAAGGGATTGTGGTGTGGCCATCCTCCAGGGGAGTGACTTCTCAATTTCTCTGTCTCTGTTTGGTGAGCGCACATGCCCTATGGCAAAAACCTTAAAAAAATCATTACTATCTGGAGGGGGGGGGAATCACAAACAAACAAACAAACAAACAAAAATCAAACTCTGTCTTTAGTATCTTTTTATATGGGTCCAAATTTTTATAGAACCTGAAAATTCATTGATACATGAAAAACTAAGGCTGCCATTGACAAGAAGTGTGTGTATTAGTAAATTATGCATAAGAGTAGCAGAGAAAGCCAAGCCTGTGGGATTGAATTGCACAGTTTCCTGCTGTGGTGCTGTGAGTGAATGGGAGAGGGCTGGCTTTGTGCTTTTAGAGTGGTGGCTGGTAATGTGGAAACTTAAGAGTGTGGCTGGGTTGATTTTTCTCTTGGAAAAAGACTTTGTGCCCAGATATCATGTATATCGTTGTGCTTGAATGAATATAAAATATCCTGGGAAAATAAATACAAGTCTCTGGAACACAGGGCCTCCCTACTGGTGTCCCCAGTTCAGGTGCTCTTGCTAATAAGAAAGGAGGTGGAGTTTCCCCTACCCCAATTTGTGTAACTGCTCACCTTGGATTTTGGCCAGGGTACTTTCCTTCTTTTGCCTCTTAAATTTCACTAATCATTTCATTTTTCTTTTGGCTTTATTGATAGCCAAAGTGTTTTATTCCCTGATGAGCATTTGAGAACTGAATCCTGGAATTTACTCTTCACCTTTCCCTTCCTGAATATGCCTGCACGTGAATAGCCTGTCTGTCTGTCTGTCTGTCTCTCTCTCTCTGTTTCTCTCTTGCTTTTGCTCTGTGAGGCAATAGCATCTTTACCTTTGGTTTTTGCCCTTGCAAATTTGAGCATCGATTTGCATTTCAAGCCATTTGTCTCTTGCTGCTGCTGTGAATGTGACTTAGGGAGATTCAGAACAATGAATTTCAGGTCTCTGTTGACTCATGTTGGATGGTTTGAACAGCGGCAATTTGAGCCAGTGACCTGCGGGATCAAAGGAATAGGCCTCGGTAGGTAGCTGCCCTTGCCATGCTAAGAGTAGGCTTAAGGGATCGACAGCCTAGGACCCTTGCTGAATTCTAAGTGATTTTGTGAAAGACAGAAACCAGCCAGTGGCATCAGGAAAAGATGATAAATACAGAACGACTCAGGAGACTAGGGAGTAAATTGAAAGGACAGACAGAGAAAAGAATAAAACCAAAAACATAATAGAATGTAATTCCAGGTGAGGATAGTACTGAGGAAGACTAGAGGATGAGGTGATAGAGATGCTCTGAATTTAGAAAATCCTTGTTTTGGTAGAAGATAGTTAGAGTTCTTGCCGAATGACCAATTGTGTTATGTAATTATGTGTCCACATTTTGATCCTTGTATGTTTCCATCTATTTTTTTTTTTTTTGAGAGTTTTTTTTTTTTTTTTTTTTTTTTTTTTTTCCAATAGGTACCATGACGAC
>NW_006198812.1:1201652-1239618 GCF_000334495.1 Tupaia belangeri chinensis
CATAGCCATTACGCTAACTGCTGGTTCCCTTTCCATCTATTTTTAAGGTTGTTTTTGGAAAATACAAAAACAAATCTTGTATTAAGTGACAAGACACCAATTAAAAGGAATAAATACAAAAGGAGTTTATTGACTCATATGATAGAGAAGTCCAGAGGTGAGGCCAACTAGGCCTGGCTGGCCCAAAGACTCAGTTGAGATCCCTTCCTCAACTTCTCCTCCCTTTCGTTTCTTGTCCCCCTACTTTCTCTTCCCTTGCCTCTGTTGCATTTCTCTGTCCCTTCTCAGTTCTTTCTCTGCATCATTAATCCTCTCTTCTTCCTCCCTGTCCCCTTCCCCATCTTTCCCTCGGCCCTCCTCTCTCACCTTCCCTCTACCTCCCTCTGATTACTGGTGCCTTCTAATCACTTGTTCCATCCCTGTGCATTCTGTCTCTGAGCTCACTCTTGGCTTTTACTGTCCCATTTCCCTACCTCCCACTGCCATCCTTTGTTACTCACTCCTCTTTTTCTCTCAGCCCTCTTTGCTCCACTCTGTTCCCTTCTATTCCTCTGGCCACCCTTGCCTTCCTGCCTACTTTTTTTTCCCTCTTGCTTTGTCTGCCACTCTTCCCCCTCATCCCCCTTTCTTCCCACTCCCTTGCCCTCTCATGGCTCTGCTGTTCTGCATATAGGCACTCCTCACTTAACCACTGAGTTCCATTCCTACGGCTAGGTCATTAAAGTGCGAGCTGGTCTATAAGCAAGGAGCTTAAAGGCGATGTCTTGTGCTGAGGTGCCCCGGGGTATGTACTTTGCAATAGGTATCATATAAAGCCACAATAGAATAATGTAATTCCATAGAAAAAGCATACGTTATTAGTTGAGTGTCACAAAGCAACAAGACCATCACAACACAATAATAGGAATCTGATGTAATCATTTCTATTTATTCTGAATACTACTATGGGCACACAATAGAGTACAAATCTAAAAATGAAATATGTAGTCTTGTGTGATTGCCAATAATTTCTGTAGTGAATATTAACTGATTGTAGGAATAACATAAAGATTGAGAAAAGGGATTCCCCATGCTGGAGAAATGGTTGAAAGTCCAACTGGTCATAAATCTGACCAGTCATTGAACAGATAGGTTGTTAAGTGAGGAATGGCTATAATAACTTTATTTATTTACTTATGTTTGTTAGGTTTTTATCATAGGGTGTGTGTGTTTGCCTGAGAGAGACAGAGAGACAGAGATGGAGAGAGGGAAAGTGAGAAATCACCCCTAAAAGGGACGGCCACACTGCAGTCCCTTCTCCTCCAGTCTTTTCTTGGGATTTTGGGCATACATACACACTCACCTGAAGTAATTTTCTCTTTTTTTTTTTTTTTTTTAAAAGAGAGATATTTGCTATAGGGCATGTGTGCTTGTCAGAGAGACAGAAAGTGAGAAATCACCCTCCCCAGGGGGATGGCCATGCTGCAACCCCTTCTCCTCCGCTCTCCTCTCAGAATCTTGGGCACACACGCACATGTGCCTGGCGTGAGTTTAAGCCACCTGGTCTTAAACTCGACTCGCAGTCGACTACATGGGTGTCCAGTGACATAGCCATCACACCAACTGCTGGTCCCAGAAAGTTTAATACTCTTATGTGCTCAGAAAGAAATGACTGTGATGAGAGGAACACATAGTGCTATATCCATGGATATGTGGTTAAATATGTAACTGAATGGTAAGTAGCTGGGGCTGAATGACAGAAATGTAATGCTGGGCGTTAAGAGATTTACAGGACCAGCAGCTGGTGTAATGGCTATGTTGTTGGACTCCCACGTAGTTGACAGCGGTTTGAGTCCTGGACACAGTGGCTTAAACTCATGCCAGGTGTGTGTGTGCATGTGCGCCCAAGATCCAAGGAGGAGAATGGAGGAGAAGGAATTGTGCCATGGCCATCCCCCCTGGGAGGGTGATTTCTTGCTTTCTGTCTCTCTGTCTGTCTGTCTCTCTCTTTCTGGAGAGCACACTCACCATATTGCAAAAACCTCTCCAAAAGAAAAAAAAGAGTAAAAAAAGAGAGATTTACATATATGTATTCATTTGAAATGCCTTTCATCCTTTTTTTGGGTCTAAACCTTGTCCTACGATTCTGATTTTCATGACTCCTGCCAATATGTTACAGTAGAAGAGCTTGGACTTCGGAACCAAACAGCAGAAATCTCAGCTTCCCCATTTTCTAGGGATTACCTTGAACAAATTAACCTCTCGCAGCCTTTGTTTCCTCTTTTCATACTGTGCCAGAAAATATCTATCATTAATAATAATGTAAATTTTAAGAAGCATTCGTATCTTCTTGATGGTTGTGACATTTTCTTTTTTTAGCTATAATTTTGCTTAGCAACTAAGCGAAGCTCAGCAAGTCAGGCATACATCTGGGTGTGGGCTGTACCATAGGCTCCCATTCTCCATCCACTAGAGTCTTACAATTTTAGATCTAAAAGGAAATGCAGTGGTCACCCACTCCAGCTTCTTCATTTTACAAAGAGGAAACTGAGGCCGAGAGGTACTTGATCGTACCCGCTGTTCACACAGCTGGTTAGTGGCAGAGCTGAAAGTAGACCTTGCATCTCCTGGATCCACGTCTGAGAGCCCATGGCTCCTCTCCCCAGTGTGTCCTCTCTCTTTAGGGTGTCCTCTCCCTTTTTCTAATCTTGTTACTTTAACAGATCAAAATCTGGCAGCCTGAAGGCTCCTCAGTTCCAGTCCACAGCTGAAAGGAAAGCCTGCTCTTTCATTAGGTTGTGAATTCTCTTCCCCCACTCCCAATTTCAAATTAAGTGTAGATTTTTTGGGTGTGTGTGCCAGCCCTAGAGACTGTCTGATCTACAGAAACCATGGTTTAAAACTTGTTGGTTTAACAGAGATGGCTGCTGCAGCTCAATGAGAGGTGATAAAGACATAGGTAATTGCTGTAGAATAATAACACTGCCAAGAAGATGATTGAACTCCCACACAGAAGGTGAACAGATGGTATATTTGTTGAAATTCATAGGCTGTGAGATGGAATAATTTAACTGATGGCTGGGCACCCTCGTTTCAGATTGAGAAAGGCTCATGGAACAAGTGTGCCACTAGGTGGCGTGATTATCTAGGGCTCAGCACACGTCTTCTGTCAGAGAGGGAGGCCTGGATTCTGTATACACTAAAGAATCACTTCAATTCATTTCATAACTGGCACTACAAATCTTCCCTGTGGCTAAGTAACAAACCACCACATTTTTAAAACTTAAAATCACTTTAATTATAAAATAAATAAAGAGCACTAAGGACTTCTACATGGAAGTAGAAAAAAAGCAATCCAATGACAGTATTGAATCACCGAAGAGATGGGGCCGTGGTTTGGAGCTGGGAGAGTAAGGTGTCTCTAGATCAGGATTAGCTGTAAGCTGCCATACTCTTTCAAATCATTGGCCCATCTGGATCTAATGACATTTTCTCCCTAGGTCTGCCTCTTTCTTCAGCCTTACTGCTTGCAGAAATAACTCTGGCTCAAGGAACTTCATTTTGGCAGTTGACAGAGTAATAGGATTATATCAGAAGAAAAATAAGAGAAGCCATTGTGAAGAGGGTGGGTTGATAACAAGTTAGCTCTATGGTGGTTTCTTAGTCTTTCCCCTATTATCTTATTCATTTTTATAAAAGATTTCTTCCCTAATGGAGAACTCAGTTTCCACATCTAGAGCAGCAAATGCTTTGCTAGTGACCTTGGGATGCCCACAGCTTTTATGATTTTAGGTGTGAAACATTTCTTACTTACATTTGACTTCACCAATGTGCCCATTTATCCACTGAACAAATTAATTATTGACTCTTTTTCTTGTTTAAGCTCTTCATTTTTTGTGTTTAGTGTTGTCTCATCTATAAAATGGGGATAAATACCAGTCTCACAGGATGTTTGTAAGGATTAAATGAGCACTTGCATGTAAAATGCTTAAGACAGGGCCTGACAAGTAGAAAATACTCAGCCTTGAAATATGTTAGTTGTGGGGCCAGCAGTTGGCGTAATGGCTATGTTGCTGGACTCCCATGTAGTCGACCACGGTTCAAGTCCCAGACCCGGTGGCTTAAATTCACACCGGGCGCGCGTGTGTGTGTGCCCAAAATCCCGAGAGGAGAATGGAGGAGAAGGGATTGCGGCGTGGCCATCCCTGCTGGGGGGTGATTTTTCACTTTATGTCTCTCTGTCTCTCTCTGTCTGTCTGGCAAGTGCATGCGCCCTATAGCAAAAATCTCTCAAAAAAAAAAAAAAAAGAAAAAAGAAAGAAATATGTTAGTTGCAATCTTCTGCCTCTACTCTCACCCCACCATCTATGATTGTATTGTTAGTACTGTTTCTGCTGCTGCAACTGCTATGAATCACTATTATGATATTAGTATATTTACTACTGCTACAGTACTATTTCTGTATTAGTCTTGGTATTGTTATTCATTAAATTTGGGAAACTTCTCCTCCCACCACTTTTCTTCTTCTGGAAGGTTGAGCTGACCTCATAGAGGCTCACATCTAGCCCTGCAGCATGGGTTGGAAGAATATAGTTCATGATTATTCTCCATCTTTGCTGAGGTTTCATGCCTTGACTGTAATTTGTTTGTTGGCCTCTATCCTCACACTGCTCAGAAATCTTGTCTGTCCTCTGTTAACCACTTTTGGTTGGAGGTGGGATGAACAGAAATGAATAAGAAATGTTTAGATGTTCTCTGGCTTTATCTTTGTGAAACTCAGTTGAGGTGCCTTGCTCTAGCATTTCACTCATTTCTTGCTGTGGGGATCAAGCTGGACCAGAGATCTTCCAACAAGGTTTATACTCTTGGAAGTAAGGCACAAACCCCCTTGTCCCAGAGTCCCCAAACTTAAGGAAGGCTTTTATCATGTAATTTTCTATTTCATCTCTCCCTTTGCCCCCATACCTGGAAGGGTCATAGCATAGAGGTGTCCAGTAAGGGCTGAAGTGTGTTGATCATAAAGTAAGTTGCACATTAGCAGTTGCTCTAAAATAAAATCTTTGGTTGTGGTTAACGGACCCATTCAAACTGACAGGACCAGCAGATGGTGTAATGGTTACATTGTCAGACTCCCATGTAGTTGACAGCAGTTTGGGTCCTAGACCCAGTGACGTAAATCTCATGTCAGGTGCATGTGTGTGTGTGTGCCCAAGACCTGGAGAGGACAATGGTGGAGAAGAGATTGTGGCGTGGCCATCCCCTCAAGGCATGATTTCTTATTTTTTGTCTGTCTGTCTCTCTGGTAAGCACATGTGCCCTATAGCCCAAATCTCTCTCTAAAAACAAAAAAATCAAAAAACCAAGAAACAAACCAAAACCCTGAAAAACAGATGGTGCTGGAGAGACCAGAATGAATAAGTGAAAATTCCAAATGATAAGCAAAGGGATATAGTTTTTTTTTTTTTTTTTTTTTTTTTTTGTTGTTGTTTTTTTTACTTAATATGTGTTCACTCAATATAGGCCAATGAAATACTATCAAATAGGCACTTTGTCTCACTTTTCTAAATGAATATATGATAATGAGCTTATACTAATATATTTCATGCTTGAAAATTGTCTTGTACCGTTTAGATGCTCATTTTATAATTGTGCACTATTTATAAAAACAATATATAGATTCGAGTATATGAGTATATGAAATACTCAAAAAGAGATAGATTAATGAAGTTTCCTTTCATGGTCCAGAATTAGTTTGTTAGAACTGAGATTTATTCTATCAGATTGTGATGATCGAAGACAAAGGTTGACAAAGTTCAGCCTGGGAGCTGACCCCAGTTTATTGACAGCTTTGTACTGCTTGAGAGTGGAAAATAGGATTTTTCTTTTTTAGTTTCAAGTGGTTGAAAAAAAATCACAAGAATAACATTTCATGACATGAGAACATTATGTTGAAATGCAAGTTTCAATGTCTATAAATAAAGTTTTATTGGAACACAGCCATGCTCATTCGTTTACGTATTGTCTATGGCTGCTTTCACACTACATTGGCAGAGTTGAGTAGTTGCGACAGAGACCATATGGCTTGCTAAACCAAAAATATTTACTGTTGACCCTTAGAGAAAAAATTTGCAGACCCCAGGTTTAGGATGTGGATACAACCTGAAGTGAAGAGGAGTTTAAGGAGAAAGGATTCTCTTTAAATTTTTTTTTTTTTTTTTAAACTTCTCTACAGGTAAGAGCAAAATAGTCTCACTGTAGAGGTGTCGACATAAGGAAAGCAGGAGAGAGAAGTTGTGCTTTCATCAACCAGCGCATGGTGTTTGTGTCAGTCCCATTCCTCATCTGTGGTTCTTAAAGCTTGCTGTTATTTTATGCCACCTGCATAACCTGATTTGCATCTTAAATGAATATCTAGCTACCACTTGGACTTTTTTCAGAATGAGGAGAATGGCTTTTATGAAGCCATCTGTAGATGAAAAATAAATAGCAGCTAACCGTCCTGGAATCTGTGATTGAGGGAGCTAGTACACAGCAAAAAAAGTCTAACGGCTGATTTGCTCCCCAAGTCAAGAAGCTACTAAAGAGATTTCAGTATTTACAGGATGAGGGAGGCAGGCGGAAGCCATCTGGGAGGTAAAAGGAAAATAAAAGCCATTTGGAATCCATAGACACACTTGGCTCAGGGACTAGGCCTGAGCTGGTGTTCTCATCCTGAATCCCTTGCCCTTTGCAGGTCCCAAATCTTCTCTCTTCCTAGAACCTGGCAGGCTTTGCTTGACACTCACAGAATTCCACTTCTCTTGGGGCTGCACTTGCTGCACAGGTAGTTTTCCCTGTAGAGACTCAAATCAAAGTGTATTTCCACGTCTGAATCCAGCCCCATTTTTACAGAGCTTTTGCCTTAACGATGGAGGTTAATGATCAGATTAACCTTGTTCTTTTCTTCTTTTCTCTAACTACCCTTTGCTACCAGTTACCCCACAGGAGTTGTCAGAAACAAATTACAGAAAATGTGCCAATTATTAGCTCCCGAATGCAAATTAGAAGAGCGAAATGAAGATTGAGGAAGTAAATGAGTCAGAACAGTTCTCTATAATTGAGTTCTTCCCTGTTCTCACCAACCCTACCTTGTACCACCATCCCATTTCCCCTCTTTGAATAGATGTAGACCCTATGTTTTACAGGTCTTATTTAAGAAGACTTTGGCTACTCCAGTGCCTTCAAGAGTTGCCCGTGTGTGTTCCACCAGCAGTTAGTTTTATAGTCTGAAGCATTATGTTTAGATCTTTGGTCCATTTTGAGCTGATTTTTCTTAATAGCGAGAAATTGGGGTCCACTTTCATTTTTCTGCAGGTGGATATCCAGTTCTTCCAGCACTGTTTGCTGAAGAGACTTTTCTCCCCCTGAATTGTTTTGTGTCTTTTTGTTAAAAGTCAGTTAGGTGTATGTTTTGGTGGTATTTCTGGGTACTCTGTTCTGTTCTATTGGTCAGTGTACTTGTTTTTGTGCTGGACCATGCTGTTTTGATTATCACAGCTTTGTAATGTATTTTGAAGTCAAGAAATAAAATGTGTTTTACTTCTATTCTTTTTGCACAGTATTGCTTTTATGTTTCCAAACCAGTTTTATCATTTTGTTTTCTATTTCTGTGAAGAATAGCTCTGGTAATTTGATGGAATTGCATTGAATTTATAAGTGAATTTGAGTAGAATTGACATTTTAGTTATGTTAATTCTTCCAATCCAGGAACATGGGACGTTTTTCCACTTTTGTGTATCATGCTCAATTTCTATTTTCAGCTTTTCATAGTTTTCCTTGTAGAGGCCTTTCACCTCTTTGATTAGGTTTATTCCTAGGTATTTGTTTTGTTTTGCTTTCTTTTCTTTTCTTTTTTTTGTGTGTGTGGCTATTGTAAATGAGATTGCTTTCTTCAATTTACCTTGGTCTACTTATTGTTGGTGTATAAAAATGCAATGGAATTTTTATATTGATTTTGTAACCTGCCACTTTACCAAATTCATTTTTCACTTTAAAGAGTTTTTTTTTGATTCTTTCAGATTTTCTCTATATATAGCCATGTCATCTGCAAGTAGAGATAATTCCACTACTTCTGCTATTTGAACAACTTTTATTTGACTCACTTTTCTAATTGCATTGGTTATAACTTAGAGTACTATGTTGAAAAGGAGTAGGGAGAGTAGGCAGCCTTGTCTTGTTCTACTTTTTATAGGGAACACTCTCACCTTGTCCTTATTCAGTAAAATATTAGCTATGAGTTTGTCATATATGCATTTTATGTGTTGATAAATGTCCCTTATATGCTTGCTGATTTTCTGAGAGTCCTGATCATGAAGGGATGTTGTATCTTATTAAACATGCTTTCTATATCAATTGATACAATCATATTGTTTTTTATCTTTCCTTTTGTTAATGTGATATATTTATGGTTTTGTGTACACTGAACCACTCTTTAATCCTTGGAATAAAGCCTGCTTGCTGGTCATGGTATATAATCTTTTTTTTTTTTTTTTTTGCTATAGGGCACATGCACTCACCAGAAAGACAGAGAGAGACAGAGAGATAGAAAGTGAGAAATCACCCCCCAGGGAGGATGGCCATGCTGCAACCTCTTCTCCTCCATTCTCCTCTCGGGATCTTGGGCATGCATGCACACGTGCCCAGAGTGAGTTTAAGCCACCGGGTCTGGGACTCGAACCGCGGTCGACTACATGGGAGTCCAGGAACATAGCCATTACACTAACTGCTGGTCCCCATGGTCTATAATCTTTTTAATGTGTTGTTGGATACAATTTCCTAGTATCTTTTTGAAGATTTTTATTTCTGTATTCATCAGGGATATTGGTCTGTAGTTTTCGTTTTTGTTACCATTGACTAGGAAAAGAGAAGAAAGAATAGAGAAGAAAAGAGAGAGAACTCTTTCATTGTTTGTTGCCTGTTCTCCATACTCCCCATCTCAAGCTGAGTCTTAGAAATACTGTTCCTTTTTATTTAATTAATTAATTAATTAATTTTTTTGGGGAGAGGTTTCTGCTATAGGGCACATGTGCTTGCCAGACAGACAGAGAGAGACATAGAGACAGAAAGCAAGAAATCACCCCCCAGGGGGGATGGCCACGCCGCAATCCCTTCTCCTCCATTCTCCTCTCGGGATCTTGGGCACGCACGCACACGCGCCCAGCATGAGTTTTAAGCCACTGGGTCCAGGACGCGAACCGCGGTCAACTACATGGGAGTCCAGCGACAGCCATTACGTTAACTGCTGGTCCCCTCCTTTTTATTTTTTTTTTAAGAGAGATGTTTGCAATAGATTTTTGCTGGAGAGACAGACAGAAAGCAAGAAATCACCACTGGGAGCTTGGCCATGTCACAATCCCTTCTCCTTCATTCTCCTCTTACGATCTTGGGTGTGTAAGCAGGTGCACCTGGTGTGAGGTTTAAGCCACCGAGTCTGGGACTTGAACCATGATCAACCACATGGAAGTCCAGCAACGTAACCATTATGCCATCTGCTGATCTTAAAAGACTGTTCCTTTCTGTCCACTTGATTTAGGAGTAATAGAGTAGAGAGAACCTGTATCTGGCCTTCTGGGTGAGGTTTAGGATGATGGCAGATCTCAAGGAGGAAATCCCACTGCCCTCATGGCGTAGGAGAACGGGTAGCCAGGAGTGCTAGGCTGAAGCAATCCCTGACGATCTCTGCAGATACTATCAGTACTACAACATCCAAAAGTTGCCATGAGCCTGTCCACTGGGGCATAGCCACCAGCTGAGAGTGTATATTCAAGACCTGAAAGGTCTTTCAGCCAGCAAAGGTGAAAAGTGTTGGGAAGATCTGCCCAGTGCACCCACACTAACCTTCAGGGAACTACTCATGAAAGAACTGCTCATTGTCTGTGCTGAAGACTGGATGAGATCAGTTCTAATGCTGTTGAGGAGGGCAGCACAGGACTCCATCACCACCACCACCGAGGAGGCTTTGTCTGGAACTTAGGGACAACTCCAGAGAGGAAATGAACAAAAGAGACTTTAAAATATTTTTGTAAACAGTTTTATTTTTTATATTGGACAGAATAGGGGCTCAAAGTTATAAATGCAATTGAGTTATAAGAAATTAATCATGTTTGCTGCACACCAAAATTTTTTATTATGAAATTTGTTTCAGAAACAGTCACACTTGAATATTTTGTGCCAGATAGCACACAAATGATTTTAATGCATTTGCTCTTTTAATTCTTTTAATAACCTTGTGAAACAGGTCTTACTAATCTCATTCTACAGAGGAAACTAAGATTTTCAAATGTGAATTAATCAGCTTAAGGTCACCAAGTCAGAAGGGGCAGAGCTAAGACTTTGACCCAGGCAGTATGACTCTGGGTCCCACTCACCTCACCTAGCCTGATGCTTATGGGTCAGATAGGATGCCAGGATAAGCTGCTGAAGTCTACTTTGCCCATAGCAAATCTTTCCTTTGACAATAAAACCTTTCTGAGTCTCTTTTCATGTGCAAGTCTCTGCTAGGTATGGGATACAAAATGCACAGCATTTGCTTCCCTCCAGGGATGAAACTATCTGCCTACATGTGTTCCTAACACATGGAAGGTACTCAGTATGGGCCGGCTGAGTGAATAAATTTGAAAGATACAAAGCATCAGTAAGGAAAGAATGTCTTTGTCTGAATTCAGGTATAGCCTCACTATTGCAATCATACTCATAGAAAGAGAGTTTGAAAGAACCGGAAGGCTGATTCTGTTGGAAATACAGATCTGACATCAGAATGGTATCCACCTTAGGCAATGCTGGAAGGCTTGTTGGTTGGAAAGTTAATCCTGGTTGAACAAAGCCCTAGGGAGCAATTGGGCTCAGAGTAGAGTGCTAGAAGGGTTGATCTGAGTTTTCTTTATTCTCAACATCAACAGTGAGAGAAATCAGCCCATAAATCTCCCAGGGTGGAACTGTGTTCAGAATGGAGAACTTGTTTCCCATAAAGCTCCCCTTTTCTTGGTATCCATAAAACTAAGAGATTAATAAAACGATTGGTATATGTAAAAAGAGAAATCTCAGTCATTTTACTTCTCTTACCACATAACCACTTCCTGTTGTAAAAGGAAGGACATACACCTAGGCTTCAAGTGTCTGTAAGAAAAAGAAGAAAGAGCTACCACATCACACCTTAGGCAGACCATCCCCAGTGATTTTGGTTTCCAGGCAGTGAATAGCATCCTTTCTTTTTGTGTCCATACCTGTGTTCTGAAAATGGTCAGGAAGGCCCATTTGTTTAAAGTTTATATTAGGATATTAGAGCTCTCTGGTGGTTTGTAATAAAACAGTAACCTTCATGAATTTAAATTGAAGGAAAATTTACTGGAACAATACAGGAGAATCCACAGGATGGAAGCAGCAGCTTAGAAAGGGAAGCAATCAGGTTGCACCTAAGGTGCTAAGGCTGGGCTTCCTCCACAGCTCACTCTGAGCATTGCTGCTCGGGTCAGGTAACTCTGGCCTTAGGCAGTCTTTTCATCACACTCATCCGGGCTGGATTCCAGGGAGATAGACAAGCCTGTTTGGCCTGACTTTGACTAGGTACCTACTGCCTGGCCAGGGGAAGACAAGGCCTTTCAAGTTAGTTCCCAAAGACCGATGCAACAAAGAGGCAATTCCTCAAGGAAATAAGTAGGGGTTATCAAAGGAAGGTGAAAGATAGTCGCATAAACATGTTGGCTGAAAGGACTCAGCTTCCTGAATGTGTTGGCTACAGGCTAAGTTCCTTGGCATGGACTTGATGGGATATTCTGTTCCTGCCCTCCTGCCTCTCTTCCATTTGTGATAGCTACTCCTTGTAATCCAGCCACCTTTATGCTTCTATAGTTTACCCGTCTAACTTGCCCTTTCTGACCCAAGCGTCTGCTCTAGCCTCGTATTAGGTTCTCTTTATCAGGAACTAATTTCTTCCTCACATATGCTCTCATAAAACTTGCTGTTTTGAGACATGTTCTTAGAATTCTCATTTTCCTGGTTGAAGAATTCTCTGTGTAATTGCTGCTGCTATAGCAAAAAACGAACAGAGCACCTACTCACGCCAGGCTTTTTCTTAAGGACTTTCTTCTATATATTCACTCATTTAATTCTCCCAACCGTTTTCTGTTGCTAGTACTTTTGTGTTATAGGTAAGGAAACCGGCAAAGAAGGTTAAGTATCTTCCCCAGGGTCACCCAGCTGGCGAGTGGCTGGGACAGAATTTGAACACTGTATTATGGCGGCAGTCTGTGTCTTTGACTAATCTACACTTTGATGTCTCCTGCACTCTGCACACCCACCAGCCATCTGTCCCAGCTCTTAACTTAATGCTGTTCCCCCTTATCCTCCATGCTAAAACTTTCCAGTCCTGCCTGATGTGTTTGGGTAGTGTGCTAACTGGTCCCTATTCTTTAAGTATATTCAGCATGCTGCAGCCACAGATATGTTATCAAAAAATTAAAACAGTCATTTCGTTCATCCACTTATAATTATTTAAAGTTTCCTGTTACTTCCTGTGCCAGCATAGCTTGGACTTAGTTGTACTTTCTAGTTGCATCAACCACTACTTATGCTCTTCCCACAGTCCTCCACCTCCATTCATCCTCTACATATCACTTTGGAAAGTGCCGAGGGGATGCTGTGTGCTTCGTAATTTGGCCACTCCACCAGATTACCTGCCATTCTCTCAACAGGCCGTATCTTTTCATCCTTGGCACAGCCTAGAAAACCTTTACATTCTGACAACCCCCCATCCGATGTTCTGATAGATGTCCTATTTATATTCCAAGTCCTCGTGCAAATAGCACCACCTGTTGAAAGCTTCCTCTACATATTACAGGTGTAGATGTCCTATTTACATTCCAAGTCCTCATGCAAATAGCATCCCCTGTTGAAAGCTTCCTCTACATATTACAGGTATAGTGAAGCGATTTCCTCCATGTTTCTATCATAGTCCCTTTTTATTATGCTCTAGCATTTACCTGGTATTTTCGTCTCCTCGGGCTTCCATCAGGTGGCATAAAGCAACAGAAATTTATTGTCTCACAACTTGAGAGGGTGGAAGTCCAAAATCAAGGTGTCACAGGGTTGGGCTTCCTTGGAAAACCTGACTTCTGCTGGTTTTCCAGTAATCTTTGGCATTCCTTGATTTGAAGCTGCATAACTCCAAACTCTGCCTTTGCAGTCATACAGTGTTCTCTCTCTGTGCTATCTTCACATGACTTTTTTTTTTTTTTTTAAAGGGCATGTGCACTTGCTGGAGAGAGACAGAGAGAAACAGTGAGAGAGAAAGTGAAAAATTACTCCCCAGTAGGATGGCCATACTGTAATCTCTTCTTCTCCATCCTCCTCCTGGAGTTTTGGGCATGTATGCACATGTACCTGGTGTGATTATCAAGCTACCAGGTCTGGGACTCAAACCACAGTTGGCTACATGGGAGTCCAGCACCTGAACCACCACGCCACCTGCTGGCCCCACATGACCATCTTCTTAAAAAGACACCAGTCATATTGGATTAAGGACCTACTCTACTCTAGTATGACCTCCTCTTAACTACAGTTAGCCTCTGGACAACACGGGTTGTCAACACGGGTTTGAACTTATATGCAGATTTTTAAAATAAATTGTATTAGAAGACGCAGAAATACAGCATAGTTGTGTGTATTTTTTCCTGCCTCTATGAGTTTTCCTTATGTTTTTTTCTTTAGCTTACTTTATTGTAAGAATACAGTATATAATATATAGAACCTACAAAATACTGTGTATTAATTGACTATTTATACTATTGGTAAGACTTCCCATCAATAGAAGGCTATTAGTCATTATATGTCTGGGGAGTCAAAAGTTACATGTGGAGGAAGAGAGGTTGGTGCCCCTAACTCCCTGTATTGGTCATGGTTGTTGTATTGTGGGAGGAAAGAGAGGGTTGTTTATTCTTAATTAGGTTGTGAATAAAGGAGAAGATGGATTAGGATTTCCTCTCAGTATTTTGTAGATTCTACCAGAGCAGTGACTGCTGGTTTGGTCAACTAAGACATCTTAGTGCTTAGAGCATTCCTGGCACAGAGTAGGTGCTTAATGAAGATTTACCAAATGTTTGTTTATTTTCGAATTGGATAGAAACTGTTGAATGAGTGGATTAAGATTTTAGGAAGATTACAGATACTTTTAGAAACACTTTGTTGGTCTGTGCCTGACCCAGTTTTTACTGTAGTTGTTTAGATAACGTCACAAGTTTTAGTAAGTGGAACTGATTCTTGCGAGTTGCCAGCCAGGAGGTAAGATCCTTGTAGAAAGATAAACTGCTGCTGGGGTGCAGAGAAGTTGGGATTTGTTTTCTGCCTGTGGCTCAGTATCCTTCCAAAGACTTTGTGGGCTTTTTCATGTCCTTCAGGGCGTCTCAGTTATGGGAAAGGTTTAGCAATTTTTTTCTAAGAGCAGTTGAGCTCTCTTTTCAGTCTGTTTCCAAAGTGCCAATCACAGGAGACAGAACCCCAGTTTTGCTCCTGTGTACTGCCCAGACTGGGTGTTCGACATAATCCTGTCCACTACCTGTATCACCTGGCCTAATTTTACTTTCTGGTTGTATCATCCACCACTTACACTTTTCCCCACAATTCTCCACCTCCATTTGCCCTCCAGTATCACTTTGGAAAGTGCCTAGGGCATGCTGAGTGCTTTGTAATTTGACTTCTCCACCAAATAACCTGCCATTCTCTCATTCTCGCTGGTATTGTTTTTTCATTCTCCGAAGTACCATTTGAATAAAGTGAGCAGATACCATGTTCTTATAAAGAAAACTGTCCGATACCACTGGAATTGCCTATCTTCGGCTTTCCCTGGGTCTCCTACTATGTAGTTTGGAGATGTCCAAATGCCCCCTATGGGACTCCTCTGTTGAGTGATTGGCTTCCCCACATGGCAGCATACTCCAGAAAGCAATTGCCAGCTTTCTCTAGGGGCCTCCTCAGGAGCAGCTCAGTATGCCATGAAATGCAAACCTGGGGTTCCCTATGCTTTGGCCACAATGCAGAGTCCATTTTTGGGTCCCCATGAGGTCATGAGATTGTATTTGTTAATGATTGTTTCATGTTTAGGTCAAAATTTTATGTAGAGCCTTGAGTGCTCACTTTTTTTGGTTTGAGTCTTGAGTCTTAGAAATGTAGTGTGTGAGACTCTTTTTTTTTTTTTTTTTTTTGAGAGAGGTTTTTGCTATAGGACACGTGCGCTTGCCAGACAGACAGAGAGAGACAGAGAGATAGAAAGCGAGAAATCATCCCCTAGGGGGGATGGTCACGCCACAATCGCTTCTCCTCCATTCTCCTCTTGGGATCTTGGGCCCGCAAGCACACGTGCCTGATGTGAGTTTAAGCCACCGGGTCCAGGACTCGAACCGCGGTCAACTACATGGGAGTCCAGTGACACAGCCATTACGCTAACTGCTGGCCCCTGTGAGGCTCATTTTTGTCTCTGGATTAAGAACACAAGGAGCTGCCTCATTTCCCTTCTGTAAGGGATGGTCAAAGTGTGCCTCTTTACTGTCACTTACTCTTTCTCATTTGCTGTGTGGTCATTTGGGTGACTGCCTAGCTACCATGAGCTCACAACTGTAATGATTTCAGAGATAAAGAAGCTGCCAAGGAAAGGGAAAATCTGTATGCCCTTTGAGCACCAGCTTTCTGCCCACCCAAGTGCTGGCCTGTGAGGAGATGGAACGAGCCAAGGCCTTGGGAACGCTCGTTGACATATCATATTTTCTCACTGGGACTCTACAGGCAGATTGACTACAGCTTTGGCCTACTTTTGTTATATGTATTGTATTTATGATTTTTCCCTTTGTCTTTTCTTTCCTTTATCTTACTACTATAATTAGAAGCTCCTAATCATAATTCACTTGAACCTGCAGGACCACTGGGAGGTTAGAAACATAGCAATTATGAAAAGAGGGAGATCATTAAAATTGACTCAAAGGAGGTGAAGGAATAATCATGAACACATTTTCTTAGGTGGCCTAAAACTTGGAATGCCATCTAATTGCTTTCATTACAGTTGGGGTCTAAGCAGAGTATGATGTATTTACTTATCACCCACTTTGAAACCTTACATTTATTCCTTGTTCCTTCAAAAACCTGATATTAAGGAACTACCACCAGTGATTTGTGACCCATATGGGCCACAAAGATGAACCCAAACCAGCGTTATCCTGAAATTTCATTCAAATTATTCTTTTAGTTTAGCGTCTTGATTTCTGCTAACAAATCTCCTGTGGAAACCTTTAAGTTATTATCAAGTATGAATATCTTTGTGTAAATAAGTGTTGAGGGTAGGGATGTTAGCTGTCCTCCAAAATTCATGCTTTCTCTTTATAGATGCAGTTGTTGCCGGGAAGTGGTTGTGTATGCAGGAACTACTTTTCTCAGCCTTTTTGCATTGAGCTGGGGCCATATGACTGAGTTCTGGCCAGTGGCATGTAGGCAGAAGTAATGTAAGTGGCTTGCAGGCCTATCTTACGGCAACCTTCTGTATAATTATCTACTTGCTATCTTTTGGTACCTGCTAGCTGTCTATCCACATCATGGGTCTCCTTGGGAGTTGTGAGTTGAAGTTAGCAGAGTCTCCATCTAGCTCCTGAATAACTATGAGCAAATCTCATCCACCCTTAACTTCTTCTGCAATTGGACTTTTCCTGTGTTCAGTAGAGAGTTGGAGGCAGCCAAGAGCCTCAGGGAAGAGGAGAAGGGGCTGTGCCTCTGGGAGAAAGGTAGGAAGGATCTGAAATGCAAGCAGTGGGCTACAAAATAAATTCCCTTTATTATTCTTGTTAGGACTCTGTTCTGCTTGTACTGTATTGACATAAAGGGATTTCTTACTGAGTTAATATATGATTCTTTTTCCATTCTTAGTGTTAAGTTTTCTCTTTCTTATTTTCGTGGCCTGGAGCAAATGTTTGTAAATCATCTCCTATAGGCATAGTACTATCCTAAACACCAGAGCACACAGATTTAGTTTCCTCTTGCCTCTAGCTCCTGTGTCAAACTTCCAAGATTACATAAAAAAGCAGTTGCAGGGACCAGCAGTTAGCATAGGCTATGTTGCTGAACTCCTGTGTAGCCGACCACGGTTCGAGTCCCAGACCCAGTGGCTTAAACTCACGCCAGACATGTGTGTGTGCGTGCCCAAGGTCCCGAGAGGAGAATGGAGGAGAAGCGATTGCGGCATGGCCATCCCCCTGGGGGGTGATTTCTCGCTTTCTATCTCTCTGTCTCTGTCTGTCTGGCAAGCACACGCGCCCTATAGCAAAAACCTCTCAAAAAACCCCCCTTTTAAAAAAACAAAACAGTTGCACTAAAATTGTTCTATGCAAGCATGCACACATCCATCCAGGTGGATCCGTCCATCTATCCTGTTCCTTTCTCTACTTATTATGTGCTAGGAGCTCTGCAGGGCTCTGATACATGATGTACATAGCACCTCCTGTCAGAATTCACATTATAAAATCTGGAAATCACCTTAAAAATGAATTAATATATATATATATATATATTTAGAGAAATTTTTGCTATCTGGCATGTGCACTCGCCAGAGAGACAGAGAGAAACAGAGACACGGAAAGTCAGAAATCACCCCTGAGGGGGGATGGCCATGCTGCAATCTCTTCTCCTCTGTTCTCCTCTTGGGATCTTGGGCATGCATGCACACGTGCCTGGCATGAGTTTTAAGCTGCCAGGTCTGGGCTCAAACCACATTTGGCTACATGGGAGTCCAGTGACATAACCATTATGCCATCTGTTGATCCCAAAAATGAATTCATATTTTAAGTGCCTGTCACCCAAACCCTGTGCTAAAAGTTGTGATAGGTATCAAAGAACATAGAATTTCTGCTCTAGAAGCCTGGTTGAGGCATAGGTAAGTATGTCTATCCATCCCTTTGTCCTTAAAATGAAAAGAACTGCACTATGGGCAAGGTGAGTTGAACAGAATGATTCAATTCCCTCAATAGCCACTTGGTTCTTGGATTAAGTGATGAATACAAATGACTTTTAATTATCTGATCATTTTATCCTTAGTTATAGCTGTTTTGAATACTTGCAGTGAAAACACCTGCTGTGTTTCTGGTGTGAGACCTGTACATTAACTGGAGATGACATGCTTATAAGTGATTATTGCCAACAAAATACACTTTACTTTAAAATGAGATCTGCATTAGATATCTTTCACCATGCAACAGTATTAGCCCTCAAATTGGCAGCTTAAAACACTACTTATTATTTCAGTTTCTGCTCTCAGGAATGTGGGAGTGACTAAGCGGCATGGTCTGGCTCAGGGTCTCCTGTGAGGCTCAGTTAGAATATCAGTTGTGGCTTCCAAGTAGAGTCACTTCCTGGTAGACTCACTCTCATGGCTGTTGGCTGGAGGCCACGGTTCCTCACCATGCAGGCCTTTCCACAGGGCTGCTTGTGTCATGGACTACTTTTCCTAGAGTATATGATCCAAAAGAGAGGGCAAGACAAAAGCCACTGTATCCTTTATGACCCACCCACTTCTCAGAAATGACAGGTCATCCTCATTCCCTTGATCACATTGTTAACCTGTACACGATGTAGGAAGTCTATAGAAGAGACTTCTATAGCCTATATGAATATCAGGAGGTGGGGATCATTGGGGTCCATCTGGAGGGCTGGCTACCACAGTGTCCTTTCTCTATAAATTTCCTTTTTCTTTTCTTTGAAGTTCTATTTGAATAAAGTGAGCAGACGACCATGTTCTTACAGAGAGACTCAGGTAGTCTTAGAGCTTTTAAGACCTTAAGCAAAGAGTGCAAAGTGTGTAGGACTCCTTTGATGCTTAGGTGGAGGGATGTGTATAGCCATACAGTTTTGATTTCATAGCCTCTTTTTTCAAATACTTTGTGACTTTAAGACTTTATTGATCCTTTATATGGGTATCTCGTAGATTCATTCTTTACCTGAGTGAGGTCATGGGACACCATCGCAGGGCAGGAAAGCAGTTGTTCTTCAAAGTCTGCTGCTTACCTGTCTGGCCTTTTGTCCAGTTTCTCCACCGGCATGGTGACTGCAAAGCTAATGTGAGTGTGTGAGGTTTAGCTGCTTATGAAATCATAATGTATTCCTTCATTCGAAACTTCATAAAGACAACAAGTCCAAGCTGAGAGGAATCAAATAAATAGTATGAACTAAGCAGCGATCGACAAACTAGCCTGATCTGCTGCTCATTAGAAATTGAGTCTCAGCTTGCCGTAGACCTTTTGAATCAGACTCTTCTGAGGCCAGGCCTGTGTTTAAGACACTACCATCCCTTGGGATAATTTTAAGTCCCATGAAATTAGGAAATACTGGGTTATAGCATGATGAGAACTAAGAGTCAAATAAACATCTAAATTATTGGGGTTTGAATATAAGCACTTGATAATTTGAAGTAAAATATGTATAAAAAGAATGCTTTTAATAAGCAGGCAGTTTGGCTTCCTAAATTTTCCCAACGAACATTTGCTTGCAAGTGAACAGGAGTAGAAGGAGGGTCTGCCCATGTCACCCTCTTGGTGGTGCAGACTGAGCCTTCCTCCCTGGCTGGAAATCTAGTGCTTAGCGGTACGGGATTTCTTTCTGACTCAAGTGAGATTCTACATCTGGTGTTCAGACAGGAAGCAGCAACCCGTTTTAAGCACTAAGTTAAAATGAGCATAGTGGATATTTTTGTGAGTAATTTCAGAGTAAGACAAAGGGCTTTTTTTAAGAGGTTTTCTGTCTTAGGGCGTGTGCACTTGCCAGAGAGAGAGAGAGAGAGAGAGAGACAGTGACAGACAGACAGACAGACAGAGACGGAAAGTAAGAAATCACTCCCCGTGCTCCCCCTATTCCTCCTTCCCCGCCTGGGGGGATGACCATGCTGCAATTTCTTCTCCACTCTCCTCCCAGAGAATTTTCCCACATACATGCCCAGAGTGATTTTTAAGCCACTGGGTCTGGGACTCAAACCATGGTTGACCATGTGGAAGCCTAGCAACAAAGCTGCTACACCACCTGCTGGCCCCAAGACTAAGGAATTTTTTGGGAAAAATTTTGCTACAGGGTACATGTGCTCTCCAGAAAGACAGAGAGAGACAGAGAGACAGAAAGTGAGAAATCACCCCCCAGCGGGGATGGCCACACTGTAATTGCTTCTCCATTTTCCTCTTGGGATCTTGGGCATGCACGCACACTCGCCCAGCTTGAGTTTAAGCCACCGGACTGGGACTCGAACCATAACTGGCTACATGGAAATCCATCTACATAGCCATTATACCAACTGCTGGTCCCCCAAGACAAAGGATTTTTAAGGCAAGTTAGACTGTGTGCAATTTTCATTTCATATGCTAACTTTAAAACCCCATAAGAGTGCTGCTTCCATTCTGTATACAGTATTTACTACTTATTTCCTGGGGCTTCCATAACAAATGGTCATAAATTTGGTGTTTCAGAACCAAAGATACTCATTCTTTCTGTTATAGAGTCTGAAATCAAAGTGTTGGCAGTGCCAGACTTTCTCTGAAAGCTCCAGGGGAGAATCTCTCCTTGCTTCTTCCGATGTTTCCACATGTTCCTTGACTGTGGCTGCATACATTCCATCTCTCTCTGTCTTCACATGGCTTTCCTTTCTTCTTCCTGTATACCCCCTCACCTTAGGTCTCTTAGAAGGACACTTGCTGTTGGATTTAGGACCCACCTGGATCATCCAGGATGATCTTATCTCAAGATGCTTAACTTAATTACATCTGCAAAGACCCTCTTTTTTTTTTTTTTTTTGGAGAGGTTTTTTGCTATAGGGCTGGGCGCGTGCGCTCGCCAGACAGACAGAGAGAGACAGAGAGACAGAAAGTGAGAAATCACCCCCCAGGGGGGATGGCCATGCCGCAATCCCTTCTCTTCCATTCTCCTCTTGGGATTTTGGGCACACATGCACATGTGCCCGGTGTGAGTTTAAGCCACCGGGTCCGGGACTTGAACCACGGTCGACTACGTGGGAGTCCAGCGACATAGACATTATGCTAACTGCTGGTCCCGAGACCCTCTTTCTTTCCCAAGTTATGAGTTCTGGATATATCTTTCTGGGGCCTACCATTCAACCCACTCTCCTGCTTTCCTCTAAAACGGAAAGAAACTGTGTGTAATATAAATGGTAGTATCTGGAGTTAACGATCAGTTGTTCTTCACCAGAATATTTATTTGTGGAGCCTTTATCAAGAATGGCCAAGGCAGCCTTTAGCAGTGTCCTTGGTCTTGTCTAGACCTGGTGTGTTTCTTTCTTCTAAGCTGCCTCTGCACATTCTGTGATGTGCCTTGTCCCTGTCCACACTCTGTGCTGAACCATGAATCACACCGATTTTGTTGCTTGTCGAAACAGTGACGGCTGTTCAATTAGTAAACGTTCTCAATTTCTGTTCGCATTAACTGTAAGTTCAGACTTAAAAAAACAGAATTATTTCTGCCTCAGATTTGACAACTGAATTTCTCTGTGATAGCTATTTCTGTTCCTACTAGCTATCATTCATATTCATATAAAAATAGACACTCTAACTCTACATAATTTTTGTTTTTTGAAATATGACATCATATTATCTTAATACTTTATGCAGAATGTCCCATGTACCAAAACTTGAAGCTCACTTTGGAGAAGTAAGGTAATACACCTCCATGTAGAGTATTAAATAGCTTTCCATCATTTTTTGCAGAAACTGTTTTCCTGTATTTGTTTTCTGTTTTCATTATCAAGTGGTACCCCAATTTGCTGCTGGTCCTTTAGAAAGAGCATGCTATTTTACTGGGATTTTGCTGTCAAACAGTTTCTTGCCTATTGACTATGTATGCAGGTAGCAGTTTGACTTTATCTACCTAAATATTTCTGAGTAAAATGTGTAGGTTGTTCTTTCAGACCATCTTCTATCCTAATGGACAAATATTTAATAGGAATTCCAACTGGGTACCTAGAAGCCTCTGAAATGGATGCAGAAGATGAATTTAAAGGCCTGCATAAAGACTAGAACCTAACTGGGTTTGATGACCTGCTATCAGAAGAAACTTCCTAGGATAGTTCAAAACCCTTGCCTTGAAGCCCTGACATAGATACATTTGAGTATTGTAGATGGAGAAAAAACAGTTTGGCCAATTTAGAGGGCCATCACATTGCTGTAGCTCTGGATCTATCACACCAGAGTTGGACAAGCAGGTGCTCTCTCAAGCCCATCCACATTCAGTGAGACAATTGTTTTCTGTTGAAAAATCTGCAAAAGAAGATGCCAGTGGATTTGCATCATTGAAATGAAAGAGCCAAGGCATATGAATAAGAGGCTCAGAGGAGCTGTGCCCTAGCATTTAAGAAAAAGCAGCTTAAAAAATTGAAAGCATTAAAATCAATATTTAAGAGGTTCATTTAACCATAACAAAAACACCTTAGCAACAGACTTTTTTTTTATAGTGCTTTTGCAAAGGAAGTGGGGCTCTCTGAGCCGGGATTGGCCACTCAGTGCAGTGAACCTGTGAAAAAGAACTTGATGTTCCATTGAACTGGAAGCAAATTATGTTACCAGGGAAACCAGCCCCTCTGTGCTTCTCAGGTGAAAGGATGTTTGATCTTTAAAACAACAGAAACGGGGGTTTACATGAGGAATATTGTCTGCATTCCTTCAAAAAAGGGCAGTTAGGAGAAAACAAATGCATTATTGCTACAATTTACCAAGTGATTACAGAGGCAGAAAATTATTGGGAAAGCATTGGATTGTACCTTACAAGGGATCCTGGCAAAAATCCAACTGCAAATTCATTACTGTCTTGTATATTTTCACATGATTATGGGAGTTCTGTGTCTTCAAGTTTTAAGGCTAGTTTATAACTATTTTTGATCAACCAGTTAATGTTTAGTATTACTTCTCTGGGTACACATGCCATGCTGGGAGACTAAAGATTTATCAAACCTTACCTCTAATTTTAAAAGGCTTACATAAAGCACTGAGAAACAGAATTATGCATGAGAAAAGGGGAATATGTGGGCTTCTTTAAAATTGGAGGCTAGGATTGGATTACTAAACTCCTTTTTTATTTTGCTTACTGCTGTTGCATTGACAGCTCTCACACAAGTGTGACATTGTGTGTACTTATGACCAGTGAATCACTTGTTGGGTACGATTTCAAAAGAGTCAGTTTGTATTGCCCTGTGTTTTGGAAGCTCTTGAATTATTGAGTTAAGACAAAGTTTATGGCCTCTATGTTTGCTGTCTAGCAAAGAGTGTTGAATAATGAACTACATTTTTAATCAAAGATTTCTTTTTACTCTAAACCTTTATTTCCCAGTGGGCCTAACCTGATTTATTGTGCTGAGTGCTCTACAAGGAGTCTGTGTAACCTTGGTTTTCTCCTGAGAGAAGATGTACATTGACTCTGGAAGCAGCAAAGAATATAATAGTTTTGATGCCTGGAAGAATCAAGTTTGGGGATATCCATTCATTTACCCACTGTTCATCTGTCCATCACACACTTTATTCCCAAATATGCCAACGCTACAGGAGCTACAGAGATGAATAAGACCTGCTCCTTGTCATTGTAATCTCTGATAGGAGCAGACAGAAACAGGATGAACTAAGGCTACGGTAGTAGGAATAGTGCCAAGGATTTCTTGAGTAGTAGGCACTCAAATATCTGTGAAATTAACAAATGATGATAAAAAGTGCAGTAGGAACATAGATAGGATGAAATAAGTTCTATTACAGAATATAGCACTTCATCCTTCCCCATCCCCATTTCATCCAGATTTTGGCTCAATGTAAAAATCTCTAAAAATCTTTCCTAACCTCACTCTACAGATAGCTAGATAGCTCAAATTTATTTATATCTCTTTCTCATGATATTTTTCACCACATGAACATATATATATGTGTTTATAAGTTTGTCTGTCTCTACTACCAAAATGTGAGTTTATGAATGTAAAAATTTTGTCTGGCTTGCTGCTATATCCCCAGAGCCTTACTGTCCAGTCCATAGGACATGTTTGCCGAATATCTGTGGAGAGGACAAATGAATAATGGGTTCTGGGAATACAGTTTGTTTTGATGGAAGTATGAAAACTTACTTTACACTTTAATCTATAAAGATTCTCTATAGACTTGCTCGGGTCAAAATGGCGAGCATGTCGGCCGTTTTAGCATCAGGTCGGTGGCTGGATGGTATTTGAAAATGGTATTTCAATACTGTAGGATTCAATAAACTGGGGTTAATGCAAGATGATACGATATACGAGAATGAAGATGTGAAGGAAGCCATAAGAAGACTTCCTGAGAACCTTTATAATGACAGGGTGTTTCGCATGAAGAGAGCCCTGGACTTGACCATGAGGCAGCAGATATTGCCTAAAGAGCAGTGGACAAAATACGAGGAGGATAATTTCTACCTTGAACCATATCTAAAAGAGGTTATTTGGGAAAGAAAAGAGAGAGAAGAGTGGGCAAAGAAGTAACTAGATTGCAGTCGTGGATGCGGTTGTTCTTAAAGTATTTTCATGAAGTGGGGGGTCGAACCTCAAAAGTTTAATTTAAAAATAATTTGGTCGGCAGGTGTATTACTTTAAATAAATGTCTATTATAAACAAAAACAACAAAAAAAGATTCTCTATAGACTTGAGGGGATTGATGGGCTAGCCAAAAACTTGAGGAGGGTCTGAGGAAGGACATTTAGAAGAAAAATAGGGAGGCAAAGCATTAATGGCACAAAGAAATATGGTATTATCTGTTGAAGATATTTTGTAGTTTTATCAACTGTACTAGGGAGAAATGTTCACCTGTTGAAATATCCATTTTGTAAGCCAAATAATAATGTGATTGAATGCATAAAAGAAAACGAAATGAAAAAAAAAACTTTTTTCTTATAACTTTTAAGATTTTCCTTCAGGTCCAGCCTTTATGGTGCAGTGTGTAGCATGCTAGACTGCAGTGTTGGAAGCCACATGGTTTACCATGAGTTCAAATCCCTGGCCTGGTCAAACTGAAACTCCCTAGGTGTGTGCTCATGTACCTAAGATCCTGATCAGTTGTAGGGCCAGCAGAAGGGGATCATAGTGTGACAAGACCTTGTCAAAGATGCTTCTTTGTCTCCTCTTTTCATGCATGTGCACACAGACTCATTCTCTATAATGAATTAATAAAAAAAAATAAAAGTCATATAAGAGACAAAGAATAGGGTGGAATGAAATATTGATATATACTGTTAAGTAATATGTAATTATTACTGCTTTCATGTTTTGAAATTAAACAATTTCACACTAGGGAAATTAAAGAAAATATACTCTACTGTTATGATTATGTTATGAATATGGACACTGGATTTCATTTACACTGTGTATAGCCTCAAGTGAAAAATGACAAAGAAAAGAAAATAAGACCATTGTTCTTTAGGAGAGATTTATTTTTTGCCAAAGGAAACTTGAAGTTAATAAACCTGAAGGGAGGAACTTATATATGGATGTTGAAAATATAGCAGGCAAAATGAATCTTTATGGAAAAAAAAAAAGGCTTATTCAATTTAAAAAAAGAAAATAAGACCATTGTTCTTTAGGAGAGATTTATTTTTTGCCAAAGGAAACTTGAAGTTAATAAACCTGAAGGGAGGAACTTATATATGGATGTTGAAAATATAGCAGGCAAAATGAATCTTTATGGAAAAAAAAAAAAGGCTTATTCAATTTAAAAGCCTGAGCCAAAACCTGGATTTGCCCAACATAGCCTTGTCTGCAAACTTGTGTGTTGTTGTACACAGAAAAAGAATCTACACACAAATGGAAAAGCTCCAGATTTCTTGGCAAATCTAATATTTTGGAGCAGGTTTTGGAGAAATCAGGTCGTGTTTCATTTGCATGCAAATAGATGAAATTATGTGGATCTGTTGGGATAGCCTATCTTGTTTTTCTTATTTTGGGAGACCTTTTGGAAAATTTAAAGGTTATTGACACATTAAAAATAATTATAGGGAGTTATAATTTATTTCAATTTGCGAGAACATTAATTCCTTTGTAATATTTTGTTGTATCACTTTAGAGTTGGAGGGGCCTCATGACTTCTAAAGCTTTGGGCCCAGGCAAACTTTCTTTGTTAGGCAAAACTCCAAATGGAAGGAAAAGCTTGGACTCCAAACCCAGATGAAGCACAGATGAAACATATCTATTTTCGTTGTTTTGGTAAAGCAAAGCTCCACATTGCTGCTGAATCATGCGGTCTATATGAGGGGATCTCATTCAGTCTCATGCAACTATTTTAACATACTCTTAGGACTGCCTATTTTTATTTCCAGGGTTGACCTGAAATCCAGACTCATTTATCCAATCAGCATCGTCACTTGAGTGTCCAGGAGACATCTCTAATTGGACATGTCTAAGATATACTCATGGTTTCTCCCTATACCTGCCCTTCCTCCAGTATTCACCAGGTGCATAAAGTGGCACCATTTGTTTATTGAGACCAGAAAGCTTGGAGTTATCCTTTACTCTTTCATTTTCTTCACATTCTATATTCAGTCTTTCAACCAGACCTGTTGGCCTGGTTTTATCTTCAGAAATGTTATCCACCTCCACTGCTTTTACCCAGGTATCTACCATTGTCTCTCTGTACTTAGGAGGCCTCCTAATAATCTCCCTTCTTCCATCTTTGCACTTTCTAACTTGATCTTCATACTGTAGCAGAATAAGCCTTTTAAGCTGTAAATCAACCCTTGTTATACTTGGAGGTCAAAACCCTCCAGGGGTTTCCAATCATCCCCAGAACCAGATTCAAATTCTTTCCATGGCCTATGGGTTGTACACAATCTGGTCCAACCTCATTCCCTCCTTTTCTTCCCCTTATTTACTATGGTTCTGGTCATATAGCCAAGAAGAATAGCCCCTTCTACTCTCCTTGCCTTAATCTACTTAACTTTTCTTCAGAAATTTGTGGTTTTGGGGAAATAGTAAATGATACTCCTTTTCTTTTTTTTACCATGTTTTGAACTTCATAAATAGGGTGCAGAACAGCCAGATAGTGAGAAAAATGTAAGTCTTTTTTTGGGCTGATGAAACTGATGGATACACATGACTTTATATCTTTGATTAAGAGGGATATAGTAGTGAAGAGAACAAAGACCTTATTCTCATGGAATTTATATTAAAAAATGGGAAAAATTTTGTAAGAAACATACATATACCTATAGATATATATGATAATATGCATATATTACATAGTTATGAAATGGTATTAAATTTCCTACTGTCAGAAATTACTTAAATTCTGGGACCAGCAGTTAGCGTAATGGCTATGTTGCTGGACTCCCATGTAGTCGACTGCAGTTCAAGTCCCAGACCCGGTGGCTTAAACTCACGGTGGGTGCATCTGCATGTGTGCCCAAGATCCCAAGAGGAGAATGGAGGAGAAGGGATTGAGGCGTGGCCATCCCCCCTTGGGGGTGATTTCTTGCTTTCTCTCTCTCTCTGTCTTTCTGGCGAGCGCACACACCCTATAGCAAAAACCTCTCCAAATTAAAAAAAAAAAGAAATTACTTATATTCCTAGATATAAAAAATTTGAAGCATCTAATTGAGCAATAGGGATAAATATAAAACAATTCTTTACATAGATAAATAGAAAACTGACTTGGAGTATTTGGTAGTGAGGAATTCTTTTTTTTTTTTTTAAGAATTATTTATTTAATTTCAATTTTTTTTTTTTTTTTTTTTTTTTTTATTTTTGGCAGGGGGGGGTAAAAAAATATTTGACCAGAGAGAGATAGAAAAAGAAAGGGAAAGTCAGAAAGCAAGCCACCAGGTCCAAGACTCAAGCCATGGTCTACCATGTGGTAATCCAGCGCTATAACCACCATACCACCTGTCAGGAATTAATTCTTTAGTGGTTTATTTTTTTTATTTTTTTAATTTTTTTATTTTTGGAGAGGTTTTCGCTATAGGGTGCGTGCGCTTGCCAGACAGACAGAGACGTAGAGACAGAAAGCGAGAAATCACCCCCCAGGGGGGATGGTCACGCCGCAGTCCCTTCTCCTCCATTCTCCTCTCGAGATCTTGGGCACGCACGCACACGCGCCCGGCGTGAGATTCAAGCCACCGGGTCCGAGACGCGAACCGCTGTCGACTACGTGGGAGTCCAGCGACATAGCCATTACACTAACTGCTGGTTCCCATAGTGGTTTATTTTTTGAGCGTGTGTGTGTATACATACATTTATTAGGTATACATTTTTGTTTTTCAACTCTCACCATGACGACCAGATATTTTTTAAAATTAGATTGTCACTTTAAAAGAAGTAGATACCTATATAAATTCCATTGCTGGAAAAATTGATCCTCCATGTTGGAGCCCAGTATGATTATGTCTTGTCAATTGATCTTTCTATGGGCAGAAACCGCAGACCTTTGGAAACACTGCAGAACTCATTTGAAGGTTGCTTCTACTTGAAAGACCTTTAAATTAAAGCACAGATTATTAATCCTTTCCTTGCTGACATCAGTGCATCAGTGATACAGTCTTTGCCAAAGATGATCTCATGGATTTGAGGACAAAGGAAATAGTACAACGTGAATTTAACTCAAATCTTGGAGTATTCTTATGTTCCTTGATAGAAGCCTGACTGCCTGTCTGTCAAGGTGAAAGATGAGTACTCTGATTCTTTGCAGCCAAATGCCTTTATGAGTCTTTTTTTTTTTTTTTTTTTTTTTTTAGGACAAGTTGCTATCAAAATGAGAAGTTGCTTCAATAGTAAGATGACTCACGTTCAAAAATTTTATAATTTCAGTTTGTTATTCAAGTCAAACAATTTCAGCCTTCTTGTTGAAATTTATCTTTGATCAGACTTCTCTCTTTTCAGGGCTAAAATTTGGATTTATTTCAATCTTTGTTCAGGAAATAGCCATTAATTTTTGTATTAAAAATAAGTGACAGACATAGCTGTCTATAATGCTGCTTTAACATTTTGCCTATTTGTGAAGGAGATACATTTATAGTCCACCAATGCATTGTATATGAAATCTTGGGCACTTCTGGGAGTTCTTGCTCATTTTTCACAATAGAAAGCTTGGAGTAGATTCTCAGATGTTTGAGACAGTAGTTAAGGTCACTATCATAGAGTTCATCCTTGCATGGCTGTCTGTTGTTTTGCTTACACAACATCTGTTTTTATCCTGGTCATTTGTGGGAGGCTGCACACCAGCCAGTCTGCCGAGGTTTCTCAGAGAGCAAACAATTACCATGATTGGTTCCCTTCCAAAAACCTGACCTTCGAAACCTTGCTCTGATTGGCCACTAGAATCCCTCAAATTTGCATATCCGGCACCTCATGATTGGTCCAAAAGCAACCAATCATAACCCACCATTAACAACCAATCACGACCCACCGTTTGCACAGCCCACCGTTTACAACCAATCATGCCCCACCGTTTACAACCCACCAGAGTGTATATAACCACGATGCCTGGCCCACAGTAGCCAGACAACGAAGATGACCAAGATGACGAAGACAACAACAACAACCAGGAAGACAACAACTGAAGAGCCTGAAGAGTTGAAACACCGCGCAGTCTCCAGACGACCCTGAAGATCCTGAAGAGCTGACACTGCATCTTCTCCAGATGACCTGGGAGACCCTGAAGAGTTGTAACACTACATCGTCTCCGGATAACCCTGAAGAGCTATGACACCGCGTCATCTCCATGCTGCTCACAGTAGACGACGCGACCCTTAAGAGCTGTGACACTGCGTTGTCTCTGTGCTGCTCACAGTAGACGATGTGACCCTTAAGAGCTGTGACACTGCATCGTCTCTGTGCTGTATTGTGCTGCCCACAATAAACGGACGACACTGTCGTCTCCGTGTTGTAACACTACGCCGCTTGTCCCGGCTCTCACTCCTTCACTCAGGAAACCTGTTCGGCTGTCCCCCCCGGGTCGGAGCAGCCATTGTACCTGATTTCTTTGGCCATATTTAGTACTTAGCACAGGAGGCCTGTTATCCAGTTCTCATCAAGCCCACGGGCTTATTTGTCCTCTGGGCCACAGGAATTGGTTTAGACACAAGTGCCATCTAGTCTATTCTATTGCTAATAATTGAAAAATACCTGTGTCTGGATAATTTGAGAGAATTGAAATTTATTCAGACACAGTTTGAGGTCCGAGGTCCAGGACCACATCTGAATTATAAGAAGGCAGAGAGCAGGACTTGAACAGAATGCATTCTGTGTTCATGTGGGGGTCTCTGTCTACCGCATTGCCTTTCCTTATTAACCCACCAGGTTACGATCTTGGAAGCCCTGCCCTAACCACCCAGTCACTGATCTCTTCCTAAAGGCCCCATCCTTCAACACTGTAATTGAATCAAGTTTTCACTTTCTTAATTTCATTACAATCAAATCTCAACACATGAATGTTGGTGGGATACCCAAATCATAGCAAGATAAACCTAGTGATCTAATAAAACCAGTTCTAAAATCTGGGGAGGAGTATATTGAGGAAGGAAGCTTTCTTCTATTAGACTTGAGCTTGCAACTACTGTTGCTGTCTTAAGGGGAAATTGTTCCTACTGGAAATTAAAGCCAGCACCCTGAAAGCAGATCCAAGAACCAAGAAAGATAGCTTTTTAGTGTTATTTGAGTTTCTACTTAGTACCTTTCCCTTTAAGAATTGTATATATTATATTCTTTTTTAAATGCTTCTTTATCACTTTTGAGAGAGAGAAAGAAAGAGAGACAGGCACCCCTAACAGGGTCTTAATACCACAATCCACCCCCCAGCCTCAGCCATCCTGGGTGCACATATGCCCAGTGTAGAGGGAGGCACTGGGAACCAACCCAGGACCTTCTCTTGTGGATTCCCCTGCACCACCACCTGGCCCTCATATTTGACTTTAGGGAACATAAAAGAACTTGTTTTCTTTTTTCTTCTTTTATTTTCCTTTGCCTAAAGCTGCTTTATTTGTGTACTTATTGTCACTAGCCAAAGAGAACCAGGACTACTATGGTATTTAGCAAGGGTTTTCTAATTATTGATAAACACAGAATTTACAAACTATAAGTAATAATAAAGTGGGGGACTTTCTGGTCATAGTAATTGATGTTTTGGCACTGAAAAAATTTCAAGTAGATGTATATTTCTGGTTGCAATTTACATTATTGACAAAGATCGAGTCCGTTCTACTTTAAACACACGTTTGTTTTTGCGTTATGCAGTGTCATTCTTGTCAGAAGGACCTGGAGGTCTGAGTAGTCAGTCATTTGGGAAACACAGGATAGCTTGGAATCAGAGAGCCCACCTAAAGCAGTCATGGGAGTAGGAGCTATATGCTGGGGGATTCCAAAAAGCTTATGGAAAATTGGAACTAAACAAAGTTTATTTTGATACAAAAATTTCTGAAAGTCATGCACAGTTGTTTATAATTTGCATTTTCAATAAACTTTTTGAAGACCTCTCATACTATGGTATGGCCGACCTAAAGGCAACAGGTCGTTAGGACTGAAAACAACTGGAAGAGAAGGTGACAAGGAAGGAAAACACAGAAGATGGGGACAAAGGAAAGAAAAAGCTAGATATCTGTTTTTGGGGACTGAATAAGAGGACTAAGAAAATAAACTATGGTTATATAGCTTACATCGAAAATAGTACCCTTTAAGAATTGTATTTAAAATGTTTGTTTACATTCATGGAAAACCCATAATATACTGCTTGGCAAGGAAAGCATAATGTTTTCTAAGAGTATGGCTCCACTTTTTAAAATAACATGTATGAATATATATGAATGCTAATATAATATTCTCAAAGATACCTCTGAAAGTGGAAATAAAAAAAAAAAGGTTCTCTCCAAGAGGATGGGATTACAAATGATTTACTTTCTTTTTCTTTTGTTGTTTGTGTTCTAATTGTTCTGTAGTGAATGTGAATTGTGTGAAAATATAAAAGCAGAAGGTACTTCCCAAGAGGGAAAATTATTAGCATGGCAAGAAGGTAGGCCTGACATTTCTAGGTGTCAGTGAAACATATAGGAGAGAATCAAGAATTAGAAAAACATTTTTCTAACCTCTGTGAATAATACAAAACTAAGTTCTACATACAGGGAGGATTCATCAAAGAAAAGGCAGGTCCAAGGGTGCAGACTTAAAGGTCTGGTATGGCCACTCTTAACCTTCCTTTGGTAGGACTTTCCAATGCAATTCATTAGGCAGGTATTTTTCTAGTGGGAACATATCTTAATTTTGCTGAAATGGCTGTTTTCCATGAATAGAGCAACGTGGCATCCTAATAGAATGTGCTGATGAGCATTGGAGCAGGCAAGCCATGGGTGCTCAGAGTACACCATTCTCTTCCCTATTTCCATTTTCCTAAGACAGGTCTTTTCTCCTCAGCATTTTTGCAACAATTTTCTACTTGGAATTTCTGCTTCCAGTCTTTTAACTCCTAAGGACATTTTATTAGATTCTTAGTCTGAAATAACAAATTACAACCTCAGTGGTGTAGAACAATATGAGTTTATTATCATTCCGTTTGTAGTTTAGAAGTTCCAGTGCATCTCCCTGGGATACAATCAAGGTGTTAGCAGAACTGAACTTTCTGGAGACTGAGTAAGAATCTGATTTGTTTTCGGGAACCAGCAGTTGGCATAATGGCTATGTCGCTGGACTCCCATGTAGTTGACCGTGGTTCGCGTCCTGGACCTGGTGGCTTAAAACTCACGCCGGGCGCGTGTGCGTGCATGCCGAAGATCCCGGGAGGAGACTGGAGGAGAAGAGATTGTGGCGTGACCATCCTCCCTGGGGGGTGATTTCTCGCTTTCTGTCTCTGTCTCTCTCTGTCTGTCTGGTGAGGGCACGTGCCTGTAGAGCGAAAATCGCCCCAAAAAAAAAAAAAAAAAGAATCTGGTTTGTTTTCTGCTGGTTTTGGCTTCCAGAGGCCACCCACTTTCCATGGCTCATAGCACCTTTCTCCGTTTTCAAAGCCTGCAGGAGCAGGTTTAGTTCTTCTCATCCTGCTATTTATCTGTCCCTTTTTTCTGTTTTTTTTTTCTTTCTTTCTTTTTTCTTTCCTGATTTCTTCTTTCAATTTTAAGGGCCCTGTGATTACATTGGGCACATTTTGATAATTCAGAATATAATTTCTATTTTTAAGCCATCTGATTACCAACCTTAATTCCACCTGCAACCTCGATTCACCTTTGCCATGTAACCCATTGTATTCGCAGGTTCCAAGGAGTAGTTCATAGATATATTTAGGGGGTTTTATTCCATTATCCATAGACTTTATCACAAAGCTGTTAAAAAAAGCTCTCTAGTATGTACACCTAGCCAGACCTCTGTCCTGGTTAAAACCTTCCTGAGTCTCCTAATCATCCCTTATCTGTGAACTGACTTACAAATTTCATCACCCTCTGCCTTTACTCTTCCTTAGTTTTTATCTTCCCCTTATGCTCAGAAGGTACTGCATGCTAGACATTTCTGAACCACCCCCAAATGCACAGATTGCTGTTTCTCTCTGTGTCTTTGCTGATGCTGTCCTTTCGCCTCTTATTCATCCAATTACATGCACCTGGTTTTCCTACCTCACTGCTTTCTTCCTCCTACCTCCATTTTTTCTTTTGCTGCCTCCATTCCACTTCTGAGTTACGGATGTTCAGGCTGTAAAGAACTTGGTTATCATCTTCCTATTTGCCCTGTGTCTCTTTTCAGATGATCTCATTCATTCCCATGACTACAACCATGCTGTGATTTTCCAGCTCCAGACCTGTCTCTAGGCTTGTAGAAGCTGCCTGCTACGAACCCTACTTGAGTGTTCCATTGGCATGGTAGCCATATTAGGCTATGCTATTTCAAGACAGGCTTCCTCCAATTCCCCTGACCCTCTAATTGTTGAATGAATGTTCACTATTTTGTCTAGTGATACAAATAGGTAACTTTTATTGATTACTTACTGTATGTGCCAGACTCTCCTCTAAACTTTAATCTTTATAACAGCCTCATGAAGTATCTACTATTCTTGTTTCCATTTTATGGGTGAAGAAACCAAGGCCCATAAAGGTTAAGTAGTTTGCCTCATTTACAGAGCAGTAAGTGGTAGGACCAGGATCTGAACCTTTACATTCTGACTCAAGGTATTCTTCACTGCTGGATTACACAGCTAAACAGTCTCAGGTTTCTTTCATTCTTTTCTTCTTCTTTTTTTAAAAAATATGGAACACTTCATGAATTTGTGTGTCATCCTTGTGCAGGGGCCATGCTAATCTTCTCTGTATTGTTCCAATTTTAGTATATGTGCCGCCGAAGCGAACACTCAGGTTTATTTCTTTTTCTTTTTTTTTGGAGAGGTTTTTGCTATAGGGTGCGTGCACTCACCAGACAGACAGAGAAAGAGAGACAGAAAGTGAGAAATCACCCCCCAGGGGGATGGCCACGCCACAATCCCTTCTCCTCCATTCTCCTCTCAGGATCTTGGGCATGCACGCACACGCGCCTGGCGTGAGTTTTAAGCCACCAGGTTCGGGACGTGAACCGCGGTCGACTACATGGGAGTCCAGCGACATAGCCATTATGCTAACTGCTGGTCCCACTCAGGTTTATTTCTAATAAACACTCTGCAAACCTCCAGACTGACTGAAGAGCCCCTCCATGGAGTCCCCAGGCCTCTGTGTTGACCACCACCTTAGTGGTTAGCATGTGACATCTAAATTGATGCTTGTCTCTTGTCTCTCTTTGGAGAATATACGCTGACTTATTCATCTTTGCTCTTTCATCATCTAGTACAGGGTCAGGCACCATGAACATTTAAAAAAATTGTCGACGGATCCAAAAAGATGCTCTTGTTTTGCTCCGTTATCGTCATCACATAATGTACCTTTCGGTAGTTGCAGGTTCTCTTAGAATCATCTTTTCCTCCCTGGAGTGTCACTTTGCCCCCTTTGAGTCAGGTCCAGCCGACATCATAGTTCTTCATTGCAAAAGCCACTGGCCATTTCCTTATGCTGAGGGCACCTGAGAGTCTCCTCCAAGGAGGCTTCTGAATCTAATCATAAGTGAGGGCAGTTTTCCCAGTCTCATTCTAACAGGAAACTTCTGTTTCTGTTGTATTCATAACCTTTGCTCTGGAGGCAGTGTCAATATTTAATTTCGTGTCTGCCCTATCTGTGTATCATTCTCAGTTCTTTTCTTAGCTGCCTGTATTCCATATTGAGTAGTGTCGCCTCGGGTTGTGAGCTGCTGCTCCGAGCCCTGGTGGCTCTGCTGGTTTGAGGAAGGGGCTCCAGAGCCACAGAAAGACCATTTTGCTCATCCTCTTCTGTTTCAACATTGTCTAACTCATGCCAGCTACTCTGCAAGTTATCATTAGTCCCATGGGGGACCCAGCAAAAGAGAGTGGACAGGTACTAGTCTGTGACCTGTAGAGGCGACAACTTTAAAGCACATGTCCTATAGGAAGGGGGATGAAAGAGTCAGGAATAGTGCAGTGGTTGGGAGAAAGGACTTTGCTGAAGGCAGACTTGGTATCAAGGTTAACTTCAATAAAATACTGTTTTACCCAAAGCAAATGCTTCTATGAGCTTTTGTATTTTTTTCTTGTTTTTAAACCTTGACTTTAAAATGGGCCCAGTGTTATGTCTAAAATGAAAGTATCTGGCACATATTTAATAGTCAAAACCATGGTTTAAAGGCCCAGCTGAGTGCCATGTGTAAAGAAGTAGCAAAATAATTTATAAATTCATACTGGTGGTGACAAAACTATATACGGTAGAAAAAAAATGGACCAAATTTTTGTGTATCATCCTTTCTGCTCACTTTGTCATGCTTAAGAGATCGGCCCTTGTGCATTTTTAATTGTATAGAAACTCATTAGGGAAACAAAGGAATATTTCAACTAGTTAGATCACAAATTATGGGACTGTGGCACCAAACTGATTCATAGGAAGTTTGTCAGTAAAACTTAATAGGTTTATTTATTTAATTTTAATGTCATATGGCTTGAACTGCATTGATCTTGGTAGTAAGTGATTCAGCTCTATTTATTTCTACTGCTCTGGTTTATTGCAGTGTCAGACAACCATTCCAAGGCCCCAGACCTCTGTTCCTCACTGCTTATTTCCTGACCTCACCACTATAGGACAATCCCTTTCAATGTTTTGGCCAACGAGTGAATGTCAGCATTTTGAGCCATCTGTGGTGCAGGTGTCTAATAGGCACCCCTAGGAGAATTGAAAGGAAAACTTTAAAGCCTCTAAATAAAGTTATTGAGATGCAGTACACTTAAATGCCTATGCCAGATGAATGGAAGTGAGTTGGCAGCTTAATGTTTGACTGTCACAACTTAGTTATTTAGTATTTAGTATCATTATTACTTTTTTTCCTTCCTTGTTTTTAAAATTTATTTTAAATTTTTATTTATTTTTTATTATTATTTCAATTTCTTTTATATATTCAATCATGTTACTTGGCTTGCTAAGTGAAAATTCCAACGTGTACATTTTGCATGGGTCCAGTTGACAGCACTATAATGTTATCGCTCAACAGATAATAACCCATTTCTTTGTTCCATAAAAATGTCTTGCCTTTCTCTGTAATGTCCTTCCTCAGACTCTACTCCTTCACCCTCCTTGTTCTTACACCGTATCCGGCATTCACAATCATTTACTATGTCATTCGGTTTGGGCCATAGAGTATGGACAATCAGTATATATTAAGTGGAGTCATGCAATGTCTCTCTTTCATAGCCTGACTTGCTTCACTCAGCAGTAAAATTTCCATATTCTTCCACTTTCTGTCAAAGGCCAGGGGCTTGTTGTTTTTTATGACTGAGTAGTATTCCACAGAGTATATGTGCCACACTTTTTCAATCCACTCATCTGTTCGTGGGCATTTGGGTTGGTTCCATGTCTTAGCAATTGTAAATAATGCCGCAATAAACATTGATGTGCAAGCACTTTTCTGACTAAAGATTCTTCTGTCCTTTGGGTAGATACCAAGCAGTGGTATTGCTGGATCATATGGAAGTTCTATTTGTAGATCTTTGAGAAATCTCCAAATTGTTCTCCACAGTGGCTGGACCAATTTACATTCCCACCAGCAATGTAAGAGAGTTCCCCTTTTACCACATCCCTGCCAGCACTTACCATTTTTTGTTTTGTTTTGTTTTTTAATCTTGGTCATTCTGACTGGGGTTAGGTGGTATCTCATTGTGGTTTTGATCTGCATCTCCTTTACAATGAGGGATGTTGAGCATTTTTTCATATATCTTTTTGCTATTCGCATGTCATCCTTAGAGAGTGTTTTTTCCAACTCATTCTCCCACCTTTTAATAGGCTTGATTATCTTTTTTCAGAACAGCTGTTTGAGTTCCTTGTGTATTCTGGTTACCAGTCCCTTGACACAGTTTACAAAAATCTTTTCCCATTCTGAGAGCTGCTGATTTACACTAATTACCATGTCTTTTGCCATGCAGAAACTTCTTAATCTGATATAATCCTAATTATCTATTTTTGAGATTATTAACTGTGCTTTGGGGATCTTACTTAAGACATCTTTGCCTACCCCAATGTCTTCCAGAGTTACCTCAGTGTTTTCCAACAGCAGTTTTATAGTTTGAGGTCTTAGGTTTAGAACTTTGATCCACTTTGAGTTGAATTTTGTCAGTGGTGAGAGGTATGGGTTCAGATTCATCTTTCTGCAGCTGGAAATCCAGTTTTTCCAGCACCATTTGCTAAAGAGGTTTTCCTTCTTCCAATGAAGTAACTGGTACACTTTGTCAAAAGTCAGTTGGATGGGGAACCAGCAGTTAGCGTAATGGCTATGTCGCTGGATTCCCACGTAGTCGACCGCGGTTCGTGTCCCGGACCCGGTGGCTTAAAACTCACGCCGGGCGCGTGTGCGTGCGTGCCCAAGATCCCGAGAGGAGAATGGAGGAGAAGGGATTGC
>NW_006198812.1:1239711-1255707 GCF_000334495.1 Tupaia belangeri chinensis
GAAAAACTCTCCAAAAAAAAAAAAAAAAAGTCAGTTAGATGTAAATTTTGGAGTTTATTTCTGGGGTCTCTATTCTGTTCCATTGGTCACCTGTCTTTCTGTGCCAATACCATGCTGTTTTTATTACCACAGCTTTGTAGTATATTTTTGGGTTAGGGGTGAGATGCTGCCCACTCCAAGTATCATTATTACTTTTTAAAGAATTATTTTATTTAACTTTATTTATCTTAGTTTGACTAGAGAGGAGGGGCCAGTAGGTGGTGTGGTGGTTAAGGGTGCTGGACTCCCACATGGCTGACCACAGTTCAAGTCCTGGACCTGGTGGCTTGCTTTTTTGCTTTCTCTCTCTCTCTCTGTGGTCTAATTGGAAAATAAGCCAGATCTGGAACTTGAACCACGTTGGCCATGTGGGCCAGCACCCTTAACCACCATGCCACCTGCTGGCCCCAGTATTCAGTATTTTTTTTTTTTTTTTAAGAATTCTTAAAAATCATGCTGTCACTTCTTTATAAAGACTCAAAATCAGGGCCAGCCCCATGGTTCCACAGTAATCAACACTGAGTGATGCTGGACCCGTGTGGGAAGATTTATATTTGCATCCTAAGATTTCTTTGTATATACTGGGTGTGGCACACATGTCCATAATCTGGGATGGCTGGGAGTGGATTGTGGTGTGAAGATGCTGTTGGGGTGTCTTTCTGTCTCTCTCACTCTTATAGAAGAAATAAAAGAACTTAGAAAAAGATTAAAAATCAACATATTATTCATAAGAATTTGACCAAAACAATATTGACCAAAACAATTATGACTATATTCTTCATTAAGACCACAATTAATGTATTTTGGGACTGCTGTCAGTGTTTTTGCTTGCAGAAATGAATAGTTTTCATAAAAGTTAAATCTAAATTAAGTAAATTTAATACTTATAAAGTGCTACATATGAAAGACCACTATCCATGCCAAATCAGAATGGAAGGAAAGGGACTGAAAACATTGAAATGAGGTTGATATAAAAATTGCAGTGATGAATCTTGTATATTAGCCAGTTCTTTCAAATGACTGTCTTTCACAATCTTAGTTATATCTAGCTCTATGCTAGGGACTAAGGAGAAATACAAAAGTGGGAGTCACTTGGGTGAAGCTTATTTATTAAGTGATTAAACCAATACACCACAGGGCTCCTGATGATCTGTGAGCCTCTGAGACTATTTGAGGGTATCTGAGACCTTCAAGCCAAGATAATTGCTGTCACTGTATATGGAATATTTAACTATAATATGTAAGACTTAGAGTTGACTTTTGGATGAACTTGTAAAGCAATGCTTGGAAGCTCCTTTGTATTTTAACCCAAGAGTAGAAGTGTTAGCAGCAGCAGTAACAGCATATAAATGAGTATGTCATGAATTCAGAAAGAGATTGTATTTCCTTTTCAGTATAAAATCAAGTACTAGAATTAAATTTCAATTTGAGTGTCTATTTAACCCTCACAATTCTATGTAACAACCTCTTATGGTGATCTAGTTCATGTCATTGTCTATGTTTTGCATCAAGGTTCTTGTTTTTCACACCACCATATTTTTTCCCTGGATATAGAATCCTCTTGCTTTTGGTAGAAACATGCTTCAGTTTATTACTGTTTAAAATGGAGACGATAATACCTACCTACCAGAAGTATTGTCTGTATTAAATAAGTTCACTGTATCAGGATTCAGTTCAGCTGTAAGTATCAGAAAATGCCAAATTACAGTGCCTTAAATGAGTTAGAAGTTTCTCTCTCACCTAAGCAAAGTCTACATATTTTAGCCTTGGGCCATTGTGTGGGCTTCTTGATCATCAGAGACCTGGGCTGTTTCTGTCTTGTCATGTCACCATCGACAACCCATCTTATATCTATCCATAAAACTTGCACTTACAGCTCAGTGTCCTTAGTTGCATGGGCTTATCTAGTTGTTGGAGGTGCTGAGAAATGCCATCTTTATTGTGGCACAGCCACTGGCTTAGCTAAAAATTGGTGGTTCTATTGTGACGGGAGTGGATAGATACTTGGGATCAATGTCCTGTTTCTGCAATAGTGTCTGAGAAGCTGTTCTTCAGTTGCTTGCTCAAGTTTCTTCCTTCACCTTTTTCCTCTTTGTGGCTGTTTATACCTGAGATAGGTTTCCATGTTTAGACTGGAAAGTGTTAATGCTTAAAATAGAGCTTTTTGGCAGTAAGAGAGGAATTCTTGTGGCTAGTTTTAGTTACTTTGTGATCTTGGAAGAAAATCTTGGCATTGATGAGTATCAAATCATGTGTCACGTAAAGAATGATCAATGTGGACACAAACTGGCATGGTAGCATTTGCATTTAAGTCACCAATTATATTCTCAGCATTTAAAAATATGGAAAACAAACACTGAGCTTACTTCAGATACCACTTAGCACTGTTTAGACCCATTGTATTTAATATACCAAGAAGAAAGAACTCTTCTTCCCCAGGAATTTTAGGAGTTTATAATTATAGTTTCCCTGTGCACAGAAGAGGGGACTTCAGAAAACTCATAGAAAAATGGAATTAAATAAAATGAAATTTTACATTTTGGTGTAAAAAATTTTGAAATAACTGAAAATGTGTAGTTTTTCATAATATGCATTTTCTATAACCTTTATGGTGACTCATGTAGATTATGTATTCACTTAGGAAAAATTTTATGGGTAGGCTTTATTTTGATTACCTTTAATATTTTTTGTTTTATGTTCTTCTAATGTTCTATGATGCAATGATTATGTTCCTCTCACTTTCCACCTGAAGTGAATGAGTCAGAATCTCTCACCTTCTCAAGGTGAAGTCCTAAAAGAATTACCTGAAAGCCATGTGGTGCCCACAGCCTGTATATAACTGGTGTATTTTTTTTTCCCTTAAGGAAAAGATGGATATTTCACAAGACTAGAAAACTAAAGGAAACGTTGGAAATTTTAGGACCAGAATCACAAACCAGATTGTGTTAGATGACTGTGTAAATTCTATATGAGGATAGGAACTTCTTCTGCCTTAATCCTGGCTATATCTCTAGAATATGCCTGGTCCTTGGTAGATGGTTAATAAAAATACAAGGTCTAAATGAACAAATGAATAAATGAGTCACCAGGGATAGTGGGTGATATGACTTAGCCACATGTGTTTAAAAGAACAGAAGTTTTAATTGATCAATAATTCAATAAAGTCAAGTTGTGAATTCTAAAAAATTGAGACATTAGATGCTAGAAGGAATTTGCTTTTATTGGGGCTAAAAATAAGGCTGATCCTGTCAAAATTAGTGGTCAGAATCAAGCAGACTGTATGTTCTGTTTGGTTGAAACTCATAGAAAACACAGCATTTAGTTCTTAGTGTCACCGCTGAAGACATTCAACCCAGTCAGAAATCTCAGATTGGAGTAGACCTCAGAGGCCCTTTATTACAGTTCCTCTTCGGATTCTTGCATCTTTTCTACAACATCCCTAATAAGTGATAGTCTTTGTACATTCCCAGTAATGGGGAAACTCAATTCAATTTGAGGCATACTATTGATAGTTTGTTTTCCAGAATATTCTGTTTCATTGCTTTGGGAAAAGAACCATATGACCAAGAGAATAAAGGAGTATAAAAATCATGTCTACCCAGGTCAGTCAGGAAGATGGCAACATCTACTCTTTGAAGTGCTATAATGTGAAAGAAAGAAGAATTGTTTTTCTGTATTGGACTAAAGGGAGAGTTGGATTGAGTCCTGGGCCAGGTATATCCTCTGAAGTAGAAATTCCTAACCTGACATTTGTGGACCTCAGAAAGTTTTTTAAAATGAATTATAAGGGTCATCAATACATTCTGTGAGTATATTTGGAGAATTTAGTTTTTTTTTTTTTTTCCTCCAGGAGAGAATTCAGAACTTTCATTAATTTTGAAGGATGTTTTAGGTTGGGCCCTAGTGGTTAAGAGAGCCAGATCTCACATAGCTGACTCCAGTTCCAAACCTGATCCTGGTGACTTGAAGACATACAAAATATGTGTACTTCAAAACCTTATAAGATGAAGAAATAGAGAAGGGATTGCAGTATAACCATGCCCAATTGAGGGGAACTTCCTCTCTCTCTGTTTCTGGTGAGCACATGCACCCTCTGACAATTAAAAAAGAAAAAAAAAATGAAGAGATAAGAACCATTGAGTGATGTCTTCCATAACTCTCAATTTCTATGCTTTTAAAAAAAAGTATATAGGGACCAGCAGGTAGCGTAATGGCTATGTTGGTGAACTCCCATGTAGTCGACCTTGGTTCGAGTCCCAGACCCAGTGGCTTAAAACTCACGCTGGGCTCGTGTGCATGCGTGCCCAAGATCCCGAGAGGAGAATGGAGGAGAAGGGATTGCGGTGTGGCCATCCTCCTTGGGGGGGTGATTTCTCACTTTCTGTCTCTCTGTCTCTCTCTGTCTGTCTGGCGAGCGCACACGCCCTATAGCAAAAACTTCTAAAAAAATAAAAGTATATACAAAAATATAATACCAGTTCTCTTTATGCTTATGGAAAATAGACTAATTAGACATTCTGTAACAATTTCTTAGCTGTAATTATACGACTCCTCTTGTATGAAGTAGGAAAATTCAAAATCTGTTCCAATTCAGCAACAATGGTCCTTTATCCCAGATAACTTCACATTTTCAGTTTTGCAGAATAACAGCACAACCACTGCTTCTGGCTTCATGGTGTTATTTATACAAAACCCACTATGCAAAAGCATAGTGAATTTTAGCTTCTGTGACCTCCTTGATTTTAAAGCCTGGGAGGCATGACTTCATCTGTTGGTGAACTCCCATGTAGTCGACCTTGGTTCGAGTCCCAGACCCAGTGGCTTAAAACTCACGCTGGGCTCGTGTGCATGCGTGCCCAAGATCCCGAGAGGAGAATGGAGGAGAAGGGATTGCGGTGTGGCCATCCTCCTTGGGGGGGTGATTTCTCACTTTCTGTCTCTCTGTCTCTCTCTGTCTGTCTGGCGAGCGCACACGCCCTATAGCAAAAACTTCTAAAAAAATAAAAGTATATACAAAAATATAATACCAGTTCTCTTTATGCTTATGGAAAATAGACTAATTAGACATTCTGTAACAATTTCTTAGCTGTAATTATACGACTCCTCTTGTATGAAGTAGGAAAATTCAAAATCTGTTCCAATTCAGCAACAATGGTCCTTTATCCCAGATAACTTCACATTTTCAGTTTTGCAGAATAACAGCACAACCACTGCTTCTGGCTTCATGGTGTTATTTATACAAAACCCACTATGCAAAAGCATAGTGAATTTTAGCTTCTGTGACCTCCTTGATTTTAAAGCCTGGGAGGCATGACTTCATCTAAGCCTGAAGCTCTGTAGAGCTATTCAGTGAAGAAATGAATGATTAATGCTTAAAAGTAATGTATTTTTATTCCAGGTTGCAATAGTCACAGGAGACTACGCATTTTGTCTTCATCAGAATCCCAGCTGTGATCTTGCACTTGCTTTTTATTGTAGGGGCTGCAGGCACAAATAAGAGAAACAAAACACTTTTATGATTAACCAAAATATTTATGGCTAGAGTCTGAGTTTAGTCAGGGCAGCAAATTACATCTGTTCCCTAAAGGGAATAATTACTTACAGTTTGATAGCATGTGAATAATAATTTGTAGCAAATCTACCAGGAAGATAATTTTTTTATGTTAAAAAATGAATAGTGCCACTGAACAGGTGGCTATATATTTGAAAAAAAAAAGAGAATTATTTAATTATGAAGGCAGAAGGTTCTAATAGCTATTGTGGTGAGTCAGACCAGTTTCTCTACCTCCTCTTTAGCAAACATTTCTTTGGTGAGTCTCACATTCAAGCAAGCAACTAATTTTCTTTACTCCTTGCTAGGTGAGACTGCAGTTTTGCACTGGTCGTGTGCATATTATCTACTCTAAGGAGGGTAAAAAGTCATTATGACCCAGAGCTAGAAAAGAATCAATAACCTCTGGTTGGAAAAAGGAGGAGAGGTGGAAGTGCTTTTTGAGGAAATATTAGGCAGGCTCAAAGCAATTACAGAATCAAGTTTCTTGAGGAGACCCATGCCTGTTTTTTCTTGCTTTGCTTCGTGAATATTCCATAAAGCTGGGTGAGTTGGTTGTTCTGAACAATTCTTGGGCTAACTTCAGTGGTCTGAGGGGAGAGGACAGTTTTCTTTGAAAATAGTCTCAGAACTATACTAGGTGTAAGATTGGTATTCAATCGATTAAAACCTTGTTCTCTTTTAAATTAATTTGAGACTCTTATTGTTGGAAGTTTAAACCTCTTCCGGATCTGTATTGCATAAATAAATCTGACCATTATAAGAAATGGAGAGGATAGAAAGGTCAGAAGCTAGGGGTGGTATATGGACCTGCGAAGGAGGGAAGGGCTGTTGACCAGAGGTGCGATAGGACTGGCTTGACTGTTCCCCTTAAGAGAGAGAAATGGACATTTGCAGGCCCTAAGGGAAGTGAGTGCTAGCTAGATAGAGAGCTGTATGCTGGGTAGCAATTAACAAGAAGAAAGGATGTATTCAAAGTTTTGCTTTCCTGAACTTGTTTCAATTTTTAAACTACTTTTTTTCAAATTATTATTACTATTTATTCTCATTAGATTTTTTAAACATTCAACCACTATGTATAATTTGGTTTGTAAAGAGAATTTACCCAACATGAAATACTTAGACCAGTCCAGTTGAGAATACTATACATGCTATCAGAAGCAGGTAATAAACCATTTCTGTGTCACACTAATGTCATGCTTCTCTATTTGTTCTCTTACTGTTCTTCTCTACATGCTTACTTCCCTCTTCCCCCACTCCGTATTGTCTTCACCATCCATAATATTTTAATTGTTTTTTTATACCCTCCAATAGTTCAATCTCTACCATAAAGTGTGATTAGTCAGTATATATTAAGTGGATACATATAATATCTTTCTTTCATATCCTAGGTTGCTTCACTCAGCAATAGATCTTCCATATTTGACCACTTTATATCAAATACTAGGGTCTTGTTGATTTTTTGTGGCTGAATAGTATTCCATAGAGTATATGTGCCACACTTTTTCAAGCCATTACTCTATTCATGGACATTTAGGTTGGTTTCATGTCTTAGAGTTCGTGCATAATACTGAATAAGCATTGATGTGCAAGCGCTTTTCTGACTGAGCATTCTCCTGTCCTTGGGTAGATACCCAGGAGTGGGATTATTGGATCAAACGGTAGTTCTATTTGTAGATCTTTGAGGAACCTCCATGATGTTTTCCACAGTGGCTAAGCCAGTTTACATTCCTACCCACAGTGTAGGAGAGTTCCCCTTTCACCCCATCACTGCCAACACTTATCACTTTTTGTATTTTTAATCTTTGCCATTCTGACAGGGGATAGGTGGTAACTCATTTTAATGTACATCTCCCTTATGATGAGGGACTTTGAACCTTTCCTCATACGCTTTTTGGCTGCTCATGTCTTTCTTAGATTTTTGTTCAGCTCATTTTCCCACCTTTTTTTTTTCATTTTTAATTTCATTTTCTTTTATACATTCAATCACATTATTTAGCTTACAAAATGAATATTTCAACAGGTGAATATTTCTCCCTAGTATAGTTGATAAAACTCTAAAATATCTTCAACAGATAATACCATGTTTCTTTGTTCCATTAATGCTTTGCCTCCCTATTTTTCTTCTAAATGTCTTTCCTCAGACCCTCCTCTTTCACACACATTATATCTGGTATTTACATCTATATACGGTTTCTATGTTCTTTCTATGTCTATAGCCAATCAATTTCAGTCATAGAGTGCAGACATTCAGTATATACTAAGGGGGACATATAATACTTCTCCTTCATAGCCTGACTTGCTTCACTCAGCAGTAAATCTTCCACATTCATCCACTTCCTGTCAAAAGCCAGGATTTTTTTATGGCTGAATAGTATTCCATAGAGTATATGTACCACAGTTTTTCTATCCAGTCATCTGTTTGTGGGCGTTTGGGTTGTTTCCATGACTCAGCAATTGTGAATAGTGCCACAATAAACATCGATGTGCAAGCACTTTTTCGATTAAGTATTCTTCTGTCCTTTGGGTAGATACCAAGGAGTGGGCTTGCTGGATCATTTGGTAGTTCTATTTGTAGATTGTTGAGGAATCTCCAAATTGTTCTCCACAGTGGCTGGACCAACTTACATTCCCGCCAGCAGTGTAAGAGAATTTTCCTTTCACCACACCACTGCCAGCACTTACTGTTTTTTTTGTGTGTGTTTTTAATTTTAGTCATTCTGACTAGGGTTAGATGGTATCTTATTGTTGTTTTGATCTGCATTTCCCTTACAATGAGGGATGTTGAGCATTTTTTCATATACCTTTTAGCTATTTGTACGTCATCTTTAGAGAGTGGTTTGACCGTGGCATAGGGCTGTGAGCTGAGTGAGGCTATGTGAAGCCTCCCTTCTGTCTGTCTCAGTACCTAGCCAGGAGAGAGTATATAGGGGTATTAGTGACCTATAGTCATCAAAGCCCCCATGGCAACATGATCTGGCATTTGTGGACACCTGGTTATTTTACATCCAGATCAGAAGCCCAATTTGGGAATTGGCAGGAACAGGTAGTAATAATTTCAGTTTTTCCCATTTGCAAAGCTTGCTCCTTTTCTGTTAAATGGGATTTTCTATTAGATGTCTGTAGATTTAGGATACTTCCTGTTCAGAGGCACAGGGGAGGCGTCTGGTTATTTTTTAATAATATGGGTTAAGAACTGAGCATTGGTTCCTTCTGGGGGTAGAGCATAACATACAGTTTGGAATCAGGAAAATGATAATGAGGATAAGTACATAAATATGGATAAAAGCACACCCCCAAGCACCCTCTCTTGCAGTAAGAAAGGTGATTTAGTAGACGTAAGCCTGACACTTCCTGTGTGCATTGTCATTAGTGACATCCTGCTAGTGTAGGGGAAAATCACTTTGTACCATAGAGCAAGAACATTGCAAAATGTTTATGAAAAAACCCCCATGCTAAATAAATTTTTGCTTGTTTGCCTCTTTAGCATTTGCTTAGTTCTGTCTTTTTCTCTCTTCTGAGGCCCAGAAGAAAAGTCTAGGGACTAGCAATGAAGAAACTTCTGGATATTGTTTGTGTAGTCAGTTCTAGCTTTGCTCAGTGCATCTCTGTAAGAACTACAGAGCAGGGTTTATGAAGTTTGCTAGGCAAGCCTGTTCACTAGCCTTTCTGGTTTGACAGACTAGAAAAACATTGCCGGAGTCACTACAGGTTTGAGTCAGGGTAATGAAACGAAGAAAGAGGATTCTAGGTGTTTAAAATTTTATGCAGAGAGATGGACAAAAACAGATAAAGTGTGTATGTCGTATGTAGGGAAGAATGTACACAGGCTGGTGAGGAGAGATTCAGAAAGGACTGTTTTAGGAATATTAATCTGGGAGTCAGGGGTAGTTTCTTGGGTCTGAGGCTGTCATCAGTAAAGTGGCCTTAGGCAAGTTACTAATTCTCTCTTTCCTCACCATCCTCCTATTTAAGAAGAGGTTGAATTCACTAATTTATTTAGTAGGGTCCTTCTGGATCTAATTACCACCTACATCCTTCTTTCTGGGCTTTAAGTGTTTCATGGGAGAATATTTGCTTCAGCGGTAATTAGGTAAAACAAAATTGATACAACCAATGATACTTTTTTCTTTTGCATTTGGTCCCTGAATGTATGGTGAAGGCAGGTCTGCAATATCTTTTTTTAAAAATTTTTTTGAGAGGTTTGTGCTATAGGGTGTGTGCTCTCACCAGAAAGAGGAGAGAGAGAGAGAGAGAGAGAGAGAGAGAGAGAGAGAGAGAGAAATAAATCACCCCTAGGGGGGATGGCCACGCCACAATCCCTTCTTCTCCATTCTCTTCTCAGGATCTTAGGCATGCACACACACACACCCGGTGTGAATTTAAGCCACCAGGTCCAGGACTTGAACCGCGGTGGACTACATAGGAGTCCAGTGACATAGCCATTATACCATCTGCTGGTCTCGGGTTTGCAATATCTTGGGTGTGTGTTAGTACTGCATTTCTAGAGAATATGTTGTCATGGCTTGAATGTGACTTTGGGTCATTGAGTGAGGTTTCATTATTTCTTTCTTTGCATGTTTCTATGAAGACAGTATCTTGTAAAAGGGTTCCAAAATAAGTTATAAAAGTGATTGAGGGGCTGGATGTGGGGTGGCAGTACAAGGTGACACCCAGTATGGCTAACTCAGATGGGCAGGTTCTAGGTTCAGGTCTGGAGATCTTCCTGAGTATGATGAGCGCGTGTGAGCCCATGATCTGGGCCAGGCTGAGGTTGGGGTAGATTTCAGTGTCAAGACCCTGCCAAGGGTACAATATCTCTGTCACTTTCTCTATCTCTGAAAAGAATGACTAAAATAAACTTAAAAAAAGAGTGATTGAAAAATTTGGTGGCTTAAATATGGTTTTATTTATTTATTTAAAGGAATTATTTTATTTAACTCTATTAACTTATTTATTTTAGTTTGACCAGAGAGGGACAGAGTGAGAGAGAGGGAAAGTGAGAAAGCAAGCTGCTGTTTTGGGACTTGAAGCGTGGTTAGCCATGTGGGAGTCCAGCACCCTTAACCACCATGCCACCTGCCAGCTCCTGAAATACGGTTTTACATGTTGTTCAATTGCTGTTGTTGTTTTTTAACTGATATAGTTGCTAAGAAAGCTGGAAATACATTGTAGCCTGTGTATAATAATAAAGTTCACCAGATTGACAGGCTGTTAAAATGGTGTGGATAACTTGGAGAAGTACTTTAGAACTTAGGGAAACAAGTGCTTTTCCCTAGGAATGGGCCAATTTGTTTAATCTACTTTGAGAATAATCCTTCCTGTCCATGTAGTGCTAGTTTTGGAAACCTAGGATTTCTAAAACTGTGGATACTGAGTACAAAATCATTATACCCATAAAGATGGGCTCTCTGTTCTTGCTATGCCATTCATATTAAAGCAGATAGCTTGGGCTGCTGTTCCTTGACTAATCGGTGAGCTTTTGGCTACATTCCCTCACATCTTTTCCTCCAGACCAGACCTCCTTCCAGAGCTCAGTGCTGCAGGTCAGGTCAGCCCAGGTGGCCCACGGGCACCTTAGTTCTACATGTACATGCCAGGTTATCTGGCTCCCATGGCTCATGCCTTGTATGTGTCCCCTGTCTCTGTGAGTGGTAACAGCTGCCACCTGGCACCTAGACACTGCTTCACTTTCCGTGTTGGACCAACCACTTCTAGGTTTCAGCCTAGTACACCCTCACATCTGATGGAACCGCCTTCCCCACCCTATCCCCTTTGCAGTTGCAATTCTTCAGGCTCTCATCTAGAATAGCGTAATGATTTTCTAACTGGTTCAGGCAGGCCAAATAGTGCTTCCTTCCCTCTCCAAAGATATTCACATTGTAATCCCCCAGACTTGTGACCATGATATGTTTCATGGCAAAGGATAATTAGGTTGCAGATGGAATTAAGGTTGCTAATCAACTGACCTTTAAAAGGGAGCATAGCTCGAATTATTCACGTGGGACTGATGTAATTACAAGTGTCTGTACGAGTGTAAGAGGAAGTGGAGATCAGAGTGATGTGAGGGGAGAGCTCCAGCTGTTGCTGGCTTTGAAGGTGGAGAAAAGAACTGAACCAGGAATCTGAGCTGTTTCTAGAAGCAGGAAAAGGAAACATTCTCCCCCAGAGTATCCAGAAAGGAAGGAATGCCAACCTACCGACACCTTGGTCTTAGCCCAGTGAGACACATTTCAGATTTCTGACCTACAGAACGAGAAGGTAATTAAGTTTTGGTTTGTTCAAAGCCACAAAGTTTGTGATAATATTCTGCAGCAGCCGTAGAGATTGAATATGTCAGTTTCCCTGTCTCAGAAGTGCCACTGTCACAATCTTTGTGTAGGCAACTTAGAGGCTCTGAATCACCTTTGTCCTCTCAGTACCTCAACACTCGGGGCATGAGAGGCAGAGAATAAATGAAAACAGCCTATATTCTAGCCTCTCAGTCTAATTCATGGCTCCTTTTTTTTTTTTTTTTTTTTTGAGAGGTTTTTGCTATAGGGCACGTGCACTCGCCAGACAGAGAGAAAGACAGAGAGACAGAAAGTGAGAAATCACTCCCCAGGGGGGATGGCCACGCCACAATCCCTTCTCCTCCATTCTCCTCTGGGGATCCTGGGCACACACTCACATGCACCCAGAGTGAGTTTTAAGCCACTGGGTCTGGGACTCGAACCACGGTCGACTACATGGGAGTCCAGCAACATAGTCATTACGCCAACTGCTGGTCCCTCATGGCTCCTTTTTTAAGGAGATAACTTAAAAGTCAATTAGTTACCATATATTTCCATATGTTTTTAAAGAATTATTTATTTAATTTTATTTGTTGTTATAATTGTTGTTATTTTTAATTTGACCAGAGAGCGAGAAAGGGAAAATGAGAAAGTAAGCCAGCAGGTCTGGGACTCGAACTGCAGTGGGCCATGTGGGGTCCAGCACCTTTACTACCATGCTGCCTGGTGGCCCCACTTACTTTATATTTTATATAACCCTTTGGGGAACAGGTAGGAGCCAAAATGTATTGTCTTTTTTTAGCTTCTCTTTTTAAATGTAATAACATTTCATTGTAACCAATTTGATAAATGAAAAAATTTCCCCACAATAATGTCCTATTCTAAGATGATCACTGTTATTTTGATGTGTAGCTATCTAGTTATTTATATATCTACATCTCTATTTTTAAAAATTATATTTTAGGGCTGGCCCCATAATGCAGTAGCTAAGCATTGTGCAGAGAGAGCCAGATCCATGTGTCAACCATGGTTCAAGTTGCAGCCCCAATGGCTTCAAAAACATGAGCACGTGGCCAGAATCCTGGTGGGATGGAAAAATTGTGATATGACCAGGCCCTGTTGGGCAAGTGCTTTCTCTCTCTCTATTTTTTCTTTCTCTCTTTTCCTCTTTTGAGTACACTTTGATTTAGTAAGTGTGAATGTTTTCCTACAGCCCTTTTAATAGATGCACAGAATTCCTTTGTGTGGCTATTCACAAATGGAGTACCTATCTGATGCTGAACTTTTAGGTTGTTTCCAAATTTTTCCTGTTCTGAATAGCACTACAATGTATACCTTCACATTATCTTTGTGCATATCTATCATTATTTTCTTAGAATAAATTTGTTATAATAGTTCATCAAAATCTCTGGAATATTTATGGTATTTGATATATGCCATAAAACTACCCTCCAGGAAAACTGTACTAGTTGGCAGTCCCACCAAAGTGTCCTGTCATTAAATTGACCGTCTTTGAAATGCATGGGAGGACTAGAAAGTGTCACATCCAAAGTGACGAGAGAATAGTTTCACATTAAAAGGAGGCACTACTTTAACCAGTTGAGCACAGACTGGGCACTGTGTCCAGCGAATGGCACATTTAGTTCCTTTGTAACTGAGACTTCATCATCCTTTCAGAGGATTGCTACTATTGCTACTCAGAAAAATCTGAGAGTTCATCTTCCTCTTCCCACTATGTCAGTAGAACCATGGCCCCCTCTGGTTATCATAGGCTTCTGGTTTCTGGCGGGATCTGTAAAGGAGACTTGCTATGAGGACACACAGCTACATCTCCTCTGCCCTTCAGCACTCCCATTTTCACTGCAGACCTTAGGTACTCACGAGGTTGTACTCCTGTCTCATGTCTATAGGTGCTACTTGTTACTTGGTGGAGACCGCCTGCGGCATGGAGCATCCTGACAGCTCTGCTCATCAATTTTAACAGTCAAAGTCTATTGTCTAGTCTGCCAAGGCCAGGGCAGTTTTGAGGTGGTTGTAGTTAGCCTTGTCTGAGGCTATATTTGGAAACATCGATCAGGTGAATACAGAAACATTAATAAGATGTCAAATTTATTGGCTACATTCTGTTTTTTGGTGATATTTTTACCCTGTGAGTTTGGGAAGGCCAGACTGGTTGCCACGGCAACACAAAAGCTTTCAGGCACTTGTTTGTTTGTTATATTCCTTTGTCAGTTTATAGAACGGTCTGTGGGGCCCCTTGAAAGAATATGTGCTGCTGAGTGTTTGACAGTTAAATCACTATGCTGCCTTGCAGAGAGGGAGCCAGGAGGAGGGGAAGGGACAGCCACAAAGCTCCTTTCCCATTGTCTGCTCTTGCTAAGATTCTGGCTTTGCAATAGAAGGTACTTGAGTGTGGAGCAAAAGGTATCATTCAGCATTTTTAAAGTTGCAGAAGAAAACCAGTGAAAGTTGAAAATATCAAACTTGACTTTTTCATCCTGTTTTCCCAGCCTCCATCCTACCTTCAGCCCCGTATGTAGGAACAGATGGTACAGTTACGTGATTTTTTTTCTAGAAAATCCAAAAGTGCAGACTGTTCTAGTTAAGCCATATACTCTGAAATCAAAGAAGTACTGGGGAAAAGCAAAACAAAGTTGTCCTTTTGGGGGCAGGATTACCACTATGACCTCTTGCCTTTGTCTCTAAGGAGAACATTTACTCAAAGTGTGGTCCTTTCTGCTAAGGAACTGTGGCGTGTGGGGACCAGCACTGCTCCTCAGACCCTGGGGCTTCGTGTCTCTTCAGTGTGTGGGCCCAGCGTGGACAGTGTGGGTTAGATTAGCGGGCACATTGCAGCATTACCGAGATGACCAAGGGCTTGAGGTTTTGAAAAATAATTCATTTTATATTTAAGGAAAAAAAGACTATGATAGAAAGGTAAAAAGTAGGGACCAGCAGTTAGCATAATGGCTGTCGCTGGACTCCCATGTAGTCGACTGCAGTTCAAGTCCCAGACCTGGTGACTTAAACTCACGCCGGGCGTGTGTGCATGCATGCCTAAGATCCTGAGAGGAGAATGGAGGAGAAGGGATTGCGGTGTAGCCATCCCCCCTGAGGGGTGATTTCTTGCTTTCTGTCTCTCTGTCTCTCTCTGTCTTTCTGGCTAGTGCACACACCCTATAGCAAAAAAAACCCAAAAAAACAAACAAAACAAAACAAAACAAAACAAAAAAAAACCTCTCCAAAAAAAAAAAAAAAAAGGAAAGGTAAAAAGTAAAGAAAAAATTTAAACAATCACCTGTATTCTATTCCCCCCATCCTCCAAATCAACATTTTGGTAGGATTTTTAGTACACACACACATGCATATGTAACACATACATGTGTATACATATACATGTGTGTATATGCATATACACATGTACACATATTGCTACTGTTTTTATAAAAATACATATATGGCTGCATATGCTGTTGCTGCATACATATTTTATCCAGTCAGGTATCATGAGATATTTCCATGCTTATAAATTTGATGATTGTGTAGCTTTTTTCTTTTTTTCCTTTTTTTTTTTTTTTTGAGAGGTTTTTGCTATAGGGCGCGTGCGCTCGCCAGACAGAGAGAGACAGAGAGACAGAAAGTGAGAAATCACCCCCCAGGGGGGATGGTCATGCCACAATCCCTTCTCCTCCATTCTCCTCTTGGGATCTTAGGACACGCGCCCGGCGTGAGTTTTAAGCCACCGGGTCCGGGACTTGACCCGCGGTCGACTACGTGGGAGTCCAGTGACATAGCCATTACGTTAACTGCTGGTCCCACTTTTTTCTTTTTTTAAGAATTATTTTATTTAACTTTATCATGTGGGAGTCCAGCACCCTCAACCACCACGCCACCTGCTGTACTCTGAGTGTGTAACATTTTTTTATCATATAGACATACTATGGTTTGATTCATTCCATCTTTTATTTTGACATGGAGGTTCTTTCTTATTTATATATATGTATATATATAAACATACATATATATATATACACACACACATATATATACACACATATATACACACACACATATATATACACACATATATACACACACACACACATACATATATATATATATATATATACACAT
>NW_006198812.1:1255789-1276371 GCF_000334495.1 Tupaia belangeri chinensis
AGAGGGAGGGAGGGAGAGAGGGAGGGAGGGAGAGAGGGAGGGAGAGAGAGAGACAGACACACACACAATGAGAGGGAAAGTGAGAAGTGACCTCCTGGGGGAATGACACTGCAATTCCTTCTTCCTTCTCCTCCATTTTCCTCCCAGGATCTTGGGCAGGCACACACGTGCTCCTGGAGTGAGTTTCAAATCACTGGGTCTGTGACTTACTATGGCTGGCCATGTGGGAGTCCAATGACTAACTACTACTCCATCTGCTGGCCCCCAACATGTAGATTATTTCTAACTTTCCATTTCTTTAAATAATTTTGCGCTTATATTCTCTTGCACCTATATGTAAATGGCTTAAAATGTATCCAGCAAATCATCAAATACCCATTAAATATTAGCCATCTGAATTTTCTTTATTTTTAACTTTTTTCATTTCTGTTTAGCAGATAATTCAGCCTGATAAAAATTATATTTGAGTATTTTATTAATGTGTAAATCCTAAAGTGGACAAGTTTGCTCTAGAGTTGCTCTCTTGTTATGCAAAGGAAACTTCAGGAAGAAATGATAGCATTTGGGACTACGTAGTGGTGGGTGAAATGCACTGTGAGATGTACTCTTAGCTTGTCAGGAAGTCATGACATATTTTTCTATGCTTTTTAATGCAAAAATATGTCATGACTTTTCCTGATGACCTAATAAATTACATTATACTCAGTGCTAAGGAGAACACTAAATTATTTTGCTGCTCTGAGTTTTTAATGTGATCATGATCTTAAAGCATTGGATGCAGCATGGTAGAGACCAGCCTGCAACCAAGGGGAGCTCAGATCTCATGGTTTGGCCACTACCTAGCTTATAAAAACTTTCTCCAATCCTGTGTCTTTACCTGTAAACTGATAGAATTGTTCTAGTTCACCTCTGAGCTTCCTTTCAGATCTAAAATTCAATTGTTGGAAGCTCTTCTGTTTAACTTATTTGTAGTAACTTGTGATGAGAACAGCATGGACTTCCTATGAGTACTATACATATTTTGCAGAGTTTAAAGCTTTTTTAGATTACTGTAATTTTACTGTGATGAACTCAGTATAACCTGATGAAAGAGTATTTTTGTTTGCCCTACTAAAATCATTATTTTAATTAAAAAAAGTTTCTTTCTTCAGAGAGAGAGAGATAGACACCTCCAACAGGGTCCTTATGCCATAATCCACCTTTGTCCTCAGCTGGCTGGATTAGGGGCACATATGTGCACACCCAGCATACCCAGAGAGAGCTTGGGAAATGAACCTGGGACCCCTTCCTTGTGGATCCAGCGTCCCATGGTGTTATCACTATGCCACTGCTGCTGGCCCTTTACAAAAAAATTTTTAACACCAAGCATATTTTTTTAGAATTATTTAATTTTATTTATTATCATTATTTAATTGGCTATAGGACACATGCATGAGAGAGAGAGAAAGCAGGCAGCCAGGTCTGGGACTCAAACTGCGGTCTGCCACGTAGGAATCTAGTGTCTTAACCGCCATGCCTCTTGCTGACCCCAAAACCAAGCATATTTTAATTTTTATTTTGTATAAAATTACAGAAAATTGAACAAACCAAAGTTATTCTATGTGAGAGAGTAATTGAGTACTTCTAAAACAGAAGAATTTACTTGTATATAAGATTACATCTCACAAATTGTTAGACTACACATTAGTGTGACATTATCCATAATGAATTATTAAATGGAAAGATACTTAATCTATCAATAAAGAGATTCAATCAACAGTGCTAGGGAAAAGAATAAATCATTTTTCTATCTAGAGAATATATTCTTTCTAGAGAATATATTGTCAATAGAAAGAGACAGACTATCCAAAAATGTGGAAGAAAAGCAATATATTGTATATTTTTAAATCGCTAAAAGAGAGGATTTTGAATGTTCTCATCATATACAAAAAATGATAAATGTCTGAAGTGATGCATAAGCTAATTACCCTAATTTGATCATTACACATTATATACATTTATCAAAACATCACTGTAACCCATAAATATGTACAAGTATAAATCAATTAAAACAAAATTTAGAAGAGAATATTATGAAGTAACCTGAACAACTTATTAAATTTTTAAGAACTTTTACATTTTTTTTTTTTGGGAGAGATTTTCACTGTAGGGCGCGTGCGCTCGCCAGACAGACAGAGAGAGACATAGAGACAGAAAGCGAGAAATCACCCACCAGGGGGGATGGTCACGCCGCAATCCCTTCTCCTCCATTCTCCTCTCGGGATCGTGGGCACGCACGCACACGCGCCCGGCGTGAGTTTTAAGCCACCGGGTCCAGGACACGAACCGCGGTCGACTACGTGGGAGTCCAGCGACATAGCCATTACGCTAACTGCTGGTTCCCAGAACTTTTACATTTTTTAAAAATGTTTTTCTGTCTATCAGTTGTTTCCTCTGGGACCAGCAGGTGGCATAGTGGTTAAGATGCTGGATCACAGTTCAAGTCCTGCACCAGCGGCTTGAAAATCACGCTGGATATGTGTGTGTGTGTGCGCTTGTATACCCCAAATCCCAAGAGGAGAATGGAGGAGAAGGAATTGTGGTGTAGTCATTCTCCCATGGGGGTGATTTTTTTAAAAATTTTTCCTCTCTGTCTCTCTCTAGTGAGCACACATTTCCTATGGTAAAACCTGAAAAAAAAGTTTCCTCCCCTTGCACCTTACACCCACCCTCTATTCACTCACTCTCTACCATCACTTTGCCCTTTTCTAATTTTTAAAAGCTGTTTATATTTTATTATATACATTTAAGATATTCAACTTGATGTTTTGTGAAATGTATGTCTGTATGTATCTATTCTTGTCCATATTTACCTCTTTTTCTCCATTCCTTCTTCCCTCCTAATTTTACTGGAAGGAGCCACTACTCTCCAATACTGGCTGACTGGTCAGTGCTGCCAGCTACCAGTGCTGCCAGCTACCAGCCCTGCCCCTCCAGCCAAGAGGTCATCCTGACCTGCCTTTAGCAGGCACACTCCAGGTCCTGCAGTGACTGGAGGTGACGCATGCTGATAGCAGCTCCTATGAATTCCTTCTGTCCATATGCCCAAATTGCCCTTATTCTGGCACTATTCTTGTCTTCCTTGAGCCTTTTTCTTTCTAATCTGTCAGCTTTGTTGTCTTTTCATTATATTCTAGTTTCATTTTTTAACCAGAGTTGCATTCTGCTGCCCGTAATAGAAAAATCCTACCCCTTCATTGCTAAGGCCGGCCTCTTCCTGGCTCTCCCACTGGCCAGAGAGCTTTGTGACCAGGCAGCTGCCCCATCTCTCCAAGCCTCTCCTGATCTACACCAGAGAGATAATAAAGCCAATCTAGCAAGGTGATTGGGGGACAGAATCGATGAAATGACACATGGTCATTTTCCTTCAGCCTCAGCCTTGAGTTTCATTTGGAAACTGCTGGGCCTGTGAATTTAGGAGCTTCACCTGCACGCGTTACACATAGGTTCTAGATCAACACTTATAAGGATGTTTCTGATAATAATTGTGGTTAATTTGTTCCCAATCTTGCTTTCTACTGTCATAAGCATGTAACAGGGGCTTTTTAAATACAGTTTTTTTTGAATGACATGTAAAATTCTTAAACAAGGACATAGAAAAACAGTTTAGTTATATGAGTTACAGTAGAATATTTTTCATGATCATCAGTGTTTTAATATGTTGAGTAAAGGGTTAAATATTCTGGCATTTTGGCCAGCTGAGAGAACCTTTATCTAACTATTAACATATTGCTTTAATGGAAGTTGAGTTGTATAGGAATGTCTTAATTATCAGAATCTTCTTTAGAAAAAGCCTCTGAGAGTTGAGATAAGTTTACATATTATTATATGAATCACAATTTGCTTTAAGAGCTTATCTAAATCCCATCTGTTTGATTGGAAAAGGGAGCTTGGAATGAATCCATCTAATTTTCAGTTTTCTTCCTTGGAGAGAATCATGATTGCAAGTCAGAGTGGGGTTATGTGCTGCCTTTTTTGATGGCTTCCACAGGAAGTTTTAGAGTTTCCATAGCATTGCACAAGGAGATATCATTTTCTGCTATGATTTCCCAGCAAGGCAAAGAGTATTGGTAACTATGGTTGAGTAGAAATGAAAAAGTTGATAGTAACTCATTCTACGTTAAATTATTTCTGATTTTCGGGGGGTGGGATGGGGCAGACCATTATTCTGTCAACTGAAGGTGACCAACTTCCTGTGTCAAAAATGACATATGTTTACTAGTCATTCATTGGTAGTGTCAGGAGAATAAACCCCTTATTTTGACAGGCTTAAGACTGTAGGGGTCCTGCCGTATTGTCCCTGAAGTCCCTAGAGAGTCTGCATGTCAGAACCTGATGGTGGTGTTATACATCCTTCAGAGCTTTCTCTCTCTCTCTCTCTTTCTCACATTCGCTTAGCCTTGCTCTCTGCCCCACCCATCCTCCTTGTCTTTTCTGTCTGCTCTTACAGCTGTATTCCTTTACATGTTTGTCTCGGCTCTTTGGAGATGAGTCGCATGCCTGGATACGATCAGCATCTTTTCATCACCCTCAGGCTGCTGGGCCTGGTGTGTTCCCTTCCTGTTTTCAGGCTTTCTAAAAATAACAGCATTTATACCTCATGTCACAAGGTGTACAGTACATCCTTGTTTTGTGGAATCTGAACAGATTGTTCTCATCTGTAAATGCAGAGGCACTGAAAAATCCTCATCGGCTGTCCAGCATAAGCATGGACTTGTCTTACAGACAACAAAACTAGCAAAAGACTGCCAGGAACGTTGTTATCGTCCATCTCAGTGGACACCTGTCTGGCCCAGGGTTCCTCAGTGGATGGGATGTTTCTGCCATTTCATTTGTAAGAACTTAAAAATTTCTATTTGTTTTAAACCGATTTTGCTTTGAAGCAGTATTATAGATTTTTGAAATAAATTTTATTTATTTATTTTTTATTTTGCTAGAAGCTGTCTGCACTTGCCAGAGAGAGAGAAGGAGAGAGCACATACCTACCCCCTCACCCCTGCCTAAGGCTAATAATCATGCTACAATCCCTTCTCTTTTTTCCCTTTGGGAATTTTGGGCACACATGCACACAGTGTGTTTCTCAAGCCAGCACGTCCTGTAATTGATCCATACTGTCAACCTTCAAGTTGGCCTCCATCTTGATTTTTTTTTTTTTTTTTTGGTCACAGGGCATGTGCTAGAGAGAGACAGAAAGGCAGAGAGAGGGAAAGTGAGAATTATCCCCAGAGAGGTATGGTTACTTACAATCCCTTCTCCTCCATTCTCCTCTGGACATTCACACACATGTGCCCAGCATACCTTTCAAGTTGCTGGATTTGGGACTCAAATAATGGAGTAGGCCATGTGGGATCCAGTGTCCCAACCACCATGCCACCTGCTGGCCCCTAACTTAATTTTTTTTTTTTTTTGAGAGGTTTTTGTTGTAGGGCGCGTGCGCTCGCCAGAAAGAGAAAGACAGAGAGACAGAAAGCGAGAAATCACCCCCCAGGGGGGATGGCCACGCCACAATCCCTTCTCCTCCATTCTCCTCTCGGGATCTTGGGCATGCACGCACACGCGCCCAGCGTGAGTTTAAGCCACTGGGTCCGGGACTCGAACTGTGGTTGACTACATGGGAGTTCAATGATATAGCCATTTACGCTAACTGCTGGTCCCCCCATCTTGATTTTTAAAGTTGGTTATCATTCATAATTTCTGGAGGAAGGCCAGTGTTCACAGTAACTATGTCTAGTAGTTTGAAGAAAATTTTTTCTTAATTGTTAGAGTGTATGTGCACTCATCAGAGAGAGTCAAAAAGAGAGAGAGAAAGCATCCCTGATGGGTCGTGGTCGCACTACAGCCTCTTTTCCTCCATCTCTCCATCTTTCCATCTTTTCAGGATTTTGGGCACAAACACACAGATGCCTGATGTGGGCTGGGGTTCAAACTGTGTGGTCAGGCACGTGGGATCCAGCTCCCTAACCAGTAGGATGCAGGGCTAGCCCTCCACAGTTTAAAATTTTTCTTTGCTTGTTTAACAAAGAGTTAAGTGACTAATAATTTCTAGAAAAGTCAAGGTGATCCTTTGCCTAGGAGAAGACTAACTTCTTTTACCTTCCCAATTATGAAGGGAAGGCCCTTAAAATTAAGAGAAATAAAAATAAGGCTTACTTAGCTTCTAGATGTTATCATTAGTTGCCAACTCCAACCTCTACTGCCTCTTCTGTTTAAAATGACTGATAAGTTTGCAGACAAAGTATCTGATAACCTCAGGACCAGTCAGAGTAATTGTCTTGACACATAGCTACTTCAGATGAGCAAGAAGCCCCCTCCCCTTCTCTTCCATTAGATCTGAGGAGTATGGGGCAGTTTCTGATAGAGATTGCTGTGGTTTCAGTGGTAGAAGTGGAAGTCTGTATTAGGTATCAGGCTTTCCAGATATCATGTGGCTTTTGGGTTCATTGGGTCAGAGAAGTAGAGGAAAGAGGAAGAATGGGAACTTCTCCCTGCTGAGGCAGTGGCAAACTCCAGAGAGTCACAAGTTCATGGTCAAGCTAGGATCCATCCGTTGGTCTTTGTGCAAATACCCACTCACACAAGGAGTGGGAGTAAGCATGAGAAATGTGTGTCCTGTCTTCAGGGAGCACATAGTCCAGTGAAGAGTACCTATTCTAACTTCCATCTGCTGCCTCTTCTGTTGCCTTCCCACCAACACAAACACCATGCCTCAGAGAGAAAACTTGAAGGAAAGAGAACACACACATCTAGATCTTAAGTTTAGTTAAAGTTCTCAATGAATTGTTTAAGAATAAAGAAATCGTCAGAAAATGAGATGCACAAACAGGGCAAGGATTGTTCTGTCCCTCTTCACACCTTATCTTCCTGCCCTTCCTTCACTGATATTTGCTGAAGGGCACTAATACCCAGAACACCAAGATAGACGATATAGGAGGGGGAGGGTGGAGCAGAGTACGAGGACTGTTAGACATTTGCCTTTCAAGGTCTTCAAAAAGACTTCAGGTTTTTGGTATGAAACAGCTACCCAGCTCGCCAGGTATTAAGTGCTTGCCAGCTAAGTAATATGGAAATGGTATATATTGGGTTGTCAGAAAAGTCATGATGTATTTTTTCTATGTTTTTGTATGCAAAAATACATCAGAATTTTCTGACAACCCAATAGTTGACCTTTGAATTTTGTTGGGAAGGATTCATGTAAGGGAAAGCTTAGAGCAGCATTTGATAGGAAGGCATTCTTTTTTTTTTGAGAGAGATTTTTGCTATTGGGCGTATGCGCTCACTTGAGATACAGAGAGAGACAGAGAGTGAGAAATCACTGTCCCCCTCCCCCCTTCGGGGGCGGGGGATAGCCATGTTGCAATCCTTCTCCTCCAGTTACCTCTTGGGATTTTGGGCATGCATGACATGCTGGGTGCCACTGGGTCCAGGACGTGAACCGCGGTCAACTATGTTGGAATCCAGCAATGTAAACATTACACCAATGCTGGCCCCTTGATAGGAAGGCATTCTTGAGAAGGATTCTGGATTGCTGGCCCAGAGGCCTAAAAAGAGATATGTACCAATCTGTCCAGAGGCAGTGTTGAGGATGCTAGTTTTTTTGAACCAGAAATTTCCATGAGGGCATAGTGAGATAAGTCAGGAAGATTCCCTCAAGTGAACAATAAATAGCCTTAAGAGACAAGAAAAGGAATCTGGGCTTTATCTTGTAGCTAATGAGGAAACATTAATGAGTTAAGGGGGAATAACACAGTAAAAATAGTAAAGGTGAATTTCATATGGTGCTAAGAAGGATAAAATTAAGGGGCAGAAGGAATAGTAAAACAGAGACACTAAAGGTATTTTGTGGTAGTTTGTAAGGGATATAAAAAAGATATGAACAGAGGGGCATGGTACTCAGAAACTGCTGCTGAAGTCTAGTGGTTCTTTCATCATTTTCTCCTCTTATCTGTACCAGATGAAAATTCCTTCCAAGCACTGATTGCTAGTGTTTTGAGGGCCAAGAAATATACTTTTTTATTCAGCAAGATAGCTAGTAATTTTGTGATGTATACCTGTAGTTCAGTGAATACACTTGTATTAGTCTCTGAGAGCTGCTGTAACATATACATAAAGGACTTGGTGACTTGAACAATAGAAAAATAGAAATTAATTTTCTCCTAATAGAAGTCTAAGATCAAGGTGTCTGCAGGATTGGTTTCTACTGAAACTTCTCTCTGTGAGTTCTAGACGGTCATTTCCCTCATGTGGTTTTTCCTATGTTCACAGGCTATAAGTACACCTTCCTGTTGTTTTAAAGACACCGGTTATATTAGATTTGGGCCCACTCTTGAGACCTCATCTTGATTCATCTTTTTGAAGACTATATATTCAAATATAGATACATTCTGAGGTATGGGAGTTACAACTTTAACATATAAATTTTGGAGGGGCACAGTGTAGCACAGAACAGCATCTACGAAAGAGAAAGATAAGGAGCCAGGCAAAGGCCAAACATCTCCCCCAACCCCTTATCCTAGGCCTTAGCTCTGTACCCCTCAGTCCTACCCCTTATGATAAAATGGGTCACCCCCAACAAGAAGGCTCCCTGAACCAGCATCCTTCCATTCTTTTCTAGGAGAATTTTGGCTGATGTTATCTGGGGGCTTTTCAACTCGCAATTTTGGAATTAGAGGCCTTTCTCCTTAAAAACAAAATAAAACAAAAAACAAAAAAATAACTTCTATGACAATGCCTTTTCTTACCATATTTATTACAGTCATCTGTTTATGTGTAGTATAAATTTTATAATGATGGGAAGAAATCTCTGAGAATAAACAAAATACACAGAATTAACATTTGCATTAAGTTGGAACTACAGAGTTTTCATTTTTGTCCCACTTAGAGATTTAGCAAATACTTTTGACTTCTTTAACCTCAACCTTTAAGTTGGCATCTCCTCTTTACTGGTTTTGTCTATCTCCATCTGCTTACTCATGCTGGTGCCTCAGGTCCTCATGTCATCACTTCTACATTCTTGGTTTGCTCTCTGGACTTCAGGCTAAGACAGCTCTCCTCACAGTCACTGAACCCCTATGACAAATGCCTATCGCATTCTAGCTCAAAAGTGAGGCAAGATAGCAGAATGATTAAAGCTGGGAAGTTAACTGTTCGTGATAATGTATGTGGTAATATCTTTGATTTGACTAATATGCACTCTATTCATGCTGAACAAAACCATGTTGTACACTGTAAAGACATACAGTGATTGGGACCAGCAGATGGTAGAATGGTTATGTTGCTGGACTCCCACATGGCTGACTACAGTTCATGTTCTGGATGAGGCAGCTTCAAAATCACTCCCGGTGTGTGTGCGTGCATGCCCAAGATCCTGAGAGGAGAACGGAGGAGAAGGGATTGAAATGTGGCCATTCCCCCTAGGGGGTAATTTCTGGCTTCCTGTCTCTCTGCCTCTCTCCAGTGAGCACATGCACCCTATAGCAAAAATCTCTCTAAAGAAAAAAAAAGTACAATGATTATATCTAAAAAACAAACTAACTGGAGACTGGGAGACCAGCCATGTAGCCTAGTGGTGAAGGGAGCTGGACTCACATGGCTGACTGCATAGTTTGAACACAAGTCCGGTGGCTTGAATACCATTTTAGACATATGTGCATGCATATCCAAAATCCTGCCAGTGTAGAGAAATGGAAGGTGAGGGGATTGCAATGTGACCATATTCCATTGGGGGGTGCTTTTTTTCATTCTCTTTCTCTAATTTGCTGCCTCTCTGTGGCCAGTGCACATGCCCTCTGGCAATTAGCACCACAAAATGAACAAAAAGACTGGGGACTCAGGACAGACCACCAGGGTCAAATCCTGGTTCTGATAGTTTCTACCCTGCAACTTTGGATAAGTCACTGATTCTCCAAGCGTCAGTGTTTTCTCTTCAGTGGTGATAATAGTAATTTCAACTTCTTGAGAACATTGTGAGTTTTAAATGAGTGCAAAGTACCTGGAACATAGTAAATGCTATGTAAATTAATACTCTACTTACCTTTGTTCTCTGTAGCTTCCCTGGAGATTCAGATCTTGTTTGCTCTGTCTTCACTTTCCACTTGCAACATTTCTTTTTTATAACTCATGTAGGGATAGGCAGGCTTTTCTGTAATACTTCTCAGACCAGCTGTCTCTAGACCACACCGAGAAACATAATGGTTGACAAGGTCCGTAAGCGTTGCCTTGGGGAAAGAGCTGCTTAAACAGTCATCGACAGGCTTCCCTTCTAGACTCCACTGAAGTGGGGGGTGTTCTTAGGTTTGGGGAGAGACCATGGCATTTGCCCTGACATGGAGAAACTGCCTTTTTGGAGCTAGAAGTTAAGAGCCTAGGGAAAGTTTGGGTGAGCGGCAATGGGGAGGACCAGTACCTCTTCTTGTTATCTTCATTAGGATCTACAGGACAAACACATGCTCAGTGGTGCTACAGGTAATGCTCTGTCTCCCTGAGGCTGAGCAGGTTTCTGCATGATCACTGTCCTGTTGTGCAAACACCAGCCTCTTTCTCCATGCCTGTGGCTTGCCTTGCACTTGACCACTGCTGGCCCCTTGTCAGTCACTGACTGTCCGCTAGTGAGGCACCCCATTGTCTCTGAACCTTCAAGGGCTGCCACACTCACAGCTCCACCATCAAGGCACCAGCTGGTACATAAGCAGTAGGAATTCAGGTCTCCTCCTGTGCCTTACTCTTCCGGCTATTTGCTTTGGGAAGGGGGTGACAGCATTTGTTGGTTTTTAAAATCTTCATTCTTAACCCTCCATTCTTCCTTTCAATCTGAGGATCTTCTTGCAATTTATGGTAATATTATAAGAAGTTCCTGATCCCTCTCCCTCTGTCCAGAATGATCCTGTTCTCCACCAGATGGAATGTCCTGCTTAACACCTCTCATATCTTCTCTTGTCCAAGCTTGATGCTTCAAAGTCCACTTGCTCTTTTCCTTATCTACTCAAATGGAATTTTTCTGTTTTCCCCTTATCTCTGTGGTTCATTTCAGGGCCTCCTCCAGTCCTCAGGCTTCCCCCAGATAGACAGACCCCTTACCACCCATTACCATTACCATAGCTACAAATGTACCCTCTCCCCACTGTAGGTTCTCATGCTCCTGCCCCAGTGAAATGGAGACCAGGACCTTCATTTCGAGTTTGTAGACAATTGAAATGATTTATCTTAAAGACAGTGTCTTAGGACAAGTCAACAAGCATTGTAGAAAATATCTGGAGCCAGGTGAAATTTATCCAAGGGCAGAAGAGGTTCTCTGCCTTTGTCAGCAAGGCTTCCTTGGAATTATATTTAAAATGTTGCTCATTGACCAAACTAATTAATTTATCAGTATTAAAGATGTTAAAAACTGGCAGAATAGAATAGCTTCCTGCAGCTTGATAATAAGTGTCCTATAAATTGTGAGTTTCAGGTGTTGGTCTTATTTTTATTTTAGAACCATGAATAAGATAAAGCATTATGTAGAGACGTAGATAATGGGATATTTTGACATTGAATTGCTGGGGTAATTCTTGCTAAATCACTCGGCATCCTTTAAAAATATTTCTGATTGTACAGCAGTTGGTTCTTACAGTCCTTTCTTCAAGTCTTATTTCCTGTAGAATAAGTTTTTCTCATATGGAGCCACTCGTGAAAATTTTTATTAAACTTTTTGAAGTTAGAAATCAAGTCCCAGTCATGAATAGGTGCTCAGTAAACAGTTAAATCGGCGAAGGAGTCGTCTCAGGCTGATTTTCTATGTTGGAGAACAAGCTCTATTCGATTGTGATTCTCGTCAGTGGAAAATCGTGGTATCTTCAAAATGGGACACCACTAGGTTTAAATAATGAAAACTTAGCTGGGAGAGATGATAGATAAGCTGAGAAATATATTTCTTCTTCTGTTTTTCTACTCACAGTAGGATTCTAAAACAGATTCTCAGCAGGAGTTTGGATTCTATTGAGGATACATACGGAATATTTTTGCTTTTGAATTGATATCTTAGTGAGTGCTTTTCTGTACTAGAGATGGGGGCTGGGGAAAAGAGAACAAAGGGAAAGAATGTCTTGAAATGTTTTAATTCATTCTGGAAACTTATGAATTGTGTTCTAGGGTCTTGTGGACCAATTTTTTTTTTTTTTCCTTTTTAGATACTTGCATCTAAGTAGATTTATATGCTCATGGTTTCCCCTCTTTAGATCTCTACCAAGTGCAAATTAGTTGAAAAACAGACCATTTTCATGTAATGTTTGCTGTTAATGGTTCCTGCATACTACTGTTCAAACATCTGTCACAGCTGATGGAAATGGCAGTTTTTCATGGATAAGTTAGAGAAATAGGCATGGAAGACATGCTTTCAAAGGCTTTTTTTCTATTCTCTTTTCAAAGCCAAAAGCTGATTAGGGTTAGATTCTACTCTGTGGGGCAGGGGAGGGATTCCAGTAAAATCGGGGAATCACACACACATGTGTGTGCACACACGTACACATATATGGCCTTAGAGGGGATGAACTGGTTGTGTGTGTGTGTGTGTGTGTATGTATATATGTGTATATATATGTATATAACTAAGTATATCTCTCATTGAAAAGACATGATAACTTTTAAGACAACCGTGTGTGTGTGTGTGTGTGTGTGTGTTCAATGTTCATTAGTATATCTGTATACACACACATATATATTTAGAGAGAGAGAGAAAGTGAGTGCACCAGGTTGTGGGCAACTGAGTTATATTTATCTATGTATATCAATTAGCACATAATAATTACACATTTATGGGGCACAGTGTTTTTTCAGTTTGCTATAGGGCATATGCACTCACCAGAGAGAGACGGGGAGGGAGAGAGAAAAAGTGAGAACACCTTCCAGGGAAGATGACCACACCACAGTCCCTTCTTCTCCAGTCTCCTCTTGGGATCTTAGGCATGCATGCACATGGGTCTGGGGTGATTTTTAAGCTGCTGGGTCCTGTGCAGTCAGCCCTGTGGGATCCAGCCTCCTTAAACACTGCATTGTTTGACTGGAACTATGATTTTTTTGGATACATGAATACAATGTGTAATGATAAAATCAGGATAACTAGCACAGCCATTACCTCAAACATTTGTCATTACTTTGTATGGGGAATTCTCTCTTCTAGCCACCTTAGTATACAATAAATTCTCACTAACTATAGTTACTCTACTGTGTTATAGAAACCTAAAATTTATCCCTCCTAATTATAATTTTGTATCTGTTATCTAATATCCCCTTATTTCCTCCTCCTCATTTTCAGCCTCTGGTAACCATTATTTTTACTTTCTATCTACTTCCATGAGAATGATTTTTTTAAAAAGATTTATTTATTTATTTAATTCCATTTTTTAAATTATTTTTTTCATTTATTTATTTTTACATTTTCCACAAGCATTTACTTTACATATCAGAATATTTTGCTCATGCTCCATAGTTCTTGCCAGTTAATAAATAACTTTCAAAATTTCAAAATACTGAATTTTAAAAATAATGCTCAAAATATTTCTTACAATTTTGTATCATTTTGTTTGTGACTCTATAAAAGCAGAGACAGTATGGTTTTAAATATTTTTGAGAAAGTATTTACATGTCAACTACTCGAATTGTTGAAAAGCAAGTGCCCAGCACACTAGTCACACATAAACCTTCTCAATTGAGCTCTGCCTACCAAGCATTCTGTGATATATCTATCATCTGCTAGTAAAGATCAGTCTCTTTTTCTTCAAAGTCTTTCTCAAGATAATCCTCTGGTGTAGTTGCTCTTTTGTAATCTCTGCTGATTACAATGCTGGGCTGGTAAAGTCCAGGTTATTTTATAAATTCTTTCATCTTCTCTAATCTTCTCTGCCAGGCAGAACTATTTATGGTGCCAGGCCATCTTTCTAAGAGCTTCTGGTTAGCTTACTTGAGATCCACCTTAGTTCCATAGTTTTCTGATTAATCTTCAGATATGGCATTCTAGTCAAAGCCCTGTCCAATAATGAGTATTTCCAATTTCTGATTCAATGTAACAAGCATTATTGCACTTATGCAAATAACCCTTCTGCCAAAAAATAAGAATACTCCCAAATATTTTCTAATTCCAGAGGGGTCAGGAAGGAAGAAAAGTTTGTTTCCATGTAAAGAAACAAACAAGAAAAATATTTGAAAAAATTGCTGAACCTGTCAACAACTCATTAGAAAATAAAATGCTTAAATTGGGAAAACAAAGCATAGTAAAAAAAAGTCAGTAATGTTTCTCTCAAAAGTCATAAAATTCTATTTCAGCAGTTCAGTCTTATGTTCAAACTCTCTTAACAGAATCAATCAAAAGATTGGATTGTGGTCCAATCTTTCTATTTAAATCCTGGAAGTTAACATTCAACGTTATTTATATTTCTTGTCCCTAGCATTAAATTGGTCATTTTCTTGGTTGCCTTTTGTTCTCCTATTTCTGTATGAGTCTTTAGTTTTCCTGGTAGAGCATTCCTTTCAGAACTTCTTGAAGAGTGGGTCTACTATTGGCAAATTCTTTCAGGTCTTGTTTATCTGAGAGTATTTTTATCCTTTCTTTCCATATGAAAGAGAATCTTGCTGAGTATAGTATTCTTGATTGAAATTGTTTTTCACTTAACACTTTGAATATATTTTCCCATTCTTTCCTTACTCACATTGTTTCTGATGAGAGGTCTGAGGTTAGCCTGATTGGATAACCTTTTTAAGTAAGCTGATGTTTCTCTTGCCGATATCTTGTCTTTGTCTTTAGATTTGGCCAGTCTGGCTATGATATGCCTTGGAGAAGATCTTCTGTGGTTGATTCTGTTAGGAGTCCATTTTATTTCTTGGGTCTGGATATTTGAATGCCTCTCTAGATTTGGAAAGTTTTCTTCCAAGATTTCATGGAATAGATTAACAATGCCCTTATTAATTTCCTCATCTTCTGGGATACTGATTATCCAGATGTTTGGGTGCTTAATGCTGTCTAGTATTTCTCATATAGTATTCTCTTTTTTTTTTTCTATTTTCTTAGTTATTTTTTTTTTCCTAGATCAGAGATTTTACCTTCAATATCTAAGATTCGATTTTCTGCATGGACTAATCTGCTTTTAAAACTTTTGAGGGAGGTTTTGATTTCCTGAATGGCAGCCTTCATCTCTAATAGCTTCATTTGATTCTTTTTTGTGGTGTGTATTTCCTCTTTCAGGTCATGGGAGAACTTCAATAACTCCTGCAACCTGTTATCTCTTTTCTCCTGCATCTTCTGGAGTTCATTATCTCTCGGCTCTTGCATCTCGTTTAGTTTTGTCACTATGACTAGTCCGAATTCGCTATCAGACATTTCCACGAGTTCTGCTGTACTATCTGTGGATGATGAGGGATTGTTCTTTTCCCTTAGAGGAGAGAGATTTTCTTGGTGTCTCATGTTTCTTGTGCCTCTGTGGTGGTTTCTGGTCATTCTGTGACAAAATCTCTCCTCCACTGTGCTTTGCAATGTGGTATCCACAGAAAGAGATGAGTAGTTTAAATTTATAAAACGAAATTTCTTCTCTTTAAAGCAGGAGGTTCAATAAGCATTGAGGATTTCAAGGACTCTAAAACTATTCAGATGCTTTGCTACTGTACACAAAGACCTATCTAGACATTCAGTGTGTGGAGAGTGAAACGTAAAGTGGGAAAGTAAGGTTTAAAAAGTAAAAGCAAAAAGAAAATAAACTAGAAAAATACTAACAAAAAAGAGGAAAAGAAAATTTTTTTACATGTAAAAAATGTACATGGCGTGAACAGGCAAGGACATATCTCAGCTTTAAAATGGCTTCTGAAATTAGCAAGTGAAAAGAAAAGGCCCAAGGTGAGGAGAAGTGGTTGAAAAATTTAAAAAGAAAAAATTAAAAATTTAAAGAGAGAGAGAGAGAGTATGAGACAGATAGCTAGAGGCAATGAGAGGACAGAAGTCACCCTACCTTTTCTGAGTATTTCGGGAATCTAGAAGATGGAGTTTAGGACATACCTTCCCTGAACAGGCCAGGACACATGTCAGCTTTAAAAATGACTTCTTGTCTGAATATTTCAGGAGTCTAGAAGACGGGATAAGAGCATAGCTTCCTTGAACAAGCCAGAACACATCTGAGCTTTAAAATGGCTTCTTATCTGAATATTTTGGGCATCTAGAAGATGGAGTTTAGAGCATAGCTTTCCTGAACAGGCCAGGATACACCTCAATTTTAAAATGTCGTCTTGTCTGTATATTTTGGGAGTCTAGAAGATGGAATTTAGAGCATAGCTTCCCTCAAGAACAAATTTCTTAACTTCTGTATATAGTGAGAAAATTATTTTTCTTCTGTATCTGGTTTATTTTCCTTACTACAGTGTCTTCCAGGATATACATGTTGCCATGAAGGATAGAATTTTATCTTTTTAAAGGCTGTATAGTATTTCACCATGTGTGTGTGTGTGTGTGTGTGTGTGTGTGTGTGTGTTCCTCATACTTTATTCATTCATGCATTGATGAACATTTAGGTTGATTTCATAAGTTGGCTATTATGAATAGTGCTATAATAAACATCAGGAGAGATATCTCTTTGACATACTGATTTCCTGTCCTTCAGTTACATCTCTAATAGTGGGATTACTGGATCATAAGGTTGTTCTACTTTCAGCCTTTTGAGGAAGCCCCATACTGCTTACTGTTTTCCACAATGGCTCCAGTAGTTTATATTTCTACCAACAGGGCAGAAGTGTAACACTAGCTATATATATATATATATATTTTGAGGTTTTCGCTATAGGGCTCATGTGCTTGCCAGAAAGACAGAGAGAGAGAGACAGAGAGATAGAAAGCGAGAAATCAACCCCCGGGGGGATGGCCATGCTGCAATCCCTTCTCTTCCATTCTCCTCTTGGGATCTTGGGCACGCACACGCGCCCATCGTGAGTTTAAGCCGCCAGGTCCAGGACTTGAACCACGGTCAACTACATGGGAGTCCAGCGACATAGCTATGCTAACTGCTGTTCCCTAACACTAGCTATTTTAACTGGGCTGAGATGATATCTCATTGTGGTTTTGGTTTTCATTTTACAATGATTAGTGATGTTCAGCAATTTTTCATATGCTTGTTGTTCATTTGTATACCTTCTTTTGAGAATATGTATTCAGATCAATTATCCTTATTTATTTATTTATTTAGCATTCATTCATTGTACATCATCACAGCATACAAAATGTGATTTCCCATCCAGAATACACTATATATTGCCTTAATCAAGGATATTATCATACATGTCATTGTCAACAAATAATTATCCGTTTCTCGTTTCTTATATATTTTTTGCTTCTGTTCCCCTTTTCTCCTTGATTTCCTATTTCTCACCCTATGCCATTTTTAAACTGGATTACTATTTTTTTTTTCTGCTAAGATCTTGGAGTTTCCTGTATATTCTGGTGTGTTTTAAGGACTGGCTGAAGAAACTACGGTTTTTTAGGTTAGAGAAAAAGTTGCAGAGGCATATAGCTGTCTTATAGTTGTCAGTCAGATGGTATACACTGGGTGCCCTCATTTGGTGAGGTATTGGAGGTTTTGGTAGGGAATAGGACATTGCTGTAAGGGTTCTGTGATTCTATGCAAGAAGATTTCAGGGAGAAGCAGAGGAGTGTGGTAAAATCAGCATTGTCAGAAAGATGGGGTAGACCTAGGCTCTGGCTCTGCTACCATATTTCTGGGTATTTGGAGCAGATCTGTTGGTCTTTTTGGACTCTATTCATTGTGTGCATGTGTGTGTGTGTGTGTGAGAGAGAGAGCGAGCGAGCGAGCTGGGGGAGAGGTAGATAAACAGTTGAATCAAGGTTCTCTTATGTTTCTTTTAAATGAACAGTTTTAAGATAATAGTTTTGTTACCATAGGGCAGAAACAGAAAAGCCATGTGCTTGTTAGAGCTGACAAGGACATACCATACATGGGATTCATCTTCTTAAGGAATCTGCCAGAGATTCATCTCACGTCATGCTCTAGTTCAGTGACAGTTTACCAGTGAGGTTACTGCATATAAACTAATTTAAAATAAAACATAATCTTGGAGGTTATAATTTTTAATTCAACTAAACTGACATATACTATGGATCTGTTGTGCGCAAGGCGTCAGGAATATGATGATGCCTAGAAGGGTGTTACCTCTGGCTTCAGTAAACTAAATTCTAGTGGGGATCACAGCTGGATTAAACTAACAGTGAAGCAACACAATAAGCCCAGTGTAAAGATACAAACACAGTGAAAAGGGCACAGTCATTAATGATGAGGCTAGGATCTGGATTTCCAGAGAGTCCTTACAAGATGAGTAGAATTTTGCTTGTTGGAAAAGCTCATTTCAGGGGCAGGGAGCCTGGTGAGGCTAGACATGGAGTGCCTGAGAAGTGTACTTGGTGACCAGACCATGAAAGGTGGTTTGGGACTGGTTTGGTTAAGGGTCTTGAATTGTGAGAGAGAGAGCGAGCGAGCGAGCTGGGGGAGAGGTAGATAAACAGTTGAATCAAGGTTCTCTTATGTTTCTTTTAAATGAACAGTTTTAAGATAATAGTTTTGTTACCATAGGGCAGAAACAGAAAAGCCATGTGCTTGTTAGAGCTGACAAGGACATACCATACATGGGATTCATCTTCTTAAGGAATCTGCCAGAGATTCATCTCACGTCATGCTCTAGTTCAGTGACAGTTTACCAGTGAGGTTACTGCATATAAACTAATTTAAAATAAAACATAATCTTGGAGGTTATAATTTTTAATTCAACTAAACTGACATATACTATGGATCTGTTGTGCGCAAGGCGTCAGGAATATGATGATGCCTAGAAGGGTGTTACCTCTGGCTTCAGTAAACTAAATTCTAGTGGGGATCACAGCTGGATTAAACTAACAGTGAAGCAACACAATAAGCCCAGTGTAAAGATACAAACACAGTGAAAAGGGCACAGTCATTAATGATGAGGCTAGGATCTGGATTTCCAGAGAGTCCTTACAAGATGAGTAGAATTTTGCTTGTTGGAAAAGCTCATTTCAGGGGCAGGGAGCCTGGTGAGGCTAGACATGGAGTGCCTGAGAAGTGTACTTGGTGACCAGACCATGAAAGGTGGTTTGGGACTGGTTTGGTTAAGGGTCTTGAATTTTGCAGTAATACTTAGAGCTTTATTCTTTAGTAAGGAGTTCTAAAAGTCTTTACGCATGACCACATTCCTGGTTTATATAGTCAATTCTATCAGGGATTAGTAGAATATATTACAGTTGTGAGGGATCTGGTAGTCCCCTGCACAAATATGTGTGAGTGTGTGTGTGTGTGTGTGTGTGTGTGTGTGTATAATAATTAGCATTCAGCCACATTCATGTGACAGAAACAAGAAGGCACCAAAGTAACTCCATATTAATTGTGACAAAATAGAAAAACCCTTAAAGATGGTCTGCCTCCTTGTGGCTAACTGACCTTGCTATAATGTTTAACTTGTAGGAAAAGGACCTAATCGTAGCTTTGCTGAGCTTTCACAAGAGCTGGGTCTTAAAACTGCAGCTGGAGAGCAAATGCATCTAGGCAAACAGAGGAAAGAAATGCTGGCCTTGAGGATGAAGTGACCGTGTACAGAGTAACTCTGGTGCCAGAAAGTCTCCACACAGCTGTGCACAAGAGCACGTAGCACTTACCGCCCCTATCTTTCCACTTCCCTTATCTCCTTTACCTTTAAAAATCCCCTGACCTGGTTTGTAACTTTGGAGATAGTCTGTGAACATTATTTGCCACCTTCCAGGCCACCAGTTTCTGAATGAAGCTTCCTTTCCTTTCCACCAACACTAGTCTCTTGAGTATTGGCATTCAAGTGGCAGGAAGCCAAGCTTGGGTTCCGTCACTGGGCCAGCAGATGGTCTGGTTACATTCATGGAATCCCCTGTATTTGAACCTCACTGTCTTGTAAGATTATTGAAGTAGTTGAGCCCAACTAATTCCCTTCCACTGGGGACCCAAAGTATATATATATTTTTAGAAATTAAAGAGCTAAAAGGTTGGACTTAGCTTTTTAAAAACTAAAAAAAATAGATGGGTGGAAGTAGGCCTTTAGAGGGTCCAATTTTTCTTGCTCTTATTCATTGCTTACCAGATAACCTTTAAATATTTTTTAGTTTATTTATTTATTTCCTTCAAATATGAGAGAGGGAGAAAGACATGTAGGCAACCCTCCCCCTTCCACACACACACACACAGCATCCTCAATGGGATCTCTATCCTGTGATCCTTTCTGTAGCCCCAAAGCTAGCTAGGATCACGGACATACTTGATGTGTCCAGGTAGACCTAGGACGTGAACTTGGCATCTTTTCACATGGTCTATAGCATTATGCAACAGTGCCCTTACAGCCTTTGCCACCACAGCTGGACACCAGGTAACCTTTAGATCTTTAGTTTTAGCTTAAATGGGCTCATCCCCAGAGACAAGGTTGGTTCTAGTTCCTGGGCCAAGAATAACCATTATAGTATGAGAGTTGGTGTTCTGATTTGTCACGTACAT
>NW_006198812.1:1276402-1306293 GCF_000334495.1 Tupaia belangeri chinensis
AAAGCACGCAGATGTTATCTAGTCAAGATGCAAACCTTGCCGTCAGGTCTTCACATCATGCTGGTGGTAGAGTTAGGTTGCCTAGTACTGGACCAGACCTACTAACTCAGAACCAAGTGCTCTTCTTCTGTCTACTGTGCCTCTCTGCCTTTCAGCCTCTCACTAACTTAATTAGAGTGAACCAAACCACAAGAGACTGAGCATCTCTGGGTGAATTTTGATATCATATTCTTATACTGCAAAGACCCAGAATTTAGACTGTGGTGGTCCCAGAGGATACAGAAAGAGGTGAAGCTCAGCTTGAAGCCATCCTCCATCTTTCACTTTTTTTTTTTTTTTTTTTACAAAATTTGAATGATCCTGTTTAACCCCTAAAAGACATTTAGTTCCCTTTGACTCTGATCTGGTGGTAGTAACTCTGAAACCTTAGAGGATGTGCCCTGAAGAGGTATAGTTATCTGGTAAAACTTAGCAGCATACAGCCTGTATGATTTTAGAGTTTTGTTTCACAAGACTTTGCAATACCGGGCCACAAAGCACTTAGAGAAAAGCACCACCTTCTGTGCCTCAAGGTCCCATTTTAAGTCCTTGTTTATTTTGCAAATTAAGAGATTTTCACAATTCCTTCTTGACCTAAATGTGTAAATATTGCATGTTGTTTGGGCTGTTCTAACAGCTTTTGTTTGGTATTTTCTGTATTTAGAAGGTCAAACGTAATGAGCCCCAGATCCCCACATCCCCATTGGGAATAATTTCAAGGAGCAATACTTCTCAAATCTATTTAAAAGTTGCCAGCCTCTCTGCATCTTTTGAAAATTGTTTAAATCTATAAATTGGCCTTAATTCTGGAAGAGTAAATGGGGAAAGTGTGAGGGAGTAATTGGGCTGAGTCAGGTACTTACACTCAAGGTTGGTAATAAAGAAACCCTTTCAGACAGACCTGTCATAGTTGTGTTTTAAGATCAACACTCATGCCTGCCATATGGAGCCAGACCTCTGGCTTCCACAGCTGCAACAGTTTGGCCCTGTGTAATCTTCCCTTGATGTGTGATGATAATCACCAAGTGGAATGCCTAGTACAGATGGCCTTCCATGCTTCAGTGCACATCCCCTCTGGGTACGGATGATGAGCAGTAGAGTGATGTGGGCAAGTAAGTGGGTGGAAATTTTCTAATGTGTCACAATAATAACAATGCAGAATCCTATTGCTGTTCAGCTTCCCCTAGAACTTCAGCCCACGCAGCAGCCTACTTGGTTCACAGTCCTATGTGAATGCTAGACAATTAGCAGCTGATAATGAAAAATGCCATGGGAACCAGTGTGAAAATAATAGCTTACTCCAAGGATATAATGAAATGAAATTAGCACAGACAGTAAAACAGACAATTTATGGTGCTTTTTTCTTTCTTTCTTTTTGTTCTTTCTTTTTTTTTTTATGGTAATTGAAAAGGACCGGTAAATACTCTTAGTAGAGAAATTTGAGAATTGATTGGAGCCCCATCTGTCTTGGAAGAGGGTTTTATTCAGAAATTAATTCTAGAGAAGCTTCTTCTTAGGAAAAAGCTTCTACTAAGGAAATGGAATAGGTAAAAGATGCCTGCTTTATTTGAATGCCATGGTAATTTTGTTTAGTTGTTATTACCTCAATAGTTGTCATAATATCTGAGCTTTAGAAAAGCACATCAATATGAGTCAGTTCTCTGGCCTGTTGGTTAAAGCAGCTAGTTCCCGCATGGCAGACTCCACACTTTGAATCCTGGATCCAGAGGCTTGAGAAACACATTGGGTGCATGTATATGCATGTCCAAAATCCCCAAAAAAGGGAGTGTTGGAGAAGAATGGATTGTGGCATAGCCACTGTCCTTGAGGAATGCTTTCTCTTCTGTCTCTCTATTACTCTATGTCAAGCATATATGCTCTCTCTACTAAAAAGAAAAAAAGATGCTTTAGTACTAGATAATTGATTTAACTGTTAAGGGTTTACGATTTTGCATTTAGCTGAAATATCAATGGGTTTTGAATGTTCCCCCAAAATTTTCAGTAATGGGATAAACTTGCTTATGGATAGATAACTTTCTGAACACAAGAAAATGTGTTATCTGTGAAATTTGGTATTTAAAAGGTCTTTAAATCTTATTTCTAGATGTCCCATATGCTGCTCAGGCAAGTCTTCGAACACACTACTCTGTGTATCAGTTTTTGAGATCAAAAGTTAAAATCTAATGAGTTTTACAATCTTTAAAAAATATTTGCTTTAAAAAAATATTTACTTTAGACTGCAAGGAAATGGTTTGTTTTTTAAAGGGTATAGGATTAGTTAAAAAAACAACATTCTGTTAAAATTTCATCTCACTGTGTGGGCAGTCTTCTGTGAGTTGAAAACTAAAGAAGTTATAAACAAATCAAAATCATATTTCACTCCAAATGGCCTCCAAATTTATTTGTTTTGGAGAGATGAAGAAAGTTGAGTAGCTTTATCTATCTGAATTTCTCAATCTCTTTCTTCTCACTCATTTCTCTCTCATTTATAAAAAAATTCTCTCTCTTTTAATTGCTAGAGGGCATGGGTGCTCACCAGAGAGAAAGGGAGAAAAAGAAGGAGTGAGGGTTAAAGAGAGAAAGCACCCCCCCTCAATGGGACATAGTGACACTGTAATCCTTTCTCCTCTATTTCTCCATTCTTTTGAGATATTTTGGCACACATGCTTATAAGCCTGGCATGTTTTTCAAGCCAGCTTGTGCTAGGATTTGAACCATGGTTGGCCATGTGGGATCCATCTCCCTTAACTAATAGGCTACAGGGCTAGTCCTAAAAATATTCTCTTAATAACTGACCTTTTGATTCAATAACTGTTCCACCAAATGATACGAATGTATATTTTCTGATATCTCAACGTGTTATGGTTTTATTGAGCATACATTCCTAATTTTATCATATAATTATATTAAGTTCAGTAATGGTCAAATGATAATGAATTATATCCCTACTAACTGAACTTTTCTTTGGAAAGAGCATAAATTGTACAAGATCCATATGTTGCTCAGTTATATTCAGCAGAACAAGCATGCCATTGAGAATCCAACAATCTAAAACTGTTGTCTGTGGTCTTATACACTGACAAAATCTCCTATTTCCATTTGCTTCTTTTCTATCTTCTTCCCTGTCTTGGAAGATGTAGGAAAGTGCAGGAGAAGAGTGGAGAATGGCAGAAGTTTGCAGGGAACTCAGACAAGTGAGGAAAGTCTCAATAATTCCCTCTGAAGACTTAGTGCATTTCAGGTATTTCATCATTAAATGCAAATTTGAGCCAACATCTGAATATTAAAGGAAAGGAGAACAAGCTTGCTGATAATTTTTGGCTTCTAGAAGTGTGTGTGCGTGTGTGTGTGTGTGTGTGTGTGTGTTTATGAATGCTAAGTGAGCATTTACATCTTAAACATGTAAAGCAAATAGTTTATTTGGTTCTCAGAAGAAGATGGACATATTTCAACACATATATATTACTATGTTAAAAACAGCAATCCAAGTATACTCCCAAATGCTGTATTCTCAAGTGTTTTGAGAAATGATTGGTTGCTAGTGACTCCATATGTTTCTATGTTTTATTTTGGAACATGTTGAAATCTCACTTAGGTTTCATTAGGCCACTTCCCTCCCCTATTTTTTGAAAGGTCTATTTTTTCTCTTCCAAAGACTTTGACTGTGTAGTTAACATATCCTAATCATAATTACTAAGAAGAAAAATTTAGTTAGAACTAACCATTTTCCATACTTTAAAACATATTTTTTTATAATTCAAAGTTCTAGACATTTTTGGAGAAGTAATTGACTCGCTCTGAAGGATAGTGATGTTATTATAATGCCTAATTAGTCTTAGATTCAGGATAATTGCAAACTGATACGCTGCTAAGTATCAAAAATTTTCTGTTTCAAAAGTATCCTGTAGCAGAAAAGAGAAAAGCTCTCCATATAACCTATATTGTATTAATTAAGTGGTTTAATTTTATAGTTACATGGAGTTTGAATTTGTGTGCTGAGGTAGCAGTTTGTGCCTTATATTAGTTAGCATCATGTCCTCCAGATTCATCCATGTTGCATCATGTTGATCTTCATCTCTAAAAAGTTTTTCATTTCTAATTTTTTGTTGATTACAAAGATGGTCTGAATATAAACCACAGTTTATGACCATGCTGGTGTAAAGGTAGGGAAATAGCCACTTCCAAATTTGTTGTTTTCATTTTCTCTGAAAATTTTAATTCCTATGCATAAAATGCCAACAACACAATCCCAAGAGTTTGCGAAAGATTTCTTTTGTACCCTATAGATCTCATGCATCTCAGACTGGTGCCAAGAAAATTTCCATGTTAGAAATTATAATCTTATTTTTATTTATTGCTATAGACATTTCTCAGTTAATTCTTTTCTCATCTTACCCTTTTGTTAATTAAAATTTCAGCTTCGTCTCATCTTATTTCTGGTTCTTCTCGTGAGTCCAATTACTGCAGTTGGTTAACCTTTTTTTCACCCCCTCCACAATGGTGGAATGAAATTTACAAACATCTAGTGACAGTGGTGTAACATGCAGAGGCTTCCCTGTTTATGTCATCATATGCACTGCCTTCTCCTGAGTCATTGCTTGAAAATCATTAGACATGGCTATTCTGAGATAACTGTGCACTCATGTACCATCAAACCCACTTTGGTTTATACAGATAGTTATTGGCTTGTTTGCTCAGTGTTGCACAATAATTGCAGTGCTGTGCTGGCTGTAGTTTTCATGGCCTATAATATCAAAACTTTACATTCTAAATGTTGAATAATAAAATCATAAAATGTTCAAATACAGGGCTGAACAGCAGTGCCGTGGTAAAGTGCAATAATTTTTATGAGACTGACCCACATGGGAGAGTTCTGAGTTTGCAACTAGGGGTCTCCTTGAATGCACCAGGTACTTAGTGGCCGTGACCTAGGGCTGGTGGGGATGGGAGTGGATTATGGCATCTAGACCCTGTTGGGAGTCCTGTTTTCTGACTCTCTCTTGCTCATGGAAGAAATAAATATACTTAAAAGCATGAAGAAAATCACTTTCAAACAAAAAGTATTATAATTATCGTATTTTCTCCCAGTGCTTATTAAAATGACATATTTGGAATTTAAAACGTTTTAGAGATAAAATTTACTTAGCATAAAGTCACACATCATTTTAAATAATGTTTCAAGGGTCACCCATGTTATAACATGTATCAGTAGTTGATTTTATATCCCTGCCTTATATTAGTTAGCATCATGTCCTCCAGATTCATCCATATTGCATCAATTGGCAGGATTTTCTCTAAAGTCATAAAATTCTCTTTCGCCAGTTCAGTCTTATGTTCAAACTGTCTTCTGCTGAATATGCAGTGTTGCTGTGGTCCAGTATTTCCATTTAAATCCTGGAAGTTAACATTCTATGTTGTTATTGATATTCCCTGTCCCTAGCATTAAATTGGTCATTTTCTTGGTTGCCCTTTGTTTTCTTATTTCTGTATGCATCTTTAATTTCTGGTCAAGCACTCCTTTCAGAATTTTTCAAAGAGTGGGCCTGCTACTGGCAAATTCTTTCAAGTCTTGTTTATCTGAAAATGTTTTTATTCTTTCTTTCCATATGAAAGATAATCTTGCTGGGTATAGTATTCTTGATTGAAACTGTTTTTCACTTAACACTGAATATATTTTCCCATTCTTTCCTTGTTTTCCCAATTCAAACAGTTTACTTTCTTTTCAGTTGTTGATAGGTTTAGCAATATGTTAAAATATTTTTCTTGTTTGTTTCTTTAAATGGAAACATAAACTTTTCTTCTTTCCTGATCTCTCTGGAATTGGAAAATATTTGTGAATATTCTTATTTTGTGAGAGAAGGTTTATTTGCATAAGTTCAATAATGTTTGTTGCATTGATTCAGAAATCAGAAATACTCATTATTAGACAGGGCTTTGACTAGAATGTCATATCTGAAGATTAATCAGAAAACTATGGAACTAAGGTGGATCTCAAGTAAGCTAACAGAAGCTCTTAGAAAGATGGCCTGGTACCATAAATAGTTCTGTCTGGCAGAGAGGATTAGAGAAGCTATATGAAAGAATTTATAACATAAAATAACCTGGACTTTTCCAGCCAGCATTGTAATCAGTAGAGATTGCAAAAGACAACCACATCTTGAGAAAGACTTTGAAGGAAGAAAAAGAGACTGATCTTTGCTAGCAGATGGTGTATCACAGAATACACTTGGGTGAGGCTGAATTGAGAAGGTTTATGTGTGACTTGTGTGCTGGGCATTTGCTTTTCAACAGTTTGAGTAGTTGACATGTAAATATTTTCTCAAAATTATTTAAAACCATACTGTTCCTGTTGCTATAAAGTCACAAACAAAATTATATAAAATTATAAGAAATATTTTGAACATTATCTTTAAAATTCAATATTTTGAAATTTTAAGAAAGTTGTTTATTAACTTTCAAGCACTGGAGTATGAATTAAAATTTTTTGATGTGTAAAGTAAATTTTTGTGGAAAGATGTAAAAAATAATAATAAAAAAACAAATGGCAGGATTTTCTTCTTTTATAAGGCTTAATAATATCCTGCTTTCTGCACATTCCATATTTGCTTTATCTATTCATCCATTGGTGGCTATTTAGATTGATTCCATATTTTGGTTATTGTGAATAATGCTGCAGTGACCATGGGAGTACAGATACCCTTTTGTGATTCAGGTTTCATTTCCTTTGGATATGTGCTTACAAGTGGGATTGTTGGATCAGATGCTAATATTTAAAATTTTTTTGAAGAAACTCTATATTGATTTTCATAGTGGTTCTATCAAGATACTTTTTCACCAAAGGTGTAAAAGGGTTTCCTTTTCTTCCAGTTTTTCCTAACACTTGTTCTTTTATTCTTTCTCTATTAGTTTATGATAGCCTTCCTAACCAGTGTGAGATAATATGTCATCAGGGTTTCTCTTTCCATTTCCCTTGTGATAAGTGATATTAAACCTCTTTTCATATAACTGTTGATTGTTTTTATGTTGTCTTTGAAGACACTCTTGTTTAGGCCCCCAGGCTAAATTTCACTTGGTCATGGAATATGATCCTTCTAGAGTGCTATTGAATTAATTCGCTGTTTTTTTTTTTTTTTAAGTTGTTTTTGTTTTCGCTATAGGAGATATACACTCACCATAGACAGATAAAGAGAGTGGGAGAGTGAGAAATCACCCCCAGGAGGTTGGCCAGGCCATAATTCCTTCTTCTCTAGTCTCCTCTCAGGACTCTGGACATGAACGCACATGCACCTGGAGTAATTTTCAAGTTGCAGGTCCGGTAATTGAACCCTGAAGTCAACCACCTGGGATCCATCTCCACTGCTGGCCCAGTTTGATGATATTTTGTTGAAAATTTTTGCATCAGATAAATTGGTGTATAGTTTCTTTATTTTGTGGCTTTTTGTCTATCTTTGGTCATAGGTGATCCTGGCTTTATTAAATGAGTTTGGAAGTGTTTCCAGTTCTACTTTTTTGGGAATAGTTTAAAGAAGGATTATTAATTCTTAAAATATAACTTATAATTCACTTGTGAAGCTATATGGTTCTGGGCTTTCCTTTGTTGGGGTTATGTTATTACAGGCAGATGTGGCTCTTACCAGGAGCCCAGACAAATGGAACTTTCTCCAGAATCATGGACAAGCAGTGCTGGAGCAAAGTCTACATGGAAACAGAACATTTTTTGGGTCTGGAACCAGGTCCACAGTAGCAGAACTACTATAAGGGCATGAATCTGTCTTCTCAAAGTAGCATTTTGATATTGGTCTCCAACAGGGTATTGAAACCTATGTGGGTCCTAAAGTTGTCAGGTAGGCATTTTTGTCCTCGAATGGTTGCCAGATTGTTGTTTCTGTGAGGGGGATGAGAGCTGGAGATACTCTATTCTGTTATCTTGCTGATAGCTTTTTTTAAAATCGTTGAATAATAATCCATTGTATGGATATACTACATTTTGTGATTCTATTTATCAGTTGATATACGTTTGAGCTGTTTATGTTTTGGCTATTATGCACATTCATGCACATGCTTTTGTGTGTGTGCATATCTTTGGCTTTTTTACATTTATACCTAGGAGTGGAATTGCTTGGTTACATTTTATAATTTTAAAGGCTTTTAAATAGGCTGGGCTGTGTACAGTGCTAGTTAAGCAATTCTTACCAATCTGTTACTGCTAGCTTCTCAGCCTTTTCTACTGATTTAGAAGGTATATAAAGTAACTTATAGTTAAGATAGTTCATGCTAGAAATTTCTCATGTACCATTTCACATATCCTGTGAGGTATCTATACACAACATAGAAAAAGCTGAAATTGAAATTGATTATGGGAGGAAATGAACTCTGTTCCCTGCTGAAATAACCAAATTTGTAAGACCAAACTTCCTCTATGCTTTAGTTAGAAATTTATATATTCTTAGTGTTCCCCAACACCCAACCTGAAAAAGGAGAGAAAGTCATCTTCTCCATTGTCTGCCACAGACTCTGATATTCAGAGTTTATAGCAGTGATCATGGTGTAGGAGTTAAGAGCACACTTTAACTTCTTTTACTTATTTAGGTGAGTGAAAATATGTAGGGAATTTTTGAGAAGATCTGTCAGTTGTGGAGAAAGAAAAAAGAAACAGAGGAAAAGAAATGAAAGTTGGTAGCTAAAGAGATTGTAATCCAGTTTAAGATAGAAACAAGAGCCGTTGAAATAGAAGAAATTATCAAAGATATAATTGAAGAAAACTCCCCCTCCCCCAAAAAAGCTGGCAAAAATCTGTGTGTAGATTTGATGTAGCAAGTTTCATGTTTCTCTTATGTTGGAAAAATATCCTCTATTCAAAAATAAAAATTTAGGGGAACCAGCAGTTAGCGTAATGGCTATGTCGTTGGACTCCCACGTAGTCAACTGCGGTTCACGTCCCAGACCCGGTGGCTTAAAACTCACGCTGGGCGCGTGAGCGTGCGTGCCCAAGATCCCAAGAGGAGAATGGAGGAGAAGGGATTGTGGAGTGACCATCCCCCCTGGGGGGTGACTTCTCGCTTTCTGTCTCTCTGTTTCTCTCTGTCTGTCTGGCGAGCGCACGCACCCTATAGTGAAAACCTCTCAAAAAAAAAAAAAATTTAGGGGACCAGCAAATGGCATAATGGTTATGTCACTGGATTCCCACATGGTCGACTGTGGTTCAAGACCTGGACTCGCAGCTTCAAACTCACACTGGGGATGTGTGCATGCCCACCCAAAATCCTGAGTGGAGAATGGAGGAAAAGGGATTGTGGTGTGGCCATCCCCCACTGGGGGGTGATTTGTTGCTTTCTGTCTTTCTGTCTCTCTCTGTCTCTCTGGTGAGCACGTGCACCCTATAGCAAAAATCTCTCTAAAGAAAAAATTAAATAAAAATTTAGTATAATTAATGAACGATGTTATGAGGTCCAGATGTTTCTGCTTTTGAAGTATAGATGAACCATTTTTTTCCTAAGACCTATCTTATATAAATCAGATCCTGTGTGGTAGTTTTATTGACTCACTTGAGGTATATCTTTTCTTTTCAGGAATTTTAATTTACAGTTATGTTTATTAACATGTAACATAGAAGAGTTTCACATTTATTTAGGTAACAAATACAAAGATGCTCCAAAAAGTTTGTGGAAAAATAGAATTAAAATATATTTATTTTGGAAAAAAAATATATTTATTTTGGCAAAAAATTGAATACCTTGTAGTTTTTTCATAATATGCATGATCCATGAGCTTTATTTTTTATTTTAATTTTTTTTATATTTTAGTTTTTTGCCATAGTGTGCATGTGCTTGCTAGAGAGAAGAGAAGCAGAAGGAAAGTGAGAAATCATTTCCTAGAGAGGATGGCCATATCACAGTCCTTTCTGCTCCATTCTCCTCTCAGGATTTTGGTCACACATGCACATGGGCCTGTTGTGATTTTCAAGCCACCAGGTCAGGGACTCATACTGTGGTCAGCCATGTGGGAATCCAGCCACCTTAACCACCATACTACCTACTGACCTTTTCATGAGATTTTTGAAAATCCTTCATATATTTATTGAATGCCTTTCTAATGCTAGCTAGTAAGAACACAATGAGAAACTCAGAGACAGTTCTGTTCTTATGAAGTTTAAATTTAATATTTGAAAACTGTTGAAGAAACTGTCAAGGTCTTGATAGATGGGAATACACGGGAGAAGCATTCAGCCCTGTCAAGTGGAACAAGAAAGGCTTTCAGAGTAAGTACAATGTCAGATTTAGCCAGAGGAGAGGTGAACAATTGTCCCAGTCAGTTAAAATAGCATATGTGAAGGTCTGGTGGTGAGCTATGTTCGGGGAACCAGAAATAGATGAATACAGTGGCAAAAAAGAGTTTGATGTTGGGGAAAGATGGGCAATAAAGGCTGGAATCTATAGCTAGGTCATGAAAGGCCTGGTAAGCCAAATTAGATTCAGATTTTGTCCTACAGATAATGGGAAGCCATTGGAGGGTGTATTCATTTTTAAAGTTACTGTAACAATAAAAATTTAGTATAATTAATGAACGATGTTATGAGGTCCAGATGTTTCTGCTTTTGAAGTATAGATGAACCATTTTTTTCCTAAGACCTATCTTATATAAATCAGATCCTGTGTGGTAGTTTTATTGACTCACTTGAGGTATATCTTTTCTTTTCAGGAATTTTAATTTACAGTTATGTTTATTAACATGTAACATAGAAGAGTTTCACATTTATTTAGGTAACAAATACAAAGATGCTCCAAAAAGTTTGTGGAAAAATAGAATTAAAATATATTTATTTTGGAAAAAAAATATATTTATTTTGGCAAAAAATTAAATTCCTTGTAGTTTTTTCATAATATGCATGATCCATGAGCTTTATTTTTTATTTTAATTTTTTTTATATTTTAGTTTTTTGCCATAGTGTGCATGTGCTTGCTAGAGAGAAGAGAAGCAGAAGGAAAGTGAGAAATCATTTCCTAGAGAGGATGGCCATATCACAGTCCTTTCTGCTCCATTCTCCTCTCAGGATTTTGGTCACACATGCACATGGGCCTGTTGTGATTTTCAAGCCACCAGGTCAGGGACTCATACTGTGGTCAGCCATGTGGGAATCCAGCCACCTTAACCACCATACTACCTACTGACCTTTTCATGAGATTTTTGAAAATCCTTCATATATTTATTGAATGCCTTTCTAATGCTAGCTAGTAAGAACACAATGAGAAACTCAGAGACAGTTCTGTTCTTATGAAGTTTAAATTTAATATTTGAAAACTGTTGAAGAAACTGTCAAGGTCTTGATAGATGGGAATACACGGGAGAAGCATTCAGCCCTGTCAAGTGGAACAAGAAAGGCTTTCAGAGTAAGTACAATGTCAGATTTAGCCAGAGGAGAGGTGAACAATTGTCCCAGTCAGTTAAAATAGCATATGTGAAGGTCTGGTGGTGAGCTATGTTCGGGGAACCAGAAATAGATGAATACAGTGGCAAAAAAGAGTTTGATGTTGGGGAAAGATGGGCAATAAAGGCTGGAATCTATAGCTAGGTCATGAAAGGCCTGGTAAGCCAAATTAGATTCAGATTTTGTCCTACAGATAATGGGAAGCCATTGGAGGGTGTATTCATTTTTAAAGTTACTGTAACAAGTTAACCATGAACTTGATGGCTTTAGACAATAGAATTTATTCTTTCACAGTTTTGGAGTCCAGAAATTCAAAATCAAGATATTTGCAGGGTTGGTTCCTCTGCAGGGCCTGAGGGACAATCTGTCCCTTGCTTCCCTCCTAACTTCTGACAACTGCTAGTAATCCTTAGCATTCCTTGGAGGCTTCATAACTCCAATCTCTGCCCTCATCTTCACATGGCTTTAATCTTTCTGTGTCTTCTCCTTTTGTGTCTCATAGGGAAACTCAACATTAGACTTATGGTTTGATTTATTGATTTATCCTAACTCTAAGATGGTCTAATTTCAAGATCTTTATTCTAATTATATCTACAAAGACCTTTATTCCAAATAAAGTCACCTTCTGAAATTCAGAATGAACATATTTTCAGGACCGTGGTTCAATCTGCTACAGAGGACTTTAGGAGGTTAATTGAACAAATCAGACTTACATTTCAGAAGTGATTGTATGAAGAATGGATTTGAGGGGACAAGGTTGGTTACAGGAAGATCAGTAGGAACTTGGGTAAAGGAAAACAGTAATTTTGTAGGTAAGATAGTGGAGATGAATGTAGAAAATATTTGAAGATGGTTGGTTGTGAAGGAAGGAAGATAGAGGGTTGGTAGTGAGAAGATGATTTTAGAGTGGGAGACATTTGGTGCATTTTTAATGCAGATGAGAAAGATACTGTGTGCATGAGTGTAAGTATTAATAGTTGAGAATCTGGGAATGAAGGACAAAAAACTAGAGAGGTAGGAGGATGGGATCTAGAGTACAGACTGAATATAAGGCAACACTTCCATCTTATATTTGACTGCCTCTTAGCTATTTTAAAAGCTCTGGAAAGATGATAATGGTGATGTTGTGGAAGGTGGTAACTCCTGTTTAAGGACTCTCCATCTGCCAAATGCCACACAGATTACTTTCCACGTGTTACCTCATTGAATCTTTGACATAGCTTTGTTTATTTTCTCCTTTTATTGTTTAGAAAACTGAAGCACAGAGGTTAAATAGTTTGCCCAAGGCCACACATATAGTAAGTGGTAGAGTCTCATTCAGCCTGGGCATCATGACTGCCAAACCCATGCCAGTAACTACTACCACTGTGTGCTCTGAAGAAAGAGGGCATAATTAATATGTGCATACATTTTTATATATTAGATGTTGGTTTTGAGGCAGGCACTGTTATTATTTTTCAAACTAGGAAGCTATTATCTTGCCTGCTATTTATTGTTTCGTTTAGTTTATTCTTATATTGGCTAGCCACTGGATTTATTCAATGAGGTTTATTATTTATTTCTTTATTGTTTCATAGGGTGGGGACTGGTTTAATTAATCTTTTCTCTGTTTATCTGAATAGGTGAATTTTAGTCCTTCATATTATTAAGCTGTCATATTATTACATCATGTATTTTACTTGTTCAAGAATTAAAACTACTCTTAGGTGATTTATAAGATTTCACATACCCAACTTCTTTGAATCACTTTCATTGACACTTGTTTTGTAATTGATCCCCTTGCTCAAGTTAATTTCTGGATTTTTTTTACTGAAGTTTATGTTGTCTCAAATGTCATTTCTTTAGAGGAATTTTCTCTCAGTGCTGAACTAGGTCTGGTTTTGTTATGTGTGCTGATAGTTGAACTCAATGACTAGAACTTTTTTTAAAATTTATTTATTTAACTCTATTGTTATTCTTTTTAAATTTGACCAGAGAGAGAGAAAGGGAAAGTGAGAAAGCAAGCCGCCAGGTCTGGGCCATGTGGGAATCCAATCCGCCTAACCAACACGCCACTTGCTGGCCCTAATGACTAGAACTTTTTAAGGTGTATTTGTTACTAGGGTCATTTAAGTTCAAACTCTTTTGATGAAGATAATGAGGAAGAGGAGGAAACGAAATTTCATTTTCCAAAATTCTAAATTCTGGGAGTAGTCAAAATTTTAAATTCTGGGACCAGCAATTGGCGTAATGGCTATGTCACTGGACTTCCATGTAGTTGACTGTGGTTTCAGTCCTGGACCTGGTGGCTTAAACTCACACTGGGCATGTGTGTGTGCGTGCATGCCCAAGATTCTAAGAGGAGAATGGAGGAGAAGGGATTGTGGTGTGGCCATTCCCTCTGGGGGATGATTTCTTGCTTTCTGTCTCTGTCTTTCTGGTGAGTACACGTGCTGTATAACAAAAACCTCTCAAAAAAATAGATAAAAATACATTTTAAATTCTAATTTATATTGATGACATGAATTAGTAATTTTCTTATTGCCATTGATAATCATTAGCATTTACAGTATTACATAATCAAATGTGAAAAAATATATCCAGGAAGGTGATTTTTTTCATCTACTCACTAATATTGGTAGAAACATTAATTAGAAAATTTATCTTAAATGATTATTTTGTAAGCTCTAGGCAGCTGTTTTTTTTTTTTTTTTTCCCATAAGGTGTGTGCACTTGCCAGAGAGAGACAGAGAGAGGGAAAGTGAAAAATCACCCCCCAGGGGGATGCCCACACCACAATCCCTTCTCCATTCTTGTCTCCAGGTTTTGGAGATGCCTGCGCAAGTGTCAGGTGTAATATATCGAGCCCCCAGCATCGGACTTGAACCGTGTTGGCCATGTTGTGAGAGTCCAGTGCCTTAACCATCATGCTACCTCCTGGTTCCTAGGCACCTGCATTTTCTTTTTCTTTTTCTTTTCTTTTTTTTTTTTTTAGAGATTCTTACTGTAGAGTGCATGGACTCGCCAGGGAGACAAAAAGAAAGAAATCACTCCCTAGGGGCTATAGCCATGCTGCAATCCCTTCTCCTCCATTCTCTTCCTGGGATCTTGGGAATGCATGCACACGTGCCTGGCATGAGTTTAAACTGCTTGGTCCAGGACTTGAACCATGGTCAAGTATGTGGGAGTCCAGCAACATAACCATTATGCTGTCTGCTGGTGCTGGCACCTTTATTTTTAAGAGGCTTGATTTTATAACACTGGTCAACCATTTCCAACTCAACCCATTTAATGAATCTCTCTCATGTATTAGTGGGCTTGAAATTGAATGCTAGGCTGACAGCTTGAGTGTGAAGAATTGAACTCCAGGTAGGAGAAACTTCCCTTGTAAAGGTATGAACATCTGCTGTCTGGGGAATGAGCCTCGCAGGATACAACCGACTGCAGTTCTTTTCCTTTCATCTGCATCAGTCTGGGATGCCAGCAAAAATCCAGATTTGCATTTGCCATTTTGATTAATAAAAGTAATGAGTCTGAATAGCTCTGATCATGTGTTAGAACCAAAGTTGGGTCACTTTAATCATGATGATATATATATATTTTTTTCTTTGTGTTCTCTTGCCAGTCACTCCTGAAGCCATTGGCTTCTTGTCTGCCGTTGGGGTCTTTATTGTTCTTCTGGCTGTCCTCTTCCTCTTCATCAATAAGAAGCTGTGTTTTGAAACAATAGGAGGCCTTCCATGCCTGGAGCTAAGAGAGAAAAGAAAACACTCCAAAGACAAGACTGGGTTGCGCCAGGGGCTGGGTAAGTATTATGCTTCAAATTCTCTTGAGCTTGGCAGTGTGCTGTGGTTTGGGGCAGGGATGGATTGTCATCAGTCCAGGATGGGTCCCATTAAGAAATTATACATGAGATGTTGAGCAGCCACTCTGATGGACATGATGAATGAACATTACTGTAGAATACATTATTATGTTATTATGAAAGTAATGCCCTCACAGTTTGAAGAGCAGATGTGAAAAGGTTGGCTATCACTTTCCACATTTTCATATCGTTTTAGCTGTCTATGATGAGTTCCCCTTTGACGAATACTGAAGGAAAAAAAAAAGTGTTTTGATGAACAACATCCTTGATGTGTTTCAGTTTCATGATGTTGGGAGTGTTGACATTTTTCTTGTCAGGTATTTCCAGATGCTTGGCGCTCAGGGCTACTCCCCACCTTGTTTGGCATTGATCATTTTCCCAAAGGGGAATTTTATTATTTAAGCTCATTGTGTATTATTACATTATTTGCTCAGTGTCTTCAGTTTTGTGGGGGGAAAATAACACACTCAAAGGAATAATTGACTTCTCGTTCTTAAAGTACATATCTATGTTCAGTTGCTGAAGTACAGAACTTTGCAACTGAGAGTGTTATCACAGCGTGATGTCATCACACAGAAGCTGGACATTTGAAGACTGTACAGTTGCTGCCCCTTATCTGTTGGAAATACATTTCAAGACTCCCAATGAATACCTGTAATCATAGAACGTACTGAACTCCAGACATATGTTCATTTTTCCTATTCAGACATACCTATGATAAAGTTTAATTAATGAATTAAGAACAGTAAGAAATTAACAGCAATAACTGCTAATAAAATAGAATAATTATAATAATATACTATAATATCATAAAATTTGTGTAAATATGGTCCTTCTCTCTCAAAATCTTGTGTTGTACCATAGGTAACTGAAACCATGGACATCAAAACCCTGGATAAGGGAGGGGACTACTGTAACTATGACTGGGTGACAAGTTTCCTCGTTTTCATTAGTCTGAGTCTCATCATCTCATACTCTACAGGGTATGTGGAATGATGTGACAGGTTAAGGAATAACAACAATATTACATTCTTTTTTGATTAAGGAAAAGTGTTAAGGAAAACACCCTGTGGTTACTTGTGTCCTGGATGTGTCCTAAGTGAGCCTGGACTGAGGAGAATATTTGACGTATTGATATGACAGCTTTTGTAGCCACTGATAATTTAGCTTTTTTGCCTTGTTATAAGTAAGGGTGTAATTTAGGGATAAAAGCATATTGATGATTGGTTTATAATAAATTACCTAAAAACTCAATGTGGGAATGATTTAGTTAGTAGTTCTAACTTGGGGTCTCTCATCAGGCTGAAGTTAGAATGTCAGTTGGGACTGTAGTCATCAGAAGGTTGGACTGTGGCTGAAGGTGTCACTCCCAGCATGGCAAAAGGCCTCAATTTCTCTCTGTGTGTTACTGTTAAAGACACTCGACTGCTTATGACATGCAGCTAGCTTCCCCAGGAGTGAGAGAGCCACAAAAGAGCAAGAAGGAGCTACAGTTTCTTTTATGATTTATGCTGGGAAGTCACAGGGTGTCATACCTGCCAAGTTCTATTAATTCACTAAGTACAGTATTTACTCAGTACTATGATCGAGGGGAGAGAAATTCAGGTGGCTCCACTTCTTGAGGGGAAGACTATCAGAGTGTGTGACATATTTTAGAATCACTGTAGGAAATAATAGTGGGAGGGGTATTAAATTACAGATTTGGCATTGCTTTACAGTGACCTATTTTCTCGAACAACACTTGGGACATCTGACTCATCTTCTGGAAATAGAACTGAATGTTTTAAATAGAACTTTTCATATAAAATTGGTGACTTATGAATGGCTTAGTTCTTACCATCCCACCTGGGATATAGATGAGTGGGATAAGCAGACGTCTGCTGGTTGTGGGGTGGTTAGTATAGAGGTAGAACTCATAGTGATTCTACTTTCCTCTCTTCAACAGCCAATTGCCAGTCATTATGTGATACTGACTAATGAGGGCGCCATTTTAAACTTCAGTTTCCTCATCTGCTTATTAGGATTATCAATACTTTTCTTGCAGGGTTAATCTAGACTAAATAATTTAATTTTATAGTGTCTATGGTGGAAGTCCTGATAGAATTTGACCACATCCGTGAAGCCATAACAAGTCACAGTATTGGCTTCCAGGAATGACATCACACACAAATACATTGTATTCATTACTTAAATTGGAAGATTAAAGTTGGTGATATTTTCTTCTTTGCACACTATAACAGGTACAAAGAACTGGTTAAGACATTTCTTTTTTGTCTTGTTTGACATGTTGAGCGTTTTAGAAACAATGATGAATTCTGCTTGCAAAAAAGTTGAGGTTTGAAGATAATGTTGAAACAATAACAATAAAGAATGAACCAGAAGCTGTGAGTTTGAAACACTGAAAAATATGTGCTTCAAACTCAGAATGTGGTCATGTGAAGGAAGCTTTAAATAATAGTTTATTCAAGAAAATCTCCAAATTACAGTGTTGAAAAAGCAAATACATTTATTTTGACAGTTTTCTTTTTAGAAGTTTAACTATTATTGATCAAAAGTTGCTGAAAAACATGTTTCTGTTCCAGATTTTATGTAACCTTTGATATTTGCCTTAATTACCATTCTCAGAACACTGATTTCTCAGTAAAGTTATATCCTCTTAACATATTTTGACAAACATTAAGAGGGAAGGAAAGGAACCTGCCATGGTGGAAACAAACCCAGTGCACACAGTCAGAAATAGTTTTGCCTCTAATCAACCATGATATTTTGGGACAATCACTTCACCTCTCTGGACTGTAAAACCTCATTTGCAAATTGACAAGTCTGAATTAGGTTTCTCCCAATTCTTGTTCTGTGATCCTGTTTAGTTCTTGGAGTTACCATAGCAACTTCTCTAGCTCTCAGTTCTATGAATGGAAGAGACCTAATACAAATAATTATAAGTCAACTAGACCATCTTCCTCTTAGATTGAACTACACGAAATTACCATTTTTATAGGTCAAATAAATGATTGAACATAAGTAACCCAATTATTCATTGTAATTTTATATATTAGGTTATGAGGAATAAAATCATTTTTGGAGGGCTCAGGTGGTGGTGAAGTGGTAACACAACTAGACCCATATGGGAAGGTGCTGGATTCATTCCTGGGATCTCCTGGTACATACCAGTTGCACCTGTGCATGTCTGTGATTTGAGTTGACTCATGCTAGGGGTGGATGACAGAATAAGAACATTGTAGGAGGTACCTGTCGCTGTCTCTCTCTGTTTCTCTGTCTCATGGAAGAAATAAATAAACTTTAAAAGTAATATTTTTCTTATGTAGTATTATTAGAGAGGAGTGATAATTTGTTTTCTGAACCTAAGGTGCAAAAAAACTTAACTAAAATATGTGGCCTTTCTTTGGGCCACATATGAGAGGACATCAAAGAGTTTGTGGTAAAATGGAATTTAAGCATGAGTTTACTTTGTGCAAAAAAAACTTGAAATACATGCATAGCTTTGTCATAATATGCCTTTCCATTAACTTTTTGAAGATTCCTTATATTTTCCAAAACTTAAATAATTTACATATGTTCTATTTGGATTTAGATAAGGGGAGAAGGAAGCTGAAATGGTTTCTTCCTAACAACACAGGTAATAATAATACACATAAGATAATGATAATTGGTAACCGTTGCTTGCTTGGCACTTACTAATGCTAGACTGGACAGGGATCTTTGTTTTTGAGGGACAAGAAATCAGGTCTGGACCCCTTACCACTTGACAAAGAGACAGGAAGCTGGTAAATAAGGAAATGAGTTTATTTAGTGAAGCCGAAATGAGGGAGAGAGCAGACCAGAGCCATCTACAAAATTTGCATAAGGAAGGAAGGCAATGTGATATACATCTAGTAAAAAAGAGCAGGTTATTTATTGTCTTGGACACAGTGACAAGAAGGATTGGTTACTGTCTTTGGGCAGAATCACACAGAGGCTTGACAGCGTCAAGGGGGCAATCACTGCTTAGAAGACAGTTTTCTTTCTGGAATGCCGGGCAGAATGACTGGATTTAGTTCTCCACAAGGGGCTTAAAGATAAGCAATATTAAGGAGGTATAAAAGCAAAATAGAGTCAGTCGAGACAACTTGTAGGTTTAGAAACAGCAGGAAGGTCTACGTGTGGTTTTGCAATGCCTTAGCTGATAAAACCTTCTTTAGCTGGTCATATGGGAGGGGGTTGATGGCATCTTTCCCTTCTCTGTAATAACTCCACAAGGTTATTATTAACTTTCTTTAGTTAAGCATTAGGCTCAATCTATTGTGAGGGAGGTAAAAGGTTAGATTCTATAAGACTCATTGTTAAGTGAAAGATAGAAGTAAAGACTTATTTTCTTAAGGTTTAGTCTGTTAAGAAGGACTCCAGATTAAGTGCAACAAAGGGTCACCTTGGTGCTCTTCTGGCTTGGTTACATTACTATTGCCAAGTACTCACCAAGTATATTATATATATATATTTTAAATGCAATATGCTGTGTTCATTGGTAGTGATTGCTTTAGGAGAAGTTTGGATACCACTCGGAACAAAGAAGTCTTTAAGATAAACATTTTTTAAAAATGATTAAAAATAAAAATCCCACAGTGAGATAATAGTTTCTTTTTTAATTGCCAGAGGGCACGTGTTCTTATGAGAAAGAGAGAGAGAGAGACACAGAGAGAGAGAGAGAATGAATGAATCCTCCAATGGGGCATGGATGATCATAATGCAATCTCTTCGTTTCTTCATCTTGTCAGGACTTGGGGCACACACATACACACATGTGACTAGCTTTTGAGTCAGCAGAGCATGAATCTGAACTGCCATCAGCCATGTGAGATCTGGCTCCTTTAATCATTAGGCTATTGGACTGGCCTAAGAGAGTAGTTTTTAAAGAAGTCTAGGTTTGAAAGACAGGATTTTATTTTGATGTTTTGTTTGTTTCCTCAGACACTTTCTTTACATATCAAGGCAAAATTTAGAAGTTGAAGCAAATAGCTTCATTTTTAAGAGGCATAATGCAGAAATTGTGAAGGATGTGAAATGAGGCAGTTCCTCCCAGGCAGGAGAGGAAGAAGAACACCCTTCTACTTCTGGAAAGAGCAGATGACTGCTTTGAAAGATGACAAGGGAAGAGATCAGGAGGTCTTGAGGCATTTTCTAAACCTGACCCTAAGAAGTGTGACAGATGTGGGACCCAGCTGGAGCAGTTGTAGTAAGAGGATGGAATTTGACATGCCCTGAGGAAGAGTCAAAGCAAAGTGCTCTGTGCTCCCCATTTGGAGCTGCGGCAGGAGACTGCCTCCCTGGTGCTTGTGTGGGCCTGGGGTGGCTGCAGTGGGATAGAATGTAAGGACGGGAGAGAGTCAAAAATGTAAGAAACTTTCCCTGCTGAAGATCCTCAGGTGGGTAGTTCATGGCAAACACTGTGAGGGGCAAGGATGCTAGCAGAGGAATAAGAATCAGTGTGCTCTTCCAAGGATGAGGTAGGTTTCAGAGTCTAGGGAGTGTTAACCCAAGGCTTCTTGGAAGCTCGCTTTGAGGACATGCAACTCAAGAATAGGGCAGATCCACTCAGAAGGGCCCTTGCACTTGGCTTAATATTCTACTGTTGCTGTCTTGAAGCTCTTACTGATGCTTAGGACTCTGCATTTTCACTTTGCACTAGACCTTGCAAGTTACATAGCTTGTGCTGCCTGGGAGGATCACCAGGTACTATTCCTAGTGTGTGTAACTTCATGAGGAGTGCTGTAAGGGCAGAGGGTGATTACACAGGAGGTCAGTAGGATCTAGTAGGAAAGAATAGCACACGCTGTTCAATACACTTAGACCTGTGTCTGGGCACTCCCAGGATTAAGGGAACGTGGGGGCAGGAGTGGAAATCCTAAAGACTGATTATTTGTCCAGAATGAAATTGACTGAGTTACTTCAAGTGGGTAAGTTTAAGTTTAGTTTCTCAACTGAGTAAGGGAAGGGGAGGGAGTACACCAGAGAAAGTTGACAGCACTAAGAGTAAATGAGGAGACAGTTTTTATACATTTAAGCAAAGCTGGTACTCAGTAACTGGAGCTTAGCAGCAAGGCTGTGCCAGCTGGAGATGGGGAGTAAGGTTGTTAAAATGTTGAGTTCTTCCCTACCAGCTCCCTGGTCCCTCCATAAGACCATCCCCACCTCCCTAGCTGCAGCTAAAAGGTTACCTTCTTGTCCAGCAGTGTCTTCTGAACTTCCCTAGAGATTCTTTCCACTGGGACTGAAATGGCTGCTGCTGTCTTTTTTTTTTTTTTCCATCTCTTTATTTTGGTCAGAGTATGTTCAAGTAAAACCCACCCATTACATACTTCAGTAAGTAAGAACTATCATCTTTTCCATTTTATGGATCAGAAAACTAGGGTTTGGAGAGGTGATTTCCCTCCTCCCCCCTGGATATTAAGGGGGCAATGCTGCGACTCTGACCTAAGATCTTCTAAACCAAAGGCCAGATTCTAAGTTGCCCTATTTTGTTTTCTTCCACACTACCTAATTACCCAATTCAACCCACTTTTTTCATGCTTTTTAAATGAAGAGGTGATAAAATCGGGAAAAGGGTTTCCTGTAGTTGCTATAACAAATTATCACAAACTTGATGTCTTAAAACAACATGAATTTATTCTTGCACAATTCTGGGGACCTGAAATTCCCAGGTTTTGGCGGGCCACATCCTCTCTGAAGGCTCTAGGAGACAATCAGTTCCTTGCCCCTCTCCAGCTTCCAGTGGCTTCCCATCATCCTTGGCATTCTTTGGCTTGTGGCTGTATCACTCCAACCTCTGTTGCTGCCTTCACATCCCCTTTTCCTGTGTGCATCACTTGCCATTAGATTTAGGCCTCCTTCTGACACTCCAGGAAGATCTTCTAATCTCAGATCCTTAACTTAATTACCTCTGCAAAGAACCTTTTTCCAGTAAGGACACGGGCATATCTTTTAACAGGTCACCATTGTAGCACAGTATGGGGGGAAGAAATGATTTTCAGTCATTCCAAGCAAGAAGAGTTGACCAAGAATTGGATGCAAGATTATCTTTTCTTCATTTTCCTTCAGCAGTGATATTTGACACTCCCCAACTGGTATAAGATTATTATGAAGAGAGAAGAGCTTGAAGGATATTTAAGATATAGACCACAATCAGCTGCCACAGTAATTTCCACTACTAAGCACAGTCAAACTATGCTTGTTCTCAATCCTAGGAAGCTTTAAAAACTATTAATGCCCAAGTCATTGAATAAGATTGGGATGGACAATAGCTGGACATATTTATATTTCAAAAGAATGCCAGGTGACAGGCCTCCCTGTAGCCTTGAGGCTAAGGAAGCCAGATCCCAGATCCCACATGGCCCTAGCAGCTTGAAAAACATGCCAGATATGTGTATGCACATGCCCCAAATCCCAACAAGATGGATGGATAGAGAAGGGAGAAGAGAAATAGAGTAAAGTATGAATATGCCCCATTGTGGAGGGTGGGGGGTTCTTTCTCTTTCTTTCTGCTTCTCTGGTAAGTGCATGTGCCCTCTGCAATTGAAAAGAAAAGAGAAACAGTAATAGATGGTTTAAAGGTGTGGCTAGATTGGGGTACCTCTGATGGAAAGGGTTAGACTCATTAATAGATTCTTCTTTCAAGGGAGGAGATGAGGCACTGGAGGGGAGTGTGAACTCTGGCTCAGTCCACCTTTGCTCCTGTCCACCAGATATCTATCTGGAAATTTCCAGTGAATGCCCTCCCCCACTGCTTCAGTTCCACCCTGTGCTGTGAGCAAGCTTTCTCCATGAAGCTGTCCCTTCTCACTGCCCACTATATGCCATGACATTTATGCAGTTTATTTCTGTACAGGGATTTTTTAAAAAAAGTTATTTGGGACAGGTGTTTGTATCATAAGATTATTCAAGGTTGTAAAATTATAACCAACTTTAACTTATATTCAAGATTCTAGACTTTCATACACTTTTAGTGAATTTGGCCAAAACAGAAGAGTATGGAATCAGGCTGCCCCATATGTGTATCTTCCATTGTTTTCTTAATGATTTTGATATCTTCTTATTTTTCCTTTATGCCCAAATAAGAAAGAGCCATGACAAATTACATGTACATATATATAATATATATATTATACAGGTATATGTGTGTGTGTGTGTAATTAATTCATTGAATTAATGAATGAATCAGGTCCCATCCATAGTGATGCACAACTTAGACCCTCTGCTCTGTTGGCTGAACCCACATGGGAGGCCTGAGTTCAATTCTCTGTCCAATATGAGCACCAGACAGTGTGGTTGTTGTGTGTCTCTAGTACCAGTAACTCAGAGACTGAGGCAGGAAGATCTTGAGACAGAGGCTGACCTTGTCAACACAGTGAGTTCCTGTTTAAGAAAGAGACAGGCATGACGGTATGCACCTGGAGGACTGAGGCAGGATGATCATGACACATTGAGATCCTGTCTTAGAAAAGAAGAAATTTTTGAATCAGGTTCTGAAACAAAGTAAAAATAAATGCCGTGGTGGTTAAGGACGCTGGGCTCCCACATGGCTGACCACTGTCTAAGTCCCAGACCTGGCAATATGATTTCTCTCTCTCCTCTCTCTCTCTTTCTCTGGTCAAATAATAAATAAATAAAGGTACATAAAATAATTATTAAGAACGTATATAGTGTAGTGGCTAGCATGCAAGGCTAGTTTAATATTTGGTTTCTTGAGTTGGGGAGGGACATTTAGCCACATGCTTATTTTATAGTTGTAAATAACCATCATCAGCTTAAAATGGACCATGAATTAAAATATAGGCTGAGAAGGGTGTTTCTCAGGATTCTATAAAAGCAGTACGACTCATAGTACATTTTTACTGGTATGTTTTAGTTGCTTTCTTAATCATTGTATTTTCTTTACCCATAGCCACAGTCTAAGTTTCCTCACTTGCAGGTTTTTGCAGTGGCTTATTTTTGGGGTTGTATTACTCAGATGAATTGTGAACAAATAAAATATTTTAGAATTAAAAAAATCCTTCAATATTCTCTTCCTCCCTTTTTAAAAAAGACAGTTAAGGGACCAGCAGATGGCATTATGGTTACGTTGCTGAATTTCCACATAGTTGACCACGGATAGAGTCCTGAACCTGGAGGCTTAAAACTCATGTGGAGCGTGTGTGCATATGTGCCCCAAATCCAGAGAGAAGAAGGGAGGAGAAGGGATTGCAGTGTGGCCGTACCCCCTGGGGGATGACTACTTGCTTTCTGTATCTCTGACTCTCTGGTGAGCACATGTACTCTATAGCAAAAATCTCTCTTAAAAAAATGATTAAAAATGATGAATTCCACTGAGATGCTGAGATAGTTTTTATATAGTCCATAAATTGTAGAATTGCCTAATTATTTTATAGTTATGACTGAATAATCTTTAGAAAGTTGAGATCCCCTATTCCTCCTACTTGCTCACATTGTATTTTTTGTCCTGAACCTGTAAAACGCATGCTCGTTGCACTCTTCACCACTGGTGTTTATGCAGAGGAAGGCCCAGGTGGACAGGTGATACCTAGTGGGAGGGCCACTTGTTAGTAAGGTATTTTCTAAGTTGTAAGGTATTTTCTCTTCTGATTTTAATACCTCAGTTTGCATAAAATATACATAAAGTGCACATTTCTCTGTATGCTATGTTAGGTTGAACTCTAGAAAGTTAAATTTTTGTAGGTTAGAAGTTTTATATGACTTACCTAATATTAATATATTAGATGATAAAAATTCACAAATTGAGGAGCTATACAAGTTTACTTAAACCCGATTTATTTCATTATGATGGCTAGTTACTCATTTTGATGATTTGATTAAGACAAATAATTGAGAATTGATTTGATCTTATACTAGTACTTTAGAGAAATCAATAGACTTGTAATATTTAAGAGGGGTTCATTATAGTATGACTAACTGAACCCTTTTTGATGGGTGCAAATTCCAAGAAATCTTGTTGAGAGATTACTGTTTTGAGAATATTCTTTCATCCATTCAACATTAAGTACTGGGGATATGAGTCATGCTACATAGTGTGCTAAGCGCTGGAAACAAAATAATGAAAAAAGAGACATAGTCTCTATTCTATTGGAAATTGCATTCTTTCGGTGAAGACAGGCATAACTGAAATGAAAAGTAAAAACGAAAGTAAGTAAAATAATTACAGATTATTACATATGCTATAAAGGCCAAAAATAAAGGCTAATTGATAGGAGGGGAGACTTACTTTTGATAGGTACATTTTGTTCTTTGCTGAGTAGGATAGCTGAAAATTCTGTAGTACCCATAGGGAACTCTATTAATGGGTGTTCTCCAGAGAAACAGAACCAATATTAGATGTGTCTGTGCATACACATGTATACGAGCAAGAGAGAGAGACTGACTGACTGACTTCAAGGCTTATAGCTCACATGATTTAAGCTCTCATGGTATGGAAGCTGGCAAGTGCCTAATCTGCAGGGTGGACTATAGGTTGCATAGGTTGAAGACATAGAGACCCAGGGAAGACCCAGTTTTGCAGAATTCTTTCTTGCTTGGGGAAAGTCAGTCTTTGTTTTATTAAGGTCTTCAACAGGTTGAGTAAAGCCAATTCATCTTATGGAGGACAATCTTCATGATACAAAGTCTGCCAATTTAAGTGTTAATTTCATCCATTAAATAATCATCCTAACAGAAGCATCCAAAAAAAAAAAAAAAGATATGACCAAAAAACATCTGGGCAATGTGGCCCAGCCTGGTTGATGCATAAAATTGATCATTATATCTTACTTCCATTTGTTTTTGTGTTCTGGTTTCCTTCAGTGCATTATGGTAGGGTAGTTGGAAAAAAATATCTTCACTATAAGTTTTTTTTATTACGATAATGTTGAGACATACAAGAAAGTAGAGAGAATAGTTTAATGAACACTATGTGCCCATCATCTAGCTTCAACAATTAACAAAGACAACTCATATGTAAATTATACTCTATTGTCTCTAATTCCTTGTTTTCTTTGCTCAGAATGGAATGTCCCTTTAAAATCTCAAGCTTTACTATTTGCATTTTGCAACTTGGACAATGGGTTATAGTCCCCTGTTCAAAGATTTGACCCAGCAAATGAGCCTGTTACACAGTCAGCTGATTGCTGGAGATGGAGGCATTAGATTAGAAGGAGGAAGAAAACTAAGTCATTTGAAAGATCTGGGCACACTTACAGTTGGAATATGAGCAGCTTTGCTTTCTGGGTTATTTACATAAGGGTACATGGTGAGTTTCCTTAGAAACAGATTCTTCTTGGGGTGTTTGAGTTTCCTCTGTGATGCTAGGATTGCAATAAAAACAAATCTGAAGCTCTCTCTAAGCATGAATTGCTGTGGAAATGTTTTAACACCTAAGTGCGAGAGCTCCCTAAACACATACCACTTTTTCAAAAGCTGCAGAAGATTTCCTTCATGATTTTTCACATCACCCATGATTATATAATGTAGGTGTGTATCTATTTGTGTCTGTATCTGACATATACCATCTTGAGTTTTATTTTTAGCAGAAACTCTGAGGCCCTTCTGTGTTTAAAGTAGTCACAGCACACATTTTATGGCAGAGTTCTTTTTTTTTTTTTTTTTTTTTTTTTTGTGGAGAGGTTTTTGCTATAGGGCATGTGTGTTCACCAGAAAGACAGAGGGAGACAGAGAGACAGAAAGTGAGAAATCACCCCCCGGGAGGGATGGCCATACCACAGTCCCGTTTCCTCCATTCTCTTCTCGGGATCATGGATCTTGGGCACGCACACACACGTGCCTGGTGTGTTTTAAGCCAGCAGGTCCGGGACTCAAACCGCGGTCAACTACATGGGAGTTCAGCAACATAGCCATTACGCTAACTGCTGGTCCCAATTTTATGGCAGACTTCTAAACAGCCCTTAATCAATGTTGGTATTTTACATAGACGCATTCAGTAAATGTTCATTGCTTAGTTGATTGAAATTCTTGTTTTACTCCTATAGTGTAGATCTACAGAATGATCTGGGGAGAGCCTAGACATGTATTCTTTGCTGAAGATAGTGAAACTATCTTACTTACTCGATGGGTAGCTTTGACAGTTTTTTGAAGTAGAAATGTATATGCTATTTTCAGTTGAAGGAGGGAGGTCCTCCAAAAGTTCATGGAAAAATGTATATTAAGAGAAAACTATGCCTGGATTTCATTTTTTTTTTGCGTCAAAATAAACTCATACTATAATTTTCCCTTCCACAACTTTTTGAAGTCCCCTTGTAAACGAGAAAGTATTCATGAGGTTGAAACTTGTGTGTTTGTCTGCATGTGCTACAGTGGCATCACTACAGCAATTCTCTGTGACATCTTCCAGAGAAATCTCCATCCAAGAAACATCCTGTCTGTAGGATACCGTAGGTGGCAGAAGTTACATTTATTTGAGGACACTGGGTTCTTGTGCTTCTTTTGTCAGAAAGACAGTAATGTTCATTATATTTATTTATTTATTTTAAATCTTTTTTTTCCTTTAGTTTTGTTGTATGATGTGTGTGTTCACTAGAGAAAGACACACAACACACACACACACACACACACACACACACAGAGAGAGAAGAAGGAAAGTGAGAAATCATCCCCCAGAGGGTATTACCACACTTCAATCCCTTCTTCTCCTTCATTCTCCTCTTGGGATTTTGGGCATACACATAAACATGCCTGGTGTATTCTTCAAGCTGCTAGGTCTGGGATTTGAATTGCTCTGTCAACCATGTGGGATTCGGCCACCTTAAACTATATGCCATTAGCTGACTCCTTATTATACTTTAAAGAGACACATGCCATAATAAAATTAAAAAAAAATCAGCTGATGTGTGGGCAGCAAAGAAAAGGGATTATTGTTTGAGTGAAATAGAGTTAGTGGCACAGATCACTGTTCCTGTCTTGAAGTAGGCATCTATGATTTTATATTATACACAACTAGCTATTTGAGTAATTGGTTTAAAACTAGATACTGAAGTGATATGTTTAAAATCCCATCACTTTTCTTAGCCTGACAGATTAAAAGTAAGAACAAATCTATGGTCATATGTTTCCATTAAAAGACCTCCATACTTATAAAACCCACTTAAGGATTGATTTGCCTGATTCACAAAAGCTCTTATAACAATGACATGTTATTCTAGGCTTTCTGATTGAGGTTCAATGACAAGGTGACAGGTATTATTATTTACCTTTTTTTTTCTGCTATAGGGTGCATACACTCACGCGTCCTATAGCAAAAAAAGACAGAGACAGAGACAGAAAGCAAGAAATCCCCCCCCCCCCACCAGGATGATGTCCATGCTGAAGTCCCTTCTCCTCTATTCTCCTCTCAGGATCTTGGGCATGCACGCACACACATCCAGTGTGAGTTTAAGTCACTGGGTCCAGGACTTGAACCACGGTCGACTACATGGGAGTCCAGCAACATAGCCGTTATGCCAACTGCTGGTCCTCGTGACAGGTATTATTTGAAGTGTGTGAATTTTAAGAACTCCAAAAGCATTTCAACCTTATATTCTTACAGTTTCTCTACTCTGGATCATCTAACTAGTTCTAGTAAGAACTGTTCTGAAGTATTACTTAGGAACAGTTGTTAGTTTTATAGAATAAAATTGCTATCTGCTTAAAAACTAGTCCTCCCCCCTACACTAAATATTGACTATCAAGTAGTAATTTATAGTTGTCCTTCCACAAAAGTGCAGGCCTTTTGATGGGAAGAAGGTGATCAAGAAAACCTACCTTTAGGACAGCAACTCTTCAAATGTGTCATTTTACAATTATCTTGAAGCAGAATCCAAATCATGGCATTACAAGACATATTACAGCAAGTGTGGTGAAGCTCTCAATGTCTTATTTGGCTCTTTAACAGAAATATCTCTCTCTCTCTCTGTGAGATTTTTTCTATAGGGTGCATACACTTTCTGGAGAGATGGAGACATAAAGTGAGAAATCATCCTCCAGGAGGTATGGCCATGCTGTAATCCCTTCTCCTCTTCCTTTCAGGATTTTGAACACAAATGCATACATGCCCAGCATGAGTTTTAAGCCACTGGGTCTAGACTCGAACTATGCTCAACCACGTGGGAGTCCAGCGATGTAACCATTACGCTATCTGCTGGTCCCCAGAAATCTCTTCGTTAAAAGCTAGTCTTTGGTGTTCCCAAATCCTTTTATTATCTTTTCGTCCTTAAATGAGTAATGCTTATTAAACCTGTATTTAGTACTTTACCATACTATATACTGAAAAGATATCAAAATTCTTTTATATATGTGTGTGGGCACATGTGTGTGTGTGTATGTATGATATCTATGTGTATCTATCTACCTATCTGTCTATATATGTATTTTTTTATGTAGGCAAAGATTTAATTGGCATGTTTTTAGAGCATTTTAAAGAAAGAATTCCTTGGGAACCAGAAGTTAGCGTAATGGCTATGTCGCTGGACTCCCAAGTAGCCAACCGCGGTTGGCGTCCCGGACCCGGTGGCTTAAAACTCACGCTGGGTGCGTGTGTGGGGGTGCCCAAGA
>NW_006198812.1:1306341-1342190 GCF_000334495.1 Tupaia belangeri chinensis
CTCGCGCTCTGGTGAGCGCACACGTCCTAGAACAAAAAACCCCCCCAAAAAAAAAAAAAAAAAAAAAAAGAAAGAATTCCTTTTAGTATTTCCCCAAAGAAACTGAAACTAACCAATATGTGTGTTTTGTGTGGGTCTGTGTTTGGAAGTGGAAGCCAAAGTGAAATGTCATTTTCGTATCACTTGGAGGATTTTCCTTTCCATTAACTTCTCTTTTGCAGGACTCATATTTATACTAGAATTCTTTTGAAATGAAATGTTAGTATTTTGCCACCAGAATCTCATTCACTATGGCGATAGTAGTAAATTCTAGTTGAATATGAATTGAACTGTGCTAACGAAAGAGTGCAGAGAAATATGCTGCTCCTCAGCAAGCGAGATGCCATGTCTTTTAGTGAGAATTTGGAAGCATTGAAAGAGAAAGAGAAAGAAAAAGTAACAGACAAGCACTGTTGGCTTAAAATATAAATGTCACTAGTATTTTGATCTCATTGAATAGATAACGTAGAACTATATGTAATGCTATAAAGTAGGTTACACATCTATGTAGAATTAGTTAAGAAATGTTTGGCTCTACTATCACGCTTAGAAAACAGTGTTTCCCAGTTCCTAAGTGAATTTTTCTGCCAGTAGAAAGGAAATGTAAAAGGAGTGTGTTCAAATGTTTTCTGTTTGGGGCTACTTTGGCCATGCAGACCTGTGAGACATCATGTACCACCCACCTAACCTACTTATGTTTGCAACCACAAAGATCCATTAAGGCTGCTGCTTTTGATGGGATCCCAGGGGGACTTGATTATTAATGTTTGCCAGACACAGAAGCATTGATATTGTCATGTTATTAGCTTTACTATTCTAAGAGCTCAGTCATCAAAGACCCCAGGAGACCTCATTTTGATAACCACGAATGAAGAAGAGAAAATATGTAGCAAGAGTCATTTTAGTAATGAGCCATTTTACTACCTGCTTAGTTTGAAGCTTTTGTAAACAAATGAAAGGAAAATATAAGAAAAATATCAAATAGTTGTTAGTATTGATTTAGATGGAGAGTTCCAATTTAAGAGTGTTGGTGTGTTCATTCACAGACAAGAGGGGATCAGTATGAATAAGAATATGAGGCTATGTCACAGGACCTAGCAGAAATAGGTACAATGGACTAGTAATTTGTGATGGAATCTTTTATAACTATAAATGAAAATTCCATGAGATGAAATATTCATATTTCTCTTATTAAAAACATAATGGGAACTACATTAAAACCTGTTCTGTGTAAAACAAACAACAAACAAATGAACAAAAAACCTGTTGTATAATCATTGGTTTTAGAATATCTTTCAGAGACAGACCAACCTTAGTAACCTGTACTCTTTATAGCAGTGAAGAGAGGGGATGGAGAGCCCTTGGAGACTCTGAAAAAGATATAAACATCATATTCAGGAAAAAGCTCATTTATTCAACGTTGTGGACATAGTTGAAAAATTTTAAGCCATCCCTAGATTTGATAGAACGTTGACCTCCTTATTAAACAACTCTTAATTTATGGAGGCCAATCTGAACTCAGTTCACTCTGACTTAATAAGTATTTCTTGAGTGACTTCTGTATGCTTGATATGGTTGCTTAATACTAGAGTTTGTGATACATCTGTACCATAGATACGTGTGAAGTAAAATCAATTTTATGTGTGTTGGATACCAATAGTAGTAACAGGTTCAAAATTGGTGGCTAAGGTCAGCTCCCCAAGATCCTGCTTCAGAATGTTATCTGAAGGGAGTTGTGACAACTTACCAAGTGCAGTTCCATCATTTTGTAAGTGAGGAAATGGAAGCCTAGGGAATTAAATATCTTTCTCGAGGTCATAGCGAGTTACAGAGATGGAAAAGACTCACCTCCATTTTAGTGTTATCATGTTGCTTTGCCTTGGCTCTTAATTAAATGAAAAGTAAAAGAAAAAGAAACCTGAACATAATTGTAAGATAGTCTATGAAATATTTTCTTGACTATTATTATTTTGTTTTGATCTTGTTTAGCCAGCTCTATTTTCTGTTTTATTTTAATAGAAAATACAGAAGTAAAGCATTAGTATAATGCCTCTCAAAAGAGTTTTAAATGTCAAATTTATGATGTCTGAATTAATGTAATTTAACTCTATGTGCATATTGATAGAGAATACTGGGTATTTTTTCTTGAGATGTAATGATTTACTTTTTATTATAAAAATAGATACTTTCACAGATTTGAACTTGGGAAAGGTATTAAGTCCCTAACTGAAAATTTAATTTAAAAATATTAGGTTGTTAGGAAAGTCATGATGTAGTTTTCTATGCAAAAATGCATCATGACTTTCCCAATGACCCAATATTAGATTATTAAAATTGCAAACATAAAAACTATAGAAATACACAAAATGTACAAAATGTGTTAAAGAATTAAATGAGAGAAGCAGTATGCAATATTGTGTATGTGTGTGTGTGTATTCAAATATCCAAAAATATTGGTTGCCTGTTCAGTGGTAGTCAGTCACTGTCTTTGACAAATAGCAAAGACAGGAATTAGCTTGCTACCTGTTTTCATGAAATTACCAGTTTAGTAAGGAGGACAGATAATAAAAGAAATAATTTTATAAGTCTTTAATAAGCTACAATTATAATAAATTAAGAAGTAAGAGGCGCTATAAGAGAATATTTCATGGGACATAATATTGTCCCAATGGAGGGAAGATGGTCAGATGAAGAATTCTAAGAAGTGAAGAGTAAACAGAGACCTGAAAGAAGTTGATTAGGCACTGCTGGGGTTAGGGGCCAAGGGGCACGTGGAAGGGGAAGAGCCTTCTTAGCCTGTGAGTGGAGCCTGAAGTAAGGAACTGAAAGGAACAGAGAGGAGGAAGTGAGATGCTAAAGCATGGAGAGAAAATTGAGACCAGAAGGGGACCAATTTGTGCAGCTTCTCTTAAGTCCTGTTGGGTGATTCAGATATTATCCTAAGTACAATGGGAAACCATTTTGAACACCGAGTGACATGACCAAATAAGCACCTGAAAGATCACAGAGTTCCTCCTGTGGAAATGGCGTAGAAGTGAAGGCAGGCAGATCATTTAAGAGGCTGTTGAAGTGGTTCAGTTGGAAAATAATGGTGACTTGGAATCGAGTATTACCTGTGTCAATGGCAAATGGCTGATAGATTCAAGAGTTACTCGAATAGAAAACCAGCAGTTAGCTTAGGCTATGTTGCTGGACTCCCACGTAGTCGACCGCGGTTTGCGTCCCGGACTCAGTGGCTTAAAACTCAGCTGGACACGTGTGCGTGCGTACCCAAGATCCCAAGAGGAGAATGGAGAAGGGATTGCGGTGTGACTATCCCCCGTGGGGGGTGATTTCTCGCTTTCTGTCTCTCTGTCTCTCTCTGTCTGGCGAGCGCACGTGCCCTATAGCGAAAACCTCTCAAAAAAAAAAAAAAGTTACTTGAATAGAAGAATGAGTAGGCTTGGTGAAGAAGTTTAGATAATGCAGAAGGGGTTGTGATAGTTGATTATTAGGTTCCTATATAATATGATTACAACTCTGTGCAAGCTGTAAGAAAAAAATGATAGAAGAATTGTACAAAAGTAATTCGATTGTGCTATGTTGGAAGGATTATGAATGATTTCCCCTCTTTTTTTTTAAACCAAGTTTTCATAAGGCTGATATTACTTTTACAGCTAATAAAAAAGCTTCAACAAACATGGAATTATGGTTGATATTCAGAGTATTGCTTAATCTATCTCAAGAGATCTACAGCTACCTCAATTTGATCATTTTTACTTATTTTTTTAGTACATGTTCAAGTGATATAAATGATATTTCTATCTCTTCTCTTGGAATAAAAAACAACAGTCTGGTATATATTCTAGTCTGGGAGTAATTCCTGTTAATTGGGTGTGCATTTTGCCTTTCTCAATTTCATTACATTACTTCCTGTAATTATATTGTTTCATGTTATGGATATTATTCCAGATCTTGTGGGGGGCCAGGTGATATGTACCAATGACCCTGGAATAGAGGTTCTCTCTTTTGGGGAATCTAGAGTGATCACCCTAGCCAAGATGATACAAAACGAGATTTTTCCTCATTTTGGTTGGGTCTTCAAAAGGCAAATATTAATTAAATAGAGTTCTTATTTTAGTCCTCATAAAAATATTATTAAATGTAAGACAGAAAATTGGGTTCTGGGTAAGAGCAGTGACAGTCTCTGAAAAACAAAACAAAACAAAACAAAACAACTATGTCATTAAACCACAGCAAATAGTCCCTCTGGAAATGCTAAAAACCTTGTGTGTTTATCTAACTGCTGAGTATTTGTAGAGCATCTTTAAATTTCTGCCTTGGATGTAATAGATAATCAAAAATATTCAGAGGGCTTATGAAATGTGAAAAATATTTAAAAGGTGCTTTTGCTATAACTAATGTACACTTGAGCAATTTAAAAATTTTGTTGAGCCAATTCTATTATAGTTTGTTTGATATCAAATACAAATCTATCTGTTGGGTAGAGCTGAAAAAATATAATTTAATAAGTCTTACCTGACTTCAGCAAAAGTTTAGAATTTGTTTTTACTTAATTACATTTATTTTGGAAAGGTGATTGCGACACAATACTCCATTAACAAAATATGCAGCCATGGTGTAGGAGAAAGAAAATGAGACTGAAATTTCAGGGTCAAACATGGATTTTTAAAAATTACATTCAACCATTCAACCACTATATATCATTACAGTTTGTGAAATGAATTTTCCCAGCATGAATACACTATATTTTATTAAAGGTATTATCATACATGTTATCAACAACAGATAAATTTTCCATTTTTGTGTCCCTTAAATATGGATTTGAACCCAGCATTTATTAGGAAAATCACTCTGCCTTTTGATTTCTAGTGTCTTTGCTATATTCCTGGCATTTTGTGAAGAATTGGAGTAGTGGTTAAAGCAAGAATTTGGCATTCAACAACAAAAATAAAATCCCAGTTCCACCCTTTTTTATAGGTATAAGCCTAGGAACAAGTTATTTATTCTTTTACAGCCTCAATTTTGTTTTGTTTTCCATTGTAAAATGGGAAGGCTATTATCTTTCACAGAGTTTTTATTTATACAAGTTGTCAATAAGCATTATATATTGTAAAATGTTTGGTAAATGTTAGATATAACAATAATTTTTTTGGAGGTATTAACACATCAAGTGAAAGATAGTAAGAGCTTAAAAGTTTTAAAATGTCACGAATTTTACCTTAATAATGAATACCTGATGTTGCATGCCTATTATATACTGGGCTCTGTTCTAGGTGCTTTAAAAACAGTGTATCATTTACTTTGCACGGAAGAGCATGAGTGCTGTTGCCCACATTATTGATGGGAACATTTAGATGCACCCAGGTAATATGATTTGCCCCATATGGAGTAACTGAGAACCTTGAGAGAGCCTTTTTTGTGTGTGATTACAAAGCCTTTACCATTTATTTCCTTCATGATGTTTCATTTTTCTCAGTGTCTGCTGATGAAAATATATTTTGATTACTGGACAGCTTCCCATTTTGTTTTACAACAATTGCCTCTCTGAAGTCCAGTAGTAAAAGGTCTGTTGGAGTGTCCAGGGCCTCACAGTGACAAGAGGACTGTATTATATCCATACTGTTACTATAAAGAGTCCTCAGTAGTCCATTTTTATTATTTTTAAGATTCCAACATTTAGAACACATTTTGGAGAAATGCTATGGAAGATGTTTCATCTCAACGACACGAATTTCTACCCCCATAACCAATTTGTTCTTAACAAGAAACACCTGTAAACTTGCTTGACTCATGTTAAAGATGGATTGCAGCCCATTTCTTAGTTTTTATTGCAGTATTCATCCTCCTAAGCTGCCTTATTTATGCCAAGTAATGCAAAATGCCTTTCTCTGAAATGCATGATAACTGTCCTAAAAATGATAGACTTCATGACAACTCTGATAAATCAATAATAAATAACCATCATGTTATAGATGACACCAGGAAGTTAACTGAGGGCAGCAAGATGCCATCTGAAATAAAACCAGGATTCTTGACTTTCACTTGTGACTTCCCTATGGATTTTCATAAAGTATGAGAAGAGTAGATTTTCCAAGGTAGTTTTTCCTTTAATAAGTGTCAAATATCAATATAGTTCAGTTGATGAACTTGTGTAACATTTTGATTTGGAGTTTGGTTATCCAACAAAGATTGAAAAAATATAACCTTTAGTTATATATTTATGGCTTTTCTTTTAATAATTGTTACTCATTCTTTTATGGATTGTTAGTTTATTCTGAGTACTTCGAGGTTATAAATCTTCTGAAGTCGTGTTTACAGAAGGAGTTTATATGCTAAACACACACACACACACACACACACACATAAACACAGACACACATAAGCACAGACACACTTTTTTGTGTTTTGTTTTATACTTCTTGTAATAACAAAGTGTCATAAACTTAATTTTAATATTGTGCTTTCTCAGCTATGACAAGATCATAACTGTCTTTTTCCTTCTAATCAGAGACCTGGACTATTCTGTTTTTGTTTTCTTCTGTATGTATGTTTATTTTTCTTCTAACACCAAAAGCAGTTTTGTTTTTACAGTGAGGAGTGGTAAGGAACTGTAGAACCCTTACTGTTGGGGACAGCTAATATTCAGCTGGACGGTCAGGAGAAAAGGTAGGGCTCTGTGAGCTGTTAGTACATTGAAGTAGTTCCAAACAGGTTGACAATCAGCCATTGATCTAAGGCTGTTTCCACTGTCCTGTTTCACCAGCCCTCACCACACCCCACCACGTACATACCCAAGGATTCAGCAATTCAAAAACGCACTCTTAGCCAGAAGCTGTTAGGACCCCTCTAGCACTAATGCCAGTTAGATGGTACTGACTGTTAATTTTCTTTTTTTATTACTTTTTTTTTTTTTTAGCATCTTTCCTCTTATATGCCACAGTCAAGAACTTGAACTTTATCCTATAGAGTAGGGATTGGAAGTTCCAATAATTTCAAGGGTCAGGCAGGCCATGCAGAAATGAGTGAAACAAGTGATTATAAACAACAGAGAGAGATAGGAACCATTGTGAATTAGAAGCATTCAAATCAGTTTTCTAAAAATCCTGTTTCAACAAGTGAAAATGAATGGTACTGGGCCACCAGTACTCAACTTACTAGGATAAGCAGGGAGCTGTAGTTGTTTTTGTTTTGTTTTGTTTTAAACCAGAGGAATGATTTAAAACTTTTTTAAAAAGAACATTGCCCAGTGATTTGATAAACAGAGATCTTAAAACCAATGATATGAGACAGATTTTGTGCTGTACCAGTATGAAGATTGGACAAGACGCTGGCTTAAATTTACAGATTTTAGGCTAAGTAGGAAAATGAATTTTTCTCTGTGTAATAAAACAATGGAAAGGATTATTAAGCAAGATATATCATTTTCATTTAAAAAGGTGTAAGTACCTCAAGAGCAGTAGTAGAAGTTAAAACCACTGATTCTCTCAGAGAGAATGGTCTAGATCTGTGATCTGAAACACGGTTAACTTACACAAAATATTAGGTTGTCAGGAAAGTCATGATATAGTTTTCTATGTTTTTCTATGCAAAAATGCTCGGGACTTTCCAGACAACCTAATATTTTGGAGAAAAAAAATAAGACTGTGGGTGGTACAGTGGAGTGGAACAAATGTTGAAAACCCTTCAATGTCACTATGCAGGGATTTGTGTGATAACATTGTGTTGTTCATGTCTTCTCAATGATACTGAGTAAGTTTTATTCATTAACAAATTTATCGAGTATAAATACTAAGCACTAATTTTTGTATAATATTTAAAAGGATTTATATTTATTTGTTGAGGATTTCCTGTTTGCTTAGCACACTTCTAGACACTGGGAATAAAAGGGATAAATAAATAAGAGGGAACTTCAAAAAATTCATGGACACATGGAATGTACAAGTTTATTTCAGTGCAAAGAATTTTGAAATTCATGCACAGTTTTTTCAGAATATGCAATTTCCTCATACTTTTTGAAGGCCCCTCATTGAGCATAAAATAATCCCTGACCACCATGGAGCCTTCATCCTAGGTGAGGAGGCAAATGCACCTGAGGTAAATGCAATTATGGGAAACAAATATTGAGGGTGGATTGAGACTGGAGCACACTAGAGACTTAAAACAGGTAGGTAGGTAATATCTGAGGGAACCAGAGTATGTAGAAAGCTGATCACTGTACAAACCATGATGGGAAATATTCTTCATAGATCAGAAACTAACAGAATTTGGGATGGAAGGAATTTAAATGGGGATTATTGACAAGGGAAATTCACAATCACTAGAATGTTGTGAGTCTAGTGCACTTGTACAAAGTGTTGTGCTAGTTTGGATGAATTGAATTGGAGATACTAGTGAGACATCCAAGTATCACAATTTCCTTATATCATTATTTCTCAAACTTTGGTGGATGTCACCTTCAATTGGGGACCTTGATGAAAATGCAAAAATCCAGGCTAGATCCTTTTCCTTCTACCAGCCCAGGCCTTTGTGTTCTTACTAGCTTGCTAGATGATTCTGATACAACAACATGTGAGAATGACTGGTTTAGGTCATCAGAGATGCAAGTCTAGAAAGAAAGATTGAGCTTAGGGCTGGGAAGGTATATTTTGGACTTTCTAAAAAAGGTGCTAGTGTAATTGAAACTTAGGGATGGGCTTATTTGCCAAGCTAGTCAGTATACCATATGAATAGAAGATACCATATGACAATGAGTGGTCACTTATATGTAGTTGATGGGAAGATGAGGGAGAGCCTGAAAGAGAGAGACATGAATTATTCAACACAAAGGGAAGATTCAGAGAGCTCAGTTTCCCTTTAAACTAAAACGTGGGCTCTATAGAGACAGAACCTTCAGAGTTACCTTATAACTGGCACTATGCCCAGCACTTAATAGGTACTTAATCAATATTTGTTTATTGAATGAATCAATGCATCCATGAATGGCTAATAAGAAATTTTTAGGAGAATGTAAGTCATCATATCAAAAACAGTAGCAGGATGTCAAGAAGGCTGAAACCTAAGGGATTGCTAGTAGAGTTGGTCAGAAGGAAGCTATTGCTATAAAAGAAATGGGCAATTAAGTTCAAGCAGTGAGTTTAGACTCTGCAGTCATTTGTAACATTTATTCAGAGAGGCTGATGAGCAGTGTAATAGTGATAAGATATATATGTGCACATGTAATATAGCCATCTCTTTGTATCTGTGCATCCTGCACGTACAAATCAACCAACCACAGATAGAAAACATTCTCTTGTTGCTGATATATACAAAGTACTTAGGCCTACAGTGGTTGCATCTGTATGGAATATGTATAGACTTTTTCTTGTTATCATTTCCTAAATAATAGAATATAACATGTATTTATAGAGCATTTATATTGTATTAGATTTATAAATAATCTAGAGATGATTAAAGTATATGGAGGGGGCTGGCTAGGTGTGCAGTGGTAACATGCTGCTCAAGCAATACTGGATCTATGTGGAAGGTCACAAGTTTGGTTCCTGGTGGATCTGACACTTCACATATACACACCCATTATTTTAGATGACTGGGAAGGCTGGATGAGGAAGAGGGAATAATATTATTATTATTATCACTGAAAAAAATGAAAGTGGCAAATGGATTTTCCAGCCTACTAGAGACTTGTCCCTGGCATATTTTTGCCCTTGTCTATGTTCCATCCTTCTGAAAACCAGGGAACTAGAGTATGGGGAAAGCCAATCGCTGTACAAACCATGATGGAAGACACTTTTCATAGATCAGAAACTAATAGAACTTGGGATGGAATGAGATCCTGTTGAGGGCACTTTTCTTTATTTCAATGTCTCTTACTCTCCTGAAAGAAAAAGTAAACCGATAAAAGAATTTAAAATATAGGGCAGGGTATGTGAAGGTTGCATACAAATACTATGCCATTTTATATAAGCAACTTGATTATCCATGAACCAATCCCTTGCACATACCAAGGAATGACTATGTATATACACATGGCAGTGTGTGTGTGTGTATGTATGTATGTATGTATACATGTAGAGGTATAGATGCATAGCTATAGAGTCTTCATAGTGTCCTGTTGTTCTATTGATGTCCTACAGCTGTTTTCTTCAGGCTATGAATTTTGGGGTGAAATGTATCTCAGGAGTTTCACAGGTTGTAGAGGGCTATTTTCAGGAGGTTGGAACATAGACAAAGGCAAAAAGATGCCAGGGACAAGTCTCTAGTAGGCTGGATAATCCATTTGTCACCTTCAGTTTTTTCAGCGACTGTTCCCCAAGAATAGATGTAATTTCTAGAAATTGCATAGAAATATGAAATCCTATTTTAAGATTTGTTTAAAGCTTTTTAAATTCCAGACACATATTTCCTTTGAAAGGATAACCTTTATGTTACAAAGCAGAGATGCTTATTAGTCAGCTCCCTAGGATCTGTAGGTTCAGAGATGAAACGTCCAATCTTTCTCATAATTTGAAGTGTCATGCCCAACTGGCTGTTAATGAAGATTCATTTATCCTTTTTACATGGTTAAGTATGGTCTGTGAGGGATAGACTTCGCTCAGTCTACATGAATAGGACCCATTATCGCTAATGGAAGTTTTGCACATGCCTGTAGATGTGAATAGGCATTGAAATAATCTACATTTAGACTTTTATAATCACTTTTATTTAGCTGTCTGAAGATCTCAATGATGATCTCTCTTTGTCCTCAAATGCTATTTGACATTGATTTAGGTATCTGGTGATGGGTCTAAGTTGAAACTTTATCAGGTGTAAGTATTTCTTTCCTCTGTTTCAGCTGAGAAGTTTTGAGAGTGAAATATTCACAACCATTCTGAGACCTCCAATTTAATTTCTCATCATACTAGTTCTGTAGCTCACATTAAATCCAGAGTACTGAAGAAACTGAACAAGTTGACTGTAGACATCAGATAGCTGGCTATGGTGTTGGCCATGGCCTCTGAGGATGCTCAGAGCTTCTTCCAGCCTTTCTCTTCCTGGATATCTCGGGTTTATGAAGCTCTCCAGCAAGCAGGAGATACATTATCTGTATTGCTGGTTAACGTAAGCAAACAAGACTCTAAGTTAAATGACAAGCTAGATCAGGACCTAGAAGATATTCAGATTCAGGAAACTTACTTTGAAGATGAAGAACAAGACAACGATTGGAGTAAAGAAGATCCAAATTCCTTGTTTCTTGAAGTGGATCACTTCTCATGTTGTAATAGTGATTTGCAGGACTCTGCCCAAAATTCAAGCCCCAGGCTTAGCCATCATGCGAAAGACTCCTGTTCCATAATGTCCCAATGGCCCAATAAGACCCTTGATGACCAAAAGTCACCACATGTGCTTTCTTCAATTGCTGAGGAAGAATATCATCATGAAGAACAAAGAAGTGGCTTTCAGCACAGCTTTGACAGCCAGCTCCCTGGTACTGTAGAAAATGCTAATGGGAAAAACCAAGGTAAGCTAGCCAGTCATTGTTTTCTCTGAGTTCTTCCTAAGGGTATTTCTACTTATTTTATTTTGACTTAAAAAAATTATGAGTGTGTGCACACATGTAAGTACACCTGTGTAGGAGGAAGAGTGAGAGGTAGGTACTTTCAACACGATCTTTCCATGTGTGATCCTCCTATCTCAGCCTCTCAGTTAGCTAGATGTATAGGCATGCATCACTGTGCCCATCTTGTCAGGTTGACCTGAGATCTGATCCTGGGCCTCCCCTGTGGCCTAAGCCTCATACCAGGGCACCTTACCAATTGAGCATTGCAGTCAGATCCTGACTTGTTTTTAGTAATTATTAATAGATGGATTTTATTTTTCTCTGTCTTATACCTTCTCACTTTCTGCCTCTGCTTGAAAGCTGTCATCCTTAGGAATATTTCCAGCTATAAAACTTTGGGAGATCTGTTTGTGGGTTCCATCTTCTAAAACAATAGTTCTGAGCAAGTGAAATGATGAAAATGAATCTGTGGATTCTGCTTGAGAAGCCCCTTGTGCACATGTCATGCTTTTTAAAATATCTTTAAAATGTTCTCTTTTTCTCCTCTCTTAGGAATTTCTAGATGTTACTATATTATTCAGTGTGAAATCCTGTGCAAAAAGCCATACTTCTTGCAGAATTTTTAGTTGATAACACTCCAAGAACACTTCTCACAGTGTTTCTCTGAGACATGATGTGAGATGACAGTAGATAGGAAATCTTTGAAATAAGAATAGCTTGGTTTTCTTTTAGTCTGGAATGGCAAAGGCACATTTGATAGAAACTGCCTATAAAGCTTTATGCTGTCAAAATGGAGTATATATTGGGTCTTCAATACATGTATAATGAATATGATAAAAATGTAATTAACTCCATAAAAGTAGCGATAGTGTGTTTCAACATGAATCTCTCATGCTTTTAATATTCTAACCCTGAACTGAGGACACTGTACATAAGTTAAGGGACAGAGGTAAATGATATCCAGGAAAGGAGGGTGGGTATGTGTGTGTTGTAAAGCATCCATAGCAGGGAGATGCAGAGAAGGGACTGAATCTGTGTGTGTGTGTGTATATAATGTATACACAGCTCACACTGATTAGTGGATCGTTTATGTGATATAAACGCCAAGTCATTAATTTCCTTCTTATTGGCGAGAACAGACTTTTCTGGAGTATCTCATAGTCTCTATATCCATTTTTAGTAATTCATCTTAGCTTTATATTTTTAGGGAAGTGTTTTACACAGACACATAAAGTCTTAGAAACATAATTTCATATTCCTCTTATGCTTTCTTTATATTCTTACTCAAATTAAAGTAATATTCAAATGCTGGGATAAGTCTGTAGAACCGAGGTAGGCTGATATTCTTTTTGACTCTTGTAAGTTATAAATAATTGTAATCTGAGTCTTCAGAAATTATCTATAGAGATAAATTGAGAAATATCTGAGCTAGCACTACAATTTTCTTAGATTTGAGTAGAATTTTTTTTTTTTTTTTAATTCTGGCCAAAGTTGAACTGTATTTGAAATTAGTGATGCATATTTGGCTTAGTTAGATGCTCAACACTGGTTTTAGTTTTTGTAAGTGTGAAATCTAATGGCAGTAAGACAATTGTGTTCATTGGTCCATTCAGCAGTTTATTCACTAGACTGTATCCTCCTGGAAGGCAGGGCCTGTGTCCTACATTCGTCACAGATCCATGTCCATATCCTTCAAAGGGACTGTGGTCTTGGCTATGTGGTAGGACATCAAATAATAATTAATGATGGCACAACAGCAGAGCAGCTAACAACTCTTAGAGGTAAATACTATTCTTCTCACATTGCAGTTGAGAAAATTGTTATTCAGTGAGTTTGAGAATATACCCAAGACCCATTTTTAGTAAGAGGCAGAACTTAGGCAGCCTGATGCTAAAGTTTACATACATTAGGTCATTGGGAAAGTCATGATAGATTTTTCCATGCAAAAATGCATCATAACTTTCTCGACAACCCAATATATACTCTCTCTTTTTCCTTTTTGAAGGTACAATACATATTCAGTAAAATTCATCCCTAGCATTCCGTTCTTTGATTTTTAACAAATAGGTATAGTCTTGTGACCGCCACCACCACAATCAAGATATTAAACAATTCTATTACCTCACAACCACCACCACCCCACCCCCACCCCGTGGCCTTGTAATTCTCTTTTGCTAGTTCTTTTCCTACTTCTAGCCCCTGGCAAATGCTGATATATTTTCTGTCTCTATTGTTTTAACTTTTCCAAATTGTCACATAAATGGAGTTATAAGTTTGTACCATTTTGAGTCTCTCCTCTTTGAGTAGCTTTAGTAGTTTAGCTTTTTATTTTTTTTTCTTGAGAGGTTTTTGCCATAGACCTCTCTGGAAAGACAGAGAGACAGAGAGAGAGAAAGTGAGAAATCACCCCCCTACCCCCAGAGGGATGGCCATGCCACAATCCCTTTCTCCACCATTCTTCTCTTGAGATCTTGGGCATGCACACACAAGCACCCGGCGTGAGTTTAAGCCACTGGGTCCAAGATTTGAACCGCGGTCAACTACATGAGAGTCCAGCGACATAGCCATTACACCAACTGCTGGTCCCAGTGGTTTACCCATTGTATTGCTGAATAATATTTCATCATCAAAATGCAGTGATTCAGTTGATCTGTTCATCTGTTGAGAAAGCTTTCTCGGCTGTTTACACTGGATAAAACCTCTGTGATTATGTGGAGTAAGAGCGGTAAAGGTAGCTATCTTTGTCTTCATCCTAAACTTAGTGTAAAAGCTTTCAGTCTTTCATTATCACTTAATAGTTAGGTTCAGGTTTCTGTAGATGCTCTTTATTAAGTAGAAAATGTTCTCTTCTACTCCTACTTGCTGAAAGTTTTTTTTTTAAGTCAAGAAATGGCTGTTGAGTTTTCTCAAGTACTACTTTATATCTATTGAAATTATTTTACTTTTTTTTTTTTTCCCTTTCCTTTTTCTTCTTTTTAAGACAGAGTCTTGCTGTGTGAGATCCTTGTACCACAGCCTTCAGAGTGAAGGGCGAGATCCCGGCACATGCTGCCATGCCTGGTTATTTCAGATAGGGCCTGGCTCTTTTGCCCAGGCCAGCCTTGAACTCTCTAAGTTATATTTTATCTGCATCCAACAAATGTTAAATTTTTTAAGTGTTGTGTTTTTATTTTCATTTGATTGAAAATATTTTCTAATTTTCCTTTTACTTCCTCTTTCATGCATTGGTTATTTAAACATTTGTTGATTAGCCAAATCTGAGGGAAATTCTAGCTATTTTTTCTTGTTTTAATTTCTAGTTTAATTCCATTACGTTTGAACACATACTTTGTATTATTTTAGCTAAAAAAAACTAATTAAGGTTTGTTTTATTTCCCTGAATGTGTTCTGACTTGCTGAATGTTTCATGCACACTTGAAAAGACTGCATTCTATAATTATTAGACAAAATATTCTATAACTTCAAGTTCTTGGAGGCCGATTTTTAGATTTTTTTTTTGGAGAGGTTTTTGCTATAGGGCATGTACACCCACCAAAAAGACAGAGAGAGACAGACAGAAAACAAGAAATCACCCCCCAACGGGGGTGGCCATGCAGCAATCCCTTCTTCTCCATTCTCCTCTTGGGATCTTGGGCAAGTATGCACACGCACCCGGTGTGTTTTAAACCACTGGGTCTGGGACTTGAACTGCAGTCGGCTACATACTAGTCCAGTGACACACCATTATGCTTACTGCTGGTCCCTAGATTTTCTAATATAGATTGAATAGTCCTTATCTAAAAAGCTTGGGGCAGCAAGCGTTTTGGATTTTGTAATATTCGCATATATATTATGAGATATCTTGGGCAGGGGACCCACATCTGAACATGAAATTCATTTATTTTTTATATACTTATTCACATAGCTTGAAGCTAATTTTATACAGTGCTTTTGCATTGCAGCCTTTTGAGTATGACATGTCACGTGAGGTCAAGTGTGGAATTTTCTACTTGTGGCATCATGTCAGGACTTAAAAAGTTTTGAATTATGGAGCATTTAGAGTTTCAGATTTGGGGATTGGGGTACTTAATCTGTATTTAATTTCTCTCTCTCTCTTATTTTGCCTATTGATTTTTGCCCACTGATTTTGTTCTTTTGAACAGAATTGTGTTTCTCTCTACTGAAAGAGTATTAAAGTCTCTCACCCTAATGGTGGGTTTGGCTATTTCTCTTTTTCATTTCTATCAGTTTTTGCTTCATGTAGTTTGAAACTCTGTTGTTAAGTACATGCACATATTAAAAACAGATGTCTTCTTGGTGAATTGACCTCTTTGTCTTTTTGTAATACACCATTTTTGGCTCTGATAGTTCTTATCTTAAACTCTACTTTTATACTAATATGGCTACTTAAGCTTTCTTTTGATTAGTGTTGGCTTGTGTTCTTTTCCAGTCTTAAACTTATTCTGTATTAATGGTTGGTTTCTTATACTTAGCATATAATTGGCTATTTCTTTTTAATCCAATCTGTCTCACTTTTAATGGGTGTGCCTTAACTGTATTTAAGTAGTTACTGATATCATTGAATGAAAATCTGTCATCTTGCTAGTGCCTTTTCTGTTTGTTCTATCTAGTATTTTCCTCATTTATTCTACTTTTTTTCTGCTTTTCAAACAATTGAGCATTTTATGATTTCATTTCTTCAGTTGAAAGTCATTTTAAAAAAGTACAGTGGTAATCTTTGGATTTTGACATACATCTTTTAAAAAAAGTTTGTTTCTTTCTTTCATGAGTGAGAGACAGAGAAAAACAGATACCCCCCAATTTTTGAAGATCCCTTGTAAATTTTTTTGTTCATTTTTATTGTTTCTTTACTTATTTTATGAGATTGAGAGACAGAGACAAGACAAGCACCACCAATAGGATTTTACATCATGGCCGGTCTCACCTATCCCCAACCAGCCTTCCCATCCAGCCAATATTATGGCCAGGTTCAGGCTGACCAGGGAGTTGAACCCTTGATCTTCCACAGTGGAGCCAGCATCACTGAGCAGCTGCACCATCTGGCTAGCCCTGATTGTATTTTTTTAAATAACTTTAATCTCTTTGCTGAAATGCCCCCATGAATTTATGTATGTTTTCACTATAGTTCTTTTTTTTTTAATATAGTAGTCAGTTATTTTGAATTTCTGTCTGATAGTTCTAGCATCTAAGTCATAATTTGAATTTGACTTTCTGGATTGCTTTGTCTCTTGACAGAGTGTTCTCTTTTTTGTTGTTTTGTAGTTTTTGACTGAAAATAGAATACTGTGTATAGAAGTATGTAGTCTTTCTGCCTTTTCTAGTGCAGGCCTTTATTGTGAGGGGTTGCATTAACTTAGACATTGAACTGGGTTTTGGTTTTATTGTTATTGATCTCTTCTTACGACTTTTATTTAGGGTGGTAGATTATTTGCTATAGAGTTTTGCCAAGGTTGGCTCTGTCTTCAGCTTTGTGTCCTCTTTTTGTGTCTCAGAACAGGTCTCTTTCTCTCTGTCTTTTTTAAGGTTTTGGACACTTTTCCCCACTGTATCTCACTCCTCACATCTGTTAGTGTGGGGTGGTTGGGTTGGAGGGTGCATTTCTGCTGTTCTGAAGCAGCCTCAATCTTAAGCAAGCATTCATTTCTTTGTCTTGGGGTTAGGTCTTCTCAGTAATCTTACCCCTCCCCAGAAATAGGTTCTTACAGAAGTAGATGTTTTTCTTCTGATTTGTTCACTCACTTTAATGTGTCTTTACCTATGGCCTGAGGGCCACAGGCTTACGGCTTTTGTTCCGTAGTGGGGACAGGAGAGAGTGGATTTGGTGGGACTCCCTACCTCTGTAGCTGCTTCTCTTCCCTCTGCCTTGACTGTATTCAACTCTTTACTTCGGTCCTGATCCTGTCCTTCCTGTGACTGCCTCGTGAGTTCTGTGGAGAGTTTCTAAGTGGGTTGAATTTCCTTGAGTTTGTGGCTTCTGTACTCTTGTGCTAGTCCACTCTTGACCTTTAGAAATTATTTAAAAACATTAGCTTAATTTCTTACTAGCATTTGCCTTTGGCAAGCAAGTATAGTGTCCTTTCTTTCCTTGAAAAAAGTTGTTTTTCCTTAACATTTCCTTAGTCGCTCTATGTTCTCAGCTCACTGATGAGTTTTAGAAAATGTGTCAAATTTTACAAATTTTCTAGCTTTTGTTTTGTTGTTTAAAGAATGGAAGCACTAACTTTCTACATCTCCAGAAGAAGCTGGGACAGAGAAATGATCTACTCACTACTTCACCCTGAAATTGAATTGAATATTCTCAGTAAATCGGGTAGCATGTTTGGACTGATAGATAAATGTACAAATAAGATATTGGTCATCTATTATGAATAAGAGGTAACATGTAACTAGTCCTATAAAAAATTTGTGGAAAGCTACAGTTATGTACGCATTACATTTGGGAGCGATTTTGCCAAAGGTAATCAGATATCAGGTTTCAGAGAGCAGATGACATAAGACTGCAAACTGTGAGGGTGAGTCAGAATGTAATAGGTGAAAAGAAAAAGAAAGGCATTTCATCTGGAGGAAATGGCATGAATGTTGACACCTGGAGAAGCCCATCATTTTCAGGGATGGATCCTGAGGCTAGAGTTCAGGTTACAATTCTGAAAGTCTTTGTGTGTGTGTGTTAAGAATTTAGCCATTATCCTGTAAACAGTTAGAAACCTTAAAAAGATCTTGGTCAAGAGTGACATCAACAGAGGTCTGCTTTAGAAGGCTATCTCTAACACCAATCTGGAGGCTAAGAAGGAAGGAAGAATAAATGTCAGGGGAGCTGTTGTAACTGCTTGTAAGAAACCTCTGTAAGATAAATGATCATATGAGAAATAATTGGCATTATTTTGTCATTGCTCCACGGAAAAGGCATCTTAGGGCAACGACCTTTGACATGGCTCTGGCATGCGATCAGGCTCCAGCTTGTTACTGATAAAGCTGCTGGAAGCCCAGGTTCTCTGCTGGGCCTCCTTGGCCTTAGAAGGGATTCTCCTCATACATGCTGGTTGGGATATGAGTTCCATCTCTTCATGCGGTTTCCATTGACAGTGAGGTGGCAGTGGCTTCATTACTGTTGGGTGCTCCTGAAAGTCTTGGGTCTCCACTACACATCCTCTGGTACCACCTAAGTAAGGAGGTCTTCCATGCAGGAGTGGAAGAAAAGAGTCCCCATGTGGTCTCCACTGACAGTGTAGAGGAGCAAGGTGCTCCTTTCCAGCCATCAGGGATGAAAGTTCCAGTTCCCAGCTTGGCCTTCTCTGGCATCCCTGGTGGGGGTATTGGGGTGCATCACTCAGACTGGCAAGAATAGAAGGCTAGGATCTCTGTGTGACTTTTACTATTGTGGATGAGAGTGGGGACCAGTTTTTTTCTGTGCTGTTTGACCAGAGTAGTACAGTTAGTCTATAACTTTTCAGTCTTGCTAGGCTCCCCCTTTCCTATTTCTTTGGGCATTCAGAGAGAAAGCTTTTCCTGAGGCTATTTTCGTCTGTGCCCTTTGACACATTTGGGTTTCCAGCTTCTTCTGCTTCAGGTTTGGGAATGTATGAAGCAACAGAGTCGAGGGAGTTTACCATTTTGTTGTTTGAGTCCCAAGGTTCCCTAGCCAGTCTGCCTTCTTCTCTGTACTTGGCAGTCTTTTTAATATCTGTTTTATAGGAAATATCTAGGGTTTTTGGCTTTACTTGAGGAGGAATAGGGGAAAGTGTGTTAATCCTAGCTTTCTGGAAGTAAAAATCTTGAAATTCATCGTAACAGCATTCTGACTTTAAATCCCACCCACTTATTTTCATTTCACAGGAGAAATAAGAGCAGTAGGAAAGGACGAAGGGTGGCCTGCACATGTAGGGAGATATGAAGAGGGACATCTTCTATAAAGAGAGGTCTCATACTGCAGCCCCTGCTAAACACCCGTCAGGTACCCAGCGCTCTGGAGAACAAACATGGTGCCCAAGCCTGAGCCATGGGCCTTTCCTTCAGACTATTCGAAAGCTCGTATCATTCGTTTAATCTGTTCCAGAGGATGCAAAAATGTTTTCATGCACTGGCTCTTTGGTGGCAGTGGGAATTGGGAATGCAGTATAGACTTAGAATGAGACAGTCTCATTGGCCCAATTCACTCACCACTTTATAGATGGAGGAACTCGACTAAGTTGCCTCTAGGGAACTTCCATTTCTTTTTCTCTCCCTGATGTGATATAGCCCACTAATTTACTTCACATGCATATAGCCATGGAACAAGAGCTCTTATTCCGCTTTCCTCCTAATATTTAAATACCCCAAGGGCCCTATGAAACTAGGATAAGTGACTGGACTCTGAGGTGTATGAATGTTAAAACACCTCCTGTTTTTCCTCTTTTTGCATGCAGGTTAACAGTCTTAAAGAATCCTTATGTACTCATTTCTCCCTTTATACCAGGAGGTAATGTAAGCTATCAGTACGTGGGTTGTTTTGTAGTCTATTAAAGAAAAGTATCTGGAGATACACTAGAAAAGGCAGCGTTTTAATCAGTGATTTATGTGCACTCTTTAAAAAGCCTTGTCAAGCCTGCTTTTCCCATTTAACCTTGAATTCTTTTCATAAGGTTGTGTCTTGATTTTATGTTCCTTAATGTGCCATATTTTCCTCCACAATAGATTTTAAGCTAAATTGGCCCAAAACAAGAGGGATGTTGAATGCTTTTTGTAACCATGGAAACATTTCTGGGCACTTACTGAGGACCTGGTTGCCAATAGAAATGTAACAGAGAAAATAGATACACTTCATTTAGCAGTTGCCGATGATTAAGAGGCAGAGAGACTACTTATAGTGCCATCCCAAGATAGGCTTTTTGGTTTCAAGACCCAAATGCAAAACACCAGCTTTTCAGTGAAGCAGCAGCTATGACACTTCTGATACGTGATGAGAAGCAGTTCTAATTGCATTTTAAAGTCATCTTTGTTTTCAATTTTCCACCTCATACTTTTTTGAGGTTGTTTTTTAACCACATATATCTGTTTCCAAGAAGTATGCTCACTATTTCTTGAAATAGCCTGCTAATCAAATTAACGTGTTCCAAGTGCATCAGCATATAGAACTTTAGGAACAATCTTAGGCTGGGTGGAATGTATTAAAAAAAAAAAAAAAAGACCAGAACAGCAGGCTCTGAAGTCATGGTAATATCATTTGACTGTTCAACCCCGTTACTCTCATGTAGCATGGGAAGGCAAATACGACAGTGTTCTTAGTTGCTGATTGATTTTTATCCCTTTATGGATTGAAGGTATTTTGTTCTGTCAATTCTTGGACTTGCTTTTGGCAACTGAGACTAAAATGATATCAGACAACACAATGTAACTGATTTATAATCACTTGGGATTCATTTCTTTTCTATGCTATATGCGATTGCATGTGAAATGTTGCACTCTGCCTGTCCTTTCTTTGTCATACTGGAATTTTGCTTTTCTTTCACATGAGTGCTTTCTTGAAAGTAAGCCTATGCCTAGTTAAAGTCTTCTCCATGTGTTAGTCCTTCCTTTGATAACATTTGCCATTATGGTCCTTAGTCATCCAGAACTATCTGGGGGAAAAGATTTAATATTCTGCCACAGTTTCAGAATCTATTTTCCAAAAGCTTTAGGAAGTTAATTTCCTTGGTATGTTGATTTGCAAGGAAAGGCTAGATATTAATGAACGTGTTAGAAACTGTCGTACAGGATCCAGATCCTTGACTTAACGCTAGGAGACCATTAGTATCATTGTTCCTTATTTTGCAACTTTATGTCATTTTTAGAGGAAATTTCAGGGACATAACAAAATCCTATATGAATGAAAGAGCATGTAACTTACACAAATGATCAATATATGGATTTGATATTTACCTTGATTTCTGGATGTTGTTATGTCAGAATGCTGGGATATTTTTAAGGTTTAAAATGAAAAAAATAAAGTCCTTTCTCTGTTCTTCATTTTTTTTGGTTTTAACCAGCATTCAGAATAGTTAGAGGAATTAGGGGCAAGTTATACTCCACATAGTTATCAACCCAATTTTACCAATTCTTAAGAAATCAGAAATTTTAAAAAAATAATGGAGTCAATAATAAAAAAGGGGGGGGGCCTCAGAAGTTTTCCTTGCCCTGTGGAAAGTAACAGAGCCGGGGTTATCTTTTCATTCCCGTTATCTGTCTTGAAGGGTGAGAAACAGAGCCAGGCAGGAACTACATCTAATTAGACCTTTACTCATCTTTCTCGTTTCTTCGTACTGAGGGAAATTCTCACCTGTGTGTTTGTATGTTGTTTATTTGTTTACTTTTTAAATACTACGGAGATGTTACCCTCTTCTCTTCTTCACCTCTTTTATTCTCCTTTCTTTAGTAAATACTTTTCTTCCTCCCCTCGTACCATTTTCCAATACCCACTTCTGAGGGAGAGAGTATTATTTCTGAAAAGGAACCTTACAGTGGGAAGAAATTCTGAAATGTGGTGATAAGTTCCTTTTCTCTTTGAGCACCTGTTAATTACACTAGAGGATGGTCTAGGTCATTGCTAATAGAGTTTTTAGTATTCTTTAAATTTCCTAATTTTTAAGTTTATAAAAAATTTCAAAAACCAGAATATAGATTAATATAACAAATACAACTCTGCCACTTAACTTTCTCAGATTACAGTATTTTGCCATATTTAATTCAGATTTATTTTAAAGAAGCCATCTAGGACAGAACGAAATGAAGTCCCCTGAGAAGTCCACTGTTCTCTTCCTTAATTGCTAAGGATATATTAAACAAATCTAAATTTGAAGGTTATGCTTCCGATTGTGTTTTTATTTTTTTGGTACAAACATATGTAGCATGGATATATATATAACATAATTCTTTGTGTCTTAGAATTTTGTGCAAATAATATAATAGTTAACATATTATTCTAAAGCTTGTTTTTCCTTCCTGTGTGTCTGAGCTATTCAGAGTAATGTAAATTTGGCTGATTTTTAACAGCTACTTAATAGCCAACTGTATTAATTAATACACTACTCATCTAGTCTTACACTGACCATTTATTTTTCAAATCTTCACTATTACAAATATTTCTGAAATATAAATATCTCTTTGAGCAAATATGCTCACGTGAATTTAGATAGGACATATGAAGAGACGGTCATATTTCAAGTTCTTTCTTTATTATTGCCAGAGGACACATGTGCATGCCAGGGAGAGACAAAGAGACAGAGAATGATAGAAAGCACCCCCTTCCCATGGGAAGTGGTCATGCTTCTCTCTCATTTCTCCATTTTATTGGGATTTTGACACACCTGTGTACATGCCTGGTGTGTTTTTCAAGCTGCTGAGGCCAGAACTCAGACTGTGGTCAGGCATGTGGGATCTAGCTTCCTTAACCACTAGTCCATTGGGATGGCCCTTAAGTTCCTTTCTTAAACTGGGTAATTTCCTCCCTGGTTGAGATCCTTTGAATACATTTCCTTCTTCTCTTCTGCTTTTTCTTGAGATGGATGAAATCATTCCTTTTTTCTGTAACTAAGAGTCATAATCAATAGTTTATATAAAGGCATTAAAAGAACTGGGAACCAGCAGTTGGCGTAATGGCTATGTCGCTGGACTCCCACGTAGTCGACCGCGGTTCGCGTCCCAGACCCGGTGGCTTAAAACTCACGCCGGGCGCGTGTGCGTGCATGCCCAAGATCCTGAGAGGAGAATGGAGGAGAAGGGATTGCGGCGTGACCATCCCCCCTGGGGGGTGATTTCTCGCTTTCTGTCTCTAATGTCTCTCTCTGTCTGTCTGGCGAGCGCATGCGCCCTATAGTGAAAATCTCTCCAAAAAAAAAAAAAAAAAAAAAAAAGAATTGAATTACTGGAAGTTGTCTGTGTTTTCCATAGTAAGCTTACATAATGATGAAATTACTGAGAACATGAGGCAGTGACACTAAATTTTAGGGCGATTGTATGCTCCTTTGGAACTTTAACAGAAGTTACAAACCCATTTATCTACTATCTAAGTCCACTTTAGGTCACAATAACAGAATATCACTGTCTGGCATAAAGGAAAGAAAGGAAATGATATAAATATTATAAAAACATGTCCTTTTCTGTAAAGGAAAGAAATGTACTTCTCACAGTTCTGGAGGCTGAGAAGTCCAAGATCAGACTAGCATCTGATGAGGGCCCTCTGACTGTATAATGCCCTGGGGAAGATGGAAAGGCAAGAAAAGGGCAAATGTGCTTTTATATAATCCCACTCTAGCAATAATGAACCCATCTACTGCGAATGGCAGTAATCATAACTGCGCTCATGCCCTCTTTACCTCCTAAAGCTTCCACCTCTCAGCATTGCTACATGGGGAATGAAGTTTCCAGCATACAGACTATGGGGGACACATTCCAACTGTAGCATCCAGAAAGACCCATATATGATATACATCAAAAATTTATCATTCAATTTCCTGGGTTCATGGACTTCCTGAAGTTCATCTGTGGTATTCCAGATTCATATCTACGACACGTACAAGGGGAAGCCAGTGATAATAGTCGGGAGTCAACTACTATACTAGTTCATTTGCAAGGTGGTTTTTCTTCTAAGAAAATAAACTTGGAGAAATGTATTAGGATCTTTGCTGATTCTTAAACTATTATATCTCAGCTCAAATACTTTCTCCTGTGTCCTGTTTTGGATGTTTGGGTTAGAATTCTGCAAATGCCATTTTTTGGTGGTGGTGGTGGGGGGCATTCTTCAATGTTGTGCCAAAAAGAGCAGTAAAGGGATACTGAAAGACGGGAGGAGGGGAGCACGGAGTTTCTTACTCCCTTTGTACTCACTGCTCCTTTCATTGGCACCCAGCACAGCCATTCCTACTGCTAGCAGCAGTATGACTTCTAGCCTCCAACTTCTTTCAGCACTCTTGAACGAGCCCCACAGCAACTTATTCCAAGGTAACAAAGCAGATAGGCATTTTCTTTTTCACTGATGTCCAAGCCTCATATCCATGGGGCCTTACCTCTGCACTTCTAGTTTTTAATAACCTTGGCTGCTTCCTTTTGTTTCCTAAGCCGCAAGGGTGATAGCTGCTTCATGTAGTTACAATCTCTGGGCTATTTCCATATTGCTCTTTCTATTCATTCAGTACCCTGTGAAATCAAATCTCTCAGTACCTGTGAAATCAATCCAGTATCTATTGAAATAGTTTCTGTTTCCCTGGCCAGAACTAGAACAACTTTGTAATTAAAGTATGACCAAAGCATTTGTATAGACCTTTAAATAGTCTGTATTGATTGTACAAAAGCTAGAACCTGTGGGTAAAACGAGGAAGTCTTTGTGGAGATTATAGGAAACTGGCAGAGGAGACAGGTAAGTCTTACTCATACCTAACATTCACCAGCCTAACAAATAAATGTGACGTGTCAGCTGATGATAAGTAGCAGGGTAAAGCAGGACAGCAGATACAAAGTAACTGAATAAGTGCTATTTTCTATAGTGTGGTTCTTATTTTACAATGAGTGAACTCACTAATAAGGCAGCATTTAAACAGAGACTTGAATGAAATAAGGGAGTGAGATGTGCAAACATGAGGGAAGTGGCTTCTGGATTTAAGGAAAAGTGGACCTATCACGGGGTGGTGTGAAAGTGTGTCTGGTGTGTTTGATCGTAATTGTGGCCTTTCCTAACTCATCAACATCTGGTCATCAGTAATACTGTCCAGTTGTCACTCTGACATTTCTGGCATTCTTAACATTTCCTAATGTTCTATAAATTTTAACTTGATGATATCAGGTACAGGATAATTTTTTTTTTTTTGAGAACTTTTTGCTATAGGGCATATGTGCTCGCCAGAAAGACAGAGAGAGACAGAGAGAAAGGAAGCAAGAAATTGCTCCCCAGGAGGAATGGCCATGCCACAATCCCTTCTCCTCCATTTTCCTCTTGGGATCTTGGGTGCGCACACACACACACCCAGCAGGAGTTTAAGTCACTGGGTCTGGAACTCGAACTGCGGTTGGCTACATGCAAGTCCAGCACAAGCTGCCGGTCCCCAGAATAATTCTTTTTTAGGAAACATACTTGTGAAAAGACCTTGAGAACTATTACATAATTTCAAAAACCAATTTCTTTGTGGGAAAAAGAAACAATCATGAAGTTGAAACTTCAAGCAATATCTTTTTCCCCCTGCTTTTAAAAATACATATATTTACTTATCTATTTTTTGAGAATACTATACATGTCATCATCAACAGGTAATAAGACATATTTGTGTCCCCCAAATGTCTTACCTCTCTATTTTTTTCTCCCTAATTACTTTCTTCTTAAGCCATAACATCAGAGCCTATTTTAAAACCCAAATAAGAACTTCAAGTTTCTCTGAGACTTCCTAGTTTCTATTCTGCTTTGATTCTACAAAAAGAAGCTGCTGCTAAACTTATGTGCAGAAACTTGGAAAAACCTTCTCCAGCACGTAGACATATAATGACAAGCAGTTACTCATGTGTGAGTCTGTGCTGGGTCACCTTGTACGTCAACCACTGTTTCCTCCCCTCATACTTCTCTTTGTAAGTTTGGGCTTACTCTTGACCTCTCATGGCATTGAGGCCATATTGTTTATGTTCCAGGAACTGTGCTATTTATACAAGTGGCCTTTGTATACTAAATTCAGATTATAATAGATAAGTAATTTCTCAGGTTGATAGATTGGTAATGTCTCAAGCAAAGATAAAGAAGGGGCAAAGCTCAAGTAATTGGTAAATCTGGGAGTAAATCTGGGTCTCAAGGGAATTTTACAGAAGTTTAGATACATTTCAGATCTGGTTTCTCTCTGCTAGCTTCAATTTTTTTTTTTTAATTTTAAAAGTTTTAAAATTTCTACTTCTATCTGGATTAGCTCCATTTTCAAACTCCATATGTAGTGAGACGTTGCTGAGAGCTCCTGACTTATATCCCCTTGCTCTTAATACAGAAGAGGAAAGAAATACCTGACAATTAAAAAAAAATACTGAGGGATTAGCACTAATTGGCTTAATTCACTTGGCTTGGTTTGAATTATGTGGCAAACTTTAGCAGTTATTGGAATCAGGGAAATGTGATGTTCTGATTGGTCAAGTCTAGGTCAAATGCCATTTCTGGAGCTGAGAGTCAACAGCGTTAGCAGAAATGTGGTTTGAAAGTGGAGAAAATGTGGCTTGCCAGAGGAAAGAGTTGCATATTGTTAGAAGAATAGATGTTGGAGGGTTAAAAAAATAAATTATGAAATGTGTTTCCATTGTACATTGATTGCAAGTCTATTCTAAGGATGTCTACATTCTTTGTGTCGCTCATATGCTACATTTTGGTACCACCGGTGCCAGATCACCTGTCTCAGTGTTTATGGATACATATGTGTCACAAGTCAGGAAATGCAGTGTCACTTGATGCCATGCAGTATCTGTCATTACTGTAGATCGTGGTTTCTGTCCTGGAATCTAGAAAATCCCCTTCACTCTTTTCTTACACCAGGATAATTGTATAGGAGAAGTATTAGTTGTCTTTTGCTGCATAATAGATACAGTGGTTTCAAACAATACACTTGTATTATTTCAGAGTTTCATATCATGAGTTTATGGTTGGCTGAATCCTGTGCTCAGGGTTTCACAAGGCTGAAAAGTATCAGCTGGTTTGCATTGTTACCAGGGGCAAAAATCTACTTTCAAGCTCATAGGTTATTGAAGAATTTGTTTCCTTGTAGGACTGACAGCCCCAGATTCTTGCTGGCTATTGGTTGAGGCCACCCTTACCTCCTGAAGGTGCCTGTAGTTCCTAGAGACCACCCATACTTTCTTGCCACACAGGCATCTCCAACATAGCAGCTGATAGTCTGATAGCAAATGTTACTTCCTATTATGTAACTGTGGGTGTGACATCCTTTCACCTTTGCCATCCTCTACTGGTTAAAAGCAGTTCACAGTCCCATTGATCCTGAAGGGAAGGAGACTACATACAGCCATGAATATTAAGAGTGATTTGGGAGTGGGGAGCACCTTATAGACTGCCTACCACAGGATTCTAGATACACCATTTAAATAAACAGAGAAATTGTATGATAGGCGGAAGTTACTTACATGCCTTCACATAAGTTATTTGCTCTTATAGATTTTTTTAAATGAGGAAATTGTGTTTTTGTCTTAAAAGGCAACTGCTATTTTATCTCAGCTACTCTGCAAATGGTATGTCCAGGAATTGTCTTTAAGATTTTAGTTAGATGCTAAATCTATAGCCCTGAATTGATTTTGAAGTTGTCAAGAGAGTAGAGGGAATGCAAACTCTGCAGGAAAACTCACCACTGGCACGTGCCTTCTCATGGGAAGCGCCCAAGAGGCCTTGCCGAGTCCTTATTGACTTCATAGGTTGTTCCAGATAGAGAACTTCTCAATTGCTAATATCAGTAGTATTAAATAGAATAATGATAGGTACTCAGTAAACTGTACCGTTAACTATGTATTAGATATTTCATATATGTTATAGTATTTTATCATCATTTTTTTGAGGTGTGTATTCAGGGTGGTGTGGGTTATCCCTAGTTTTGAACAAAAGGCAATAGTTTTAGGGAGGTTAAGTAACTTGTCCCTACCTGGTAAAGAAGCTGAGATTCCAAAGCACATCTGTCTGACTCAAAAAAAACAACAAACCATTTCCCTCATGACAGCCACCATCCCAACATGGGTTGAAGTGCTCCTTCCTATGCTCCATGTCATTGCTGCAAAAAGGCCAGCGCAGCAAACATTACTGGCAACAAAGAAATTCCTGGCATGATAGCTTCTGACAGTGGACTTAAACATCCGCAGGCTGACTCTAAGGAATTCATGAGAACACGGGACTATTCGCAGTCTCCATTTCCCTACCTCCTGCTTACTTCTTCCCTCATGGCTGTGTTCCAGCACTCCGATGAACATGCCCTGTTCAGATCGCCAGTGACCTCCTGAATTGCTTAATCCTATGATCAGCCTTTCTCTCACCATCTTTCCCTGATTTATTTTGGCAGTGAAAATTGTTGAATGCTCCTCCCCTGAAACTCATTCCTTGCCTGAATTCTGGATTCTGCTTGTTTCCGGCTCTCCCCTTGCCACACCTAGTTACTGCTCTTTATTCACCTTCCTCTGCCTGTCTCTGAAATATTTATTCTCACTAATTTACTTCAGATATGCCTCCTCTTCTGCTTGGTCTATTTCAATGATGTCCTGACTGGTGTCTCCATTTTGATGTTATTTCCATCTCTTACCCATTTCCGGGTTCCCCTCAGAATGTTTGTTTTAAACCCTGTGTCACATTTCATATTCTCTTATACTGAAAGCCTTCCAGGATTGGCCTCCTTCGAGAGGTACTGGGCCCACAGTTGTTGCAGCATTCTGGAACACTAAGCACACATTATAGTGAAAACTGTTGGTTTTCTCTTCCTGCGGTTTTGCCTGTGTAGTGAAAACTGCTGTCTTTCAAGAGTCACCTCAAACATCATTTTCCCTAGGAAGCCTTCCCTAATTTTTATCCATCTCTGTCACATCTCCACATTCCTCCTCCTCATCTTGTTCTGCAGTTAGCAGCTTCAACTTCTGTGTTCCAATAGAGCATTGCCTTTCTCAGTAACACAGATTGTATATTATACTTAACTTTTTCTTTTCTTTTTAAGGTTTTTGCCATAGAGTGTATGCACTCACCAGAGACAGAGAGAGGCAGAGAAAGGAAAACTGAGAATTCACCTCCTAGAGGGCATGTCCATGCCACAATTCATTCTTCTTTATTCTCCTCTTTGAATTTTGGGCATACACACAGACATGCCTGGAGTGATTTTGAAGCCTCTGGGTCTGGGACTCGAACCATAGTCAGCCGTGTGGGAATCCTTAACTACTGCACAATCTGCTGGCCCCTATACGTAACTTCTTAAAAATGTTTACTTGTTTCATGAGTGAGAGAGACAAAGACAGAGATAGCATCTCCAACAGTGATCCACCCCCAGCCCCAAATCATGGGCATTTACCTGCCCAGAACACTTAAAGAGGGTCTCTGGATATACATTTGTAACCATGCCATGTGTGACAGCCTCGAGACTGTCATTCATTACTGTTGTACCACTTTCTGACCCCCTAACTTTTTAAAAACGTGAGTATACCTACCCAAATCTTTGATAACAGAGGATCATTTTATTTTTTCTTTAAGCAGAAGATTTTTGTTTTGGTCTGCTTTTTATTTTTCCCATTTATTTATTTATTTTTACATTTTTTCCACAAACATTGACTTTACATATCAAAAAATTTTTGCTCCTACTCCATTGTTCTTGGCAGTTAATAAACAACTTTCAAAAGGATCATTTTTATAAAGTCTGTATTCCCAGCACTTAGTACAGTATCTATTACATGAATTTAAAAAATGAATGACCATAAACCTAATCTTAGCAGTCATCATTGTATCTCAAAATTTTTAGAATAATGATCAGCCTATAAATATTCTACAAGTAATTATAGTTTAAAGACTACTGGAAGACTTTGGTCAATGACACTGTCTAAGGTTCTTAACCGTTTTGAGAGTCTGCACTTGCTTCATGAAGACATGAGGCCAAAACACAACACTTTGCTTGACTGTCTCCATTTAGCATTGATGAAGACTTAAAAAAATGCTATGATCTAGATGTTCTCCCTTCTTCTAATTCGTATGTTGAAACCTAATCCCCACTGTGATGATATTAGAAAGAAGGGATGCTGGGAGGTGATAAGGTCATGAGAGCTATGACCTCGTGAATGGATTAGTGCTCTTATTAAAGAGACCCCAGAGAGCTGTCTTGACTCTTCCACTATGTGAGGACATAGAGAGAAGGCAGCCATCGATGAACCAGAAAACAGACCCTCATCAGACACCAATACCTGGTTCTTGGACTTCCAGTCTCCAGGACTATAAAAAATAAATTTCTGTTGTTTGTAGTCTGTTGAGTGTATGCACTCACCAGAGACAGAGAGAGGCAGAGAAAGGAAAACTGAGAATTCACCTCCTAGAGGGCATGTCCATGCCACAATTCATTCTTCTTTATTCTCCTCTTTGAATTTTGGGCATACACACAGACATGCCTGGAGTGATTTTGAAGCCTCTGGGTCTGGGACTCGAACCATAGTCAGCCGTGTGGGAATCCTTAACTACTGCACAATCTGCTGGCCCCTATACGTAACTTCTTAAAAATGTTTACTTGTTTCATGAGTGAGAGAGACAAAGACAGAGATAGCATCTCCAACAGTGATCCACCCCCAGCCCCAAATCATGGGCATTTACCTGCCCAGAACACTTAAAGAGGGTCTCTGGATATACATTTGTAACCATGCCATGTGTGACAGCCTCGAGACTGTCATTCATTACTGTTGTACCACTTTCTGACCCCCTAACTTTTTAAAAACGTGAGTATACCTACCCAAATCTTTGATAACAGAGGATCATTTTATTTTTTCTTTAAGCAGAAGATTTTTGTTTTGGTCTGCTTTTTATTTTTCCCATTTATTTATTTATTTTTACATTTTTTCCACAAACATTGACTTTACATATCAAAAAATTTTTGCTCCTACTCCATTGTTCTTGGCAGTTAATAAACAACTTTCAAAAGGATCATTTTTATAAAGTCTGTATTCCCAGCACTTAGTACAGTATCTATTACATGAATTTAAAAAATGAATGACCATAAACCTAATCTTAGCAGTCATCATTGTATCTCAAAATTTTTAGAATAATGATCAGCCTATAAATATTCTACAAGTAATTATAGTTTAAAGACTACTGGAAGACTTTGGTCAATGACACTGTCTAAGGTTCTTAACCGTTTTGAGAGTCTGCACTTGCTTCATGAAGACATGAGGCCAAAACACAACACTTTGCTTGACTGTCTCCATTTAGCATTGATGAAGACTTAAAAAAATGCTATGATCTAGATGTTCTCCCTTCTTCTAATTCGTATGTTGAAACCTAATCCCCACTGTGATGATATTAGAAAGAAGGGATGCTGGGAGGTGATAAGGTCATGAGAGCTATGACCTCGTGAATGGATTAGTGCTCTTATTAAAGAGACCCCAGAGAGCTGTCTTGACTCTTCCACTATGTGAGGACATAGAGAGAAGGCAGCCATCGATGAACCAGAAAACAGACCCTCATCAGACACCAATACCTGGTTCTTGGACTTCCAGTCTCCAGGACTATAAAAAATAAATTTCTGTTGTTTGTAGTCTGTTAGCAGCCTGAAGAGAATAAAATACCAAGTGAAATAAATAGTGAATGTTATTGTGCCAACCTTCACTTTCAGTTGTTAGTGGTTACACTGAGACAAGACATATGAGTCCTGCCTTTGGGCTTGAAGTGATAGTGCTCTGGTTGTACAGGTGAGGCTCCTGTGGCATCACCATGCAGAGCAGCTATGAATGGGTCCATCTCAGACAACTTGGCAACAGTGAGATCATTACAATATCTCCAGTAGAGCCATTTGATATGTTCTGGCAACCTCTTCTGACCATGCTCCAGGGACAAAAGATCAAGGGGCCAATAAATCTCCTCTGGCACTCCAGCTATGGAAATGAAGTCATGATCGTTTTAGTGGCACAGCTTCAAATAATTTTTACAGGAGAACACCTCTTGTTAAAAGATTTTTAGCTAAAATGGAAGAGAAGTTATGTACATCAAGGAGGTATAATCATTCATATTAGTAGAAAAGAGTGTTTTGCTTATCATCAACAGAATCTTTGAAGTATTCCAATGATATCTTTGCTTTAAAGTTATGGTATTGTTTATAATAGAATTCTTGTCAATCTGTAAGTATTTGACCCCAAAATATGTTTCTAAGGCTGCTATGATTTTATCTACCTTTGTCTCATTTCTGATGTACATGTTTGAGTTCTTCTGGCAGACTAACCTTTTTAGAACAGGGACCACATGTTAATATTCTTTATATTTAATAACTATTGTAGCTAGCATGATGACTAGCATACGCTAGATTATAATAATGTCCCACAAATTAAATTAGTGAGAAGATTAAACTTTGCCGAGGTTCATACTAGTCTTCTCAGGCAAAACATAAGACTTGGGAGAGACATATCTAAAGAATTCTTGATGGCATACTCTTTATTAAAAAAAAAAAGATAAATTTCTTCCAAGAGCAAGTACGAGAGAGAAACAGAGACCGACAGAAAGAGCAACACATAGATACACAGAGCACCCCCAACAAGGTTTTGACATTGTAATCTACCTCTAACCTTTAGATAGTTCCAGGACCAGCTCAGGTGAACACTTCTTTCTGATAGCCCTGAATCATGGGCATCTATACAAAGAGGTCTTTGGACTTGAACTGGAAAACTTTTTATGTGAGACTGCCTTGCAGAGCATTGTGTTTTACCACTCTTTCAGTTTTCTGAATAAAAAAATGTTGGAGTCATTAGTCAAGCCTGTTATTACTTTGTGTACGTAGAAGTCTATCAGCAAGGGACCAGCAGTTGACATAATGGCTATGTCGCTGGACTCCCATGTAGTCGACCATGGATCAAGTCCTGGACCTAGTTACTTAAACTCATGCCGGGTGCGTGTGCATGTGTGCCCAAGATCCCGAGAGGAGAATGGAGGAGAAGATATTATGGTGTGGCCATCCCCTCCGGGGGGGGTGATTTCTCACTTTTTCTCTGTCTTTCTGGTGAATGCACAAACCCTGTAGCAAAAACCCCTCCCCCCAAAAAAGGAAGTCTATCAGCAAAGAAGTCTATCAGCAAATTCTATAGGCCCTACCAGATAAATAATCCAGAATCAGACCGTATCTTCTCACCATCACTGCTATAGTAGTGCTTTCAGGAACCATCATTCTCTGTTATTGATCTTACCCTCTGTAAGTTACCCTCTACCTTTCCTCTCATGTGGTCTGTTTTCATCATGGTGCTTGGAGCATTTCTCTTAAAATGTTAGTGTCATTCCTCTGCCATCAATGATTTTCATCTCAGTGCAGACTGCAGAGCCCCTGCAGCAGCTCCTTGTTCCTTGGTAATCCAACTCTGCTGCCTCTCTGACCTCATTCTGCTACTTTCTCCTTGTTTGCTCTGCTTCAGCAACTCTGGCCCCTTGGGTCTTCTAAAACACCAGTCATGCCTTTGCAATGGCTGTTTCCTCCAGGCTGTCGACCTCCACATGTCTCCGGGACTTGCTCCCTCACTTCTATCAAGTCTTTGCTCAATTGTGTTCTGCTCAGAGGCCTCTTTGACCAAATTTAAACCGTCCTTACCTCTACTCTCCAGATGTTCTCATCCCCTTTCCATGTCTTGTTCTTTTCTGTGCAGGACTTTGTGCTGTTTGGCCTATTTATTTCTTTGTGATGGCAGGAGTTTCCATCCATTTCATTCACTAGTGTTTCCCCTGCATCTAAAAATGCTTGCCTTACGGTGGTAACAAATAATTATTGTATAAATTAATGAATACTTTTTAAAATTTGTTGACGTACTCTATTTTCAAATAGTTGATTCTGACATCATCCACAAATGAGGTGGGAGAATTTGCTGTGCGATGTTTTAGATGTTTAACAAGTGGGACCACGAACTATTGAAATGTAAGGAGTGTAGATTTCTTCACTTCATAATGTAGTAGAAAGAAAAAGCAAAAACTTTAATAGGAGAAATAACATGATAGTCATACAAAAGATTTTATTTTGAGGCTTTAACAGATCAGGTAGAATTAGAATGTTCTTGTTTAAAAGAATCTGGGAAAGTAGAAAAACACTTGCAATGGAGATGTTTTTGTTTATCTTTTTCTTCAGGGAATGAATCAGTCCTATTTTCTGAATGATCACAGTGAATGGTGTGTGTGAAGACACTGGTGTTTGGAGCCATCTGGGTTCAAATGCCAACATTGCTACTTTCCTGCGTAAGTGTAGGAAAATTAACCTAAAGCAGCTTCCTTTTCTCACGTGTAACATGGGAATAACAATGTCAAATTACGTGTGAGAATCTAGAAATATATTTTCTTTTTTTCACATGTTATTACCCCCCCCCCCCCCCTCCTCTCTTTTTTTTTTCTCGTGTTTGGAGCCATCTGGGTTCAAATGCCAACATTGCTACTTTCCTGCGTAAGTGTAGGAAAATTAACCTAAAGCAGCTTCCTTTTCTCACGTGTAACATGGGAATAACAATGTCAAATTACGTGTGAGAATCTAGAAATATATTTTCTTTTTTTCACATGTTATTCCCCCCCCCCCCTTTATTTTTTGGTTTTGATTTGTGTTTTCTTTATTGTCTTTTGCAAAGTGAAGAATTTGGCTTAGAATTGAAGGAGATGCTTTCAGTGTTTCTTCCCTCAGATTACATGTTATAAACACAGCGAGCCTTTTGCTAGCCAACTATTAAATCAGATAGTAGCCAGAGGGGCATCTAAGTCATGGGAAGTCCTTTTTCTACTCTGTGAGGGGTAGTCCCAGCAAAGAGGAAACCATCTTCTTTACCTGGGGCCCACCTGAAGATAAGCTGCCCACTGCATTATTTCAAAATGCTGATCCAGCATCTGATTCTAAATGGTTGCCTGAACATAATCTAGTCAAAGACAACTATTGCTGTTTGAAGCCTTGGAGGTATGTAGCACTGGAAATGGGTGAAGGGAACTCCTTTGTTTTTAGTACAAAATTATGCAGAAGTAGTTGATTTTATCTGGGTCATTTATAAGTCACATTTAATGGTTCCTGAAGAAATTGGCCAGACAACCTGATGGAATTCTCATGCTGAATTCTGATTCTTTTATTTTGCGGTTCTTTATTTTAGTAGGCTGGAAAGAACTTTAGAATAAGAACTCTAAAACCCTCAGTGATTTCATTTTCTTAAAGAGCCCTCCACCCCAGAGCAAATAGATAAAAGTAAAGTGTGGCCTCACGCATATCTACTACAGAGTTTATACACACATTTAAATATAATTTTCTCCTTCTCACCCCGTTACCTTTTTCATTTTCAAGTTTATTCATTTATTCATTCTGAGATCGCCTGAGAGCACATGCGCGCGCGCGCCCCCGCATTCCCAGCGGAGTTTTCACATTGCATTTCATTCCCAGCTTAAGTCAGCCCGGGTTACCAACAGACATGAGACTTTTTGGTATGGGGAGGTCTGGAGACACTACCCCAGGACAATAACCTGGGACACTCACCTGAGACCTCTCCACGTGGGTCCAGCTCCGGCGAACTTGTGATGCCGCTGCGCCCCCCTCCGGCCCCTTCTTCCTTAGAGCAGCTACAGTTCTTCGGTCCACGCCCCTCT
>NW_006198812.1:1342202-1359702 GCF_000334495.1 Tupaia belangeri chinensis
GCTCTAGGTCTTTGGAGAATTCCGAAAGTTACCCATAAGTCTATCCAGAAAATGTTTAATTGAATGTCTGAAGTTCCATTTCACATTTCCAAGGGAGGAGAGGGGCAAGAGGTAGTGAAGAGTCCCTTTCCCATCCCCGGAAGCGTCCATGTTTTCACCAGGCTCCAGGAGAGAGCCACAGACGTGGCCCTGCGCGCAATGGGCTGTCCACCCAGGGCGCGACTCTGTTTATGTGCATGGAGTCTCTGCGAAGCTTAGCTAAAATCTTCAGTGTGTCAGGAAGCTCCTAAAATCAAGTCTGACATTTCTAAGTGGACTGGGAAGTTGGTCCTAACGGTCTCGGTCATGGTAGCCCCCCGCGTTGCTTAGGGAGTCCCGTGTCCCCAGGGTTGGTCTGGCCTCTTGCGCCACTTGGCGGTGACCGCCGGCACGGAAACCGCACACTGCAGAAGTCCACTACTTCTCAGGATGCAAGTGGCTCCAGAAAGAAGTTGTGAAGCTTCACACGCATGAGAGCCGGCATTTTATTCTTTCTCAGAGAATGAACTGTTGTGATTTTGTAAAAATGTGTCGCGGATGGTCGGTATTGGTGTCCTTCCCCTCCTGGCTTTATGCATTGCTGGGGATTATCTTCTAAGGACCCATTTTGAACTATAACTACTTTGCCATGTTTTGCAAATATTTTTTTCCAAATAATGCTTTTATATAATGTCAGTGGATCATTTTTAGTGGGTGCTTGTTTAATTGTTTTTATGTTCAGACTCACTCCAGAAGGCAGGAATAAAATCCTAAATCCATTTAAGTGAAGCCATTTTCTAAAGCAAGACTCTGAAGCAGCAAGATGCCATGGTTAGATGAGTAGGAGAGATCTAGATTTGAGTTCTAGTACAACCATTTACTTCCTGCAAGCTGACCTTTGGGCAAGTTGCTTGGACATTCTGGACCTCAGTTTCCCCATCTATGTTACCTGCTGGTTGTATTCAGTATATGCTAATATATGCAAAGCATATGGTGGTGCCCAACCTGCGGTAAAATTCTTTCCTTGTTTTAAGGCAAGGTCTCACTGTTTTTGATCCTCCTGCCTCAGCTCCATAGTAGCTGGGACCATAGGAGAGTGCGGCCATGTTTGGCTCTTTGAGACAGGGTCTTGCTGTTTTGTACAGGCTAACATCTAGCTTGCAATCTTCCTGCCACCAAACTTGGACTTTGAGTTAAACCAAGAATAAACCCAAGCCTTCCATGTGTCCTCAGCTGGCAGAGGCAGTATCTCAGCACGCACCACCAGGCCAAGGCCTATAGTAAGTTTTGTTAACCACATGAAGTTCCATCAGTTGGGTATTCAGCTACATTTTCTTCTAGATGTTTTTGCTGTAGGGAGGAGCTGAGTAGGAGGGAAGTTACTTTTATATTTAATATTTTAATCCATTAGGAGTTTATTTTGTGTGTGGTATGAGGTGAACTTCTAACTTGGATCTTTTTTTCCTGACTGGCCATATTTTTCAAAGTACCATTTGTTAAGCAATTTCTTTGTTTTTTTGTAAAGCTATAGAGCTTCTTTTATTACTTACCAAGTTATGTCTGTTCATCTGTTTCAGAGATGCCTTATTCAGTCCATTAGCTGTTGATCAATTCTTGTTCTAGTACACAGCTATTTCTTTGTATTGAAGTGTAACCTATATTCAATGCAAAAGTCTGAAGTACACAACTTAAGGAATGTTTATATAATGTATGTTTTCGGCCTTACAATCACCATCCACATCAAGGTAGAGACCTCAGATGGCTCCCTCATGCCTATTCCCTAAATTGACCAGTTTTAGCTTATATTATCATAGATGAAGGATATTTATTTCTATTTCTAGTTTGCTTAGAATTTTTACCGTGAACAAGAGGTAAAATGTATTGTATGTCTTTTCTGCATCTGTTGGGATAATTATTATCTTCTTCCTCTTCCTCCTTTATTGTCTTGCTGGATGGATTGTATTGGTTGATTTTCAACTGTTAAACTAATTTCACATTCTTGGAGTAAATCCCACTTGGTTATGATGCATTAATTCTTTTTATACATCAAAGGATTTTATATTTTTTACAGAAATTTTTTGCTTCTAGGGCACATGTACTTGCTGGGGAGACAGAGAGGCAGAAAGTGAGACATCATACCCGCATTCCCCAGAGAGAATGGCCACGCAGCAACCCCTTCTCTTCCATTCTCCTCTTGGGACCTTGGGCAGACATGCACACAAGCCTGGTGTGAGGTTAAAACCACCGCGTCTGGGACTCGAACCATGGTTGACTATGTGGGAGTTCAGCAACATAATCATCATGCCATCTGCTTGTCCCAAGGATTTGATTTTTAAATACTTTGGTTTTAATTTCTACATCTTTGTTCATGAAAAATACTGGCTTGTTATTTTTCTTTTTTTGGAATGTCCTTTTCAGATTTTAGTACCAAGGTTGCCCTTGACTCACATGATTTGGACAATGTTTACTCCTTTTTCTTATTATATAAGCTAGGTGTTATTTCTTTTTTTCAAATTGGGCAAATTTCTCCAATGAAGCCATCTGGGACTGGAATTTGCTTGTGAAAGAAATGAAACAATTAAGTTTATTTAATAAATGTTGGATAATAAAGAATAAGCATTCAGATTTTCTTCTTCTGGCAGGGCTTTTCTAATATATGACCTCTTTTAAATATATACATTTGTATCTATAATTTTCCTTAAAAATACCACTCTAGCTGCCTCCTGGAAGCTTAATATTTTATCTTTTCATTATAATTAACTTCAACATATTTTAAATTTGATTCAAGTATATTTCTGGTTCTGTTTCTTTTGTTGATGCCTAGTTTAATTGTACAGTGGCCAGAGAACCTACTCTGTGATCACATCCCTTATAACTAGAAATTTGGGTCCTTTTTTTATGGTACCACATGTACTCCATTTTGGATAAACATTCAATGTTAAATTGAAAAGAATGCATATGATGAAGGGGTATGTGTGTATCTATATTAGAGCAATTTACTGTTTTATTTTCAATTTTGTATATCAATTTGAGACAATATAAAGTACGAGGTAAAATCTTAAAATATTACATATTTTCTTATTTCTCTTTATTTAAAGTTTTATTATTTAGGAGTATATCTTCCTATTGAGTTGAGTGTATGGTCACTATGAAATATCCTTCTTTATTCTGAATAATACTTTGTGCTGTACAATTTACTTTGATATTAATGTAACTACTAGATTACTTTTGATTATCGTTTACATGTTATCAGTAGATCTTTTTCTTTCTACTTTTATCATGCTTAAGGTGAATTTCTGGTAAATACATAGAACTGAGTTTTCTTTCTTTTTTTTTTTAAATTATTTATTTTTTCCATGAGCAGAGAAAGGCAGAGAGAGAGAAGGGCACAAGGAGGGGTGAGGAACAGGTCAAAGAAAGAGACACAGATAGGATCTGTTTCTCTGTCAGACAGGAAGGACCAGTCTGCAAGTCTACTGAAAGTACATTTTGTTTTTCTTTGCTTAAAAATGTATGTTTTTATTTTATTTTTTGAAAGATATTTTTATTAATATATATTTTTTCTTTCAGCACTTCAAAGATGTCATTATGATATGTTGTAGTTTACATGGTCTTAAATAAAAAGTCTGCCATCATTCTTATTTTAGTTCATCTATATATGATGTCTGGCACAAGAGTCCTAGCTATGGCTGTTTCAGCTTTTGACATGCCTTCCTTACTAAGAGAAATTAGTTCTAGCTTGATTGAAAGAGAGAAAGAGACATGTAGACTCTTTCTTAAACACTTAGAGGCCCACACAGTGTTATTAATTGGTCTAATTTAAATATTGTGTTTCAAGGATAAGGGAGACCCAAAGAGAGAGACATAAATGGAAGCAGCTGATTAGTGGAGCAGTCAGAACAAGTACAGCATTGGGACCAGTGATTTGAGTCCCAGACCTGGCAGCTTAAAACTTACACCAGGTGCATGTGCATCCGTGCCCAAAACCCTGAGAGAAGAATGGGGGAGAAGGGGTTGAGGCATAGCCATCCCGTCGGTGGTGGTGGTGGGGGGTGATTTCTCATTTTCTGTCTCTCTCTGGCAAGAACATGCACCCTATAGCAAAAATTCTCTCTCTCTCTAAAAATAAGAAAAGAAAAAAGGAGCTCATACAATTAGAAAAATGGTACCAACAGACCTCCTTAATGGCAGGGTTGTCACAAACCTTCAATTTTTAAAAAGCTATCTCTGTGAAGTGCACTAAATTAAGGTATACGTAGAGCTCAAATATAAACCATACTTTAATAGTCATAATAATATAAACACTAAGTTTTGATCTAACAAAATATTTTATGTTTTATATTTGGATGAGGAGGAAGAAAATAAGCATAGTGGTGCTAAATAGTTAGCTCTTCGTCTACCGGAAGAATTCTATAATGTCTAAACTTGACAAAAAATAGTGTAACTATCCCTAAAAAAATGTTTTTCAGTTTTAAGAAAAGTGATGTATATGCATTATCCTTACGATGTGAATTATATCTTAATAAATCTGTTCTTAAAAAGTTATAGAGGGATCAGCAGATGGTGAAATATTTACATCACTGGACTCCCACAGTTCAAGTCCCAGACCTGGTGGCTTAAAACTATGCCTGCCCAAAATCCTGAGAGGAGAATGGAGAAGAGGGGATTGCAGTGTGGCTATCCCCCCAGGGGGTGATTTTTCACTTTCTGTCTCTCTGGTGAGCACACGTACCCTATAACAAAAAATCTCTCTTAAAAAAAAAGTGATAGAAAATACAGATATATTTTTATTTAATAGGCTATTTTAGAGCAGTTTTAAGTTCAAAGTAGAAAAAGGTAAAAATAATCATAACATACAGAGAGTTCCCATATACCACCTGCTATTCCCTTCTTTCTCTACCAGGTGGTACATTTGTTACAATAAATGAACCTACATTGTTACATCATTCACATTCAGAGTTTATAGTTTACATTAGGGATTGGTCTTGCTGTTGTATGTTCTGTGGGTTTAGACGAGTGCATAATGATATGTAGCCATCAGGGTAATATCATACACAAGTTTCCCTGGCCAGCATGTGGCGTTGTGGTTAAGTGCTAGACTCCCACATGGCCGACCATAGTTAAAATCCTAGACCTGGTGGCTTGCTTTCTTACTTTCTCTCTTTCGCTCTCTCTATTTCAGGTGAATTAAAATAATAATAATAAATTAATAAAATAAATAATTCTTTAAAAAAATCCTCTGTTCTCTATTGATTCCTCTCTCCCTACTAACCCCTGGAAATGACTAGTCTTCTTACTTTCCCAATAGTTTCATCTCTTTCTGAATGTCATATAGTTAGAATTATATAGTATGTACTCTTTTCAGATGGGCTTCTTTCACATGTCATAACTTGATAGTACAGTTCTTTCTTTTAGCAATCTATACTAGTCCATTGTCTGGGTGTACCAGATTATTTATCCATTTACCTACTGAAGGATATATTGGTTGCTTCCAAATTTGGGAAGTTATTAATAAACTTGCAGTAAACATTCATGTGTAGGTTTTTATGTGAATGTACATTTTTCAGCTTCCTTGGAAAAGTAGTAAGGGGCATGATTCCTGCCTGTAACAAATAAGATAATACTTGTTGAATAAATAAATGAGTAACAGTTTTTCCTTTTAGTAATGTATTGGATTTCCCTTTAAGACCAAGTCTATTATAAGTACCTTGACACTTGAAAATGAGATGTCATCTTTGCTTTTAAGAGATGGAATTTGATGTACATATAACTATTAAAAAGTTATATTCTTATTTCCAACTCCTTTTTTTGCCTACTTAATCTGTCAAAGACTTAAATGTGTTTCTTTATATTTTTGGAGAGGTGTTTTTGCTATAGGGTGTGTGTGCTCACCAGAAAGACAGAGAGAGAGAGAGAGACAGAAAGCGAGAAATCACCCCCCGGGGGGATGGCCACACTGCAGTCCCTTCTCCTCCATTATCCTCTCAGGATCTTGGGCACACATACACACACGCCAGTGTGAGTTTAAGCCACCAGGTCCGAGACTCAAACTGCTGTTGACTACATGGGAGTCCAGTGACTTAACCATTACGCCAACTGCTGGTCCCATTAAATGTGTTTCTTTATGCATATCTTAAGTTTTTTTTTTTTTTTTTTTTTTACACATTTAACGTGCTGCATATCTCCACAAAATTGTTCTTAATGGTGATGCTTTTATTATGGTTTTAATCTTTTCTCATTTGTAATACTAACTTGTCTGTCCTTTTAATGCTTTTTCCCTGAAATTTTTTTCCTGAAATTATCCTGTAAGTTATTGACAAAAACATATGTGTAGAAAATGAGGAAAAGTTCCCTGAGAACACGTTGAGCCTCTCACTTTCCCTGTTTCATATGTGACTTCACTTTCCAGTTCAGCTTTGACTGAAGTACATCGCTAATAGCTGTGCTTTCCAAAATGAATATAGACTAAGAGGTATAAGTAGGGAACCAGGGAAAAGAAATGGCTCTAGCCATTCCAAAGTAGAGCCGGATAATAGGGACTGTGGTCTGAACTGGAGAGATACCTCAGTGTCTGATTGGTCACTCTGGACTGCATCTACATGAGGGCACAGGGGAGGGCTGAGTAACAGAAAAGCTTTTAAATTCAGAGGCTATCCTGATTGGCTAGTGCCTATATCTCTTTGGTTATTAAAAATATATAGTGTTATTCTCCTCTCTCAATATTAGGCTGTCAGGAAAGTCATGACATGTTTTTCTTGCAAAAATGTGTCATGACTTTCTTTCCCGACAACCCAATATTATTCCATTTTTGAGACTGAAGTATAAATTGGCTATTCACTGCATTTCAATGTAGCTTAATATGCACTGCAGAAACACCCTCAGAGGTGACCTAAGTGCTGTAGAAGCAGAGTAAACCTGTATTAGTTATTACCAAGCACCAGAACCAGTGCACAGACTGGTGTGTAACAAGTACGATAATACTCATGGAATAAATGAGTAATGGTTTTTCCTTCTGGTAACGTGTTGAGTCTTTCCAAGACCAGATCACTCTCCTTTGGTTCTGACATTGTCATGTCTTCATATATTTTATGTTGTGTTAGGAGTTTCACTTTCCTTAAATTGGGCATAGATACCTGAATGGAAACATGTTTTGATGTCTTGAGTCAACTATGTTTAATTTGAGTGTTTAATTCTCCCTTTCGCTGCCTCCAAACTGCTTGAAAAGAGCCTTCTTATTTCAGAGGCAATTTTGTATTTTGTGCAGTTAGTGTATCTCCGAGAAATTGCTCATTTTTACTGTAGACTTCTTCACTACTGGGGGTTGTGCCAAATGTGGGATTTGGGATTTGATTCCTGAGGAAGGAGAAACCACTGAATTTTTTATACCGAAAAAAATTGTTACCCTTCCCTTTCTTATCACTGAAGGCTTTGATGTTCCATTTGAGGTTCTCTTTATGTTGAGGGCATCCCTGTGCCCTTTCTGGCCTGGCTAAGCTTTGAAATGCAGAGTTTGTTCAGTGGGGTTTTGCCAACATAAAATGCACCAGATAGTCTTTTATGTTTGGCTTCTGCCTTCAAGTGGTTGTCTTGCATCCATCTGATCAACGCCTCAAACACAGTGTGCTGTGCACTGACTGGGTTATATTGAACAGTGTCGTGGTAGTGATGGCAGATTAAAATCACTCTCATTTCCTGAAACCCGGTTTATTGTCTACCAAGTGGTTCTAAGTCCTTTATCTAGCTTAAATAATTTAATCTCCCAATGATTTTCAAAGTTCTATTATTAACTCCATTTTAAAGAACAAGAAGGTGAGGCCCAGAAGGCCTAGGGTCACACAACTCATGTTTGGCAGATCGGGGTCTAAATGCAGGTGACCTGAGTCTTAGTCACTATGTTATTCTGTTTCTATAAATAATACATTATGGCAGCCCACGGTTGTTTTGACTTTTAGGTAAGTTGGAGAATTTTTTTAATGTGAATTTTTAATTGTGATTGTCAAAGTAGGCCTAAGAATGATTTGAAAGGGCTGATAGAATGGGAAAAGCCATCAAAATATTAACATTCTGAAAGGCCAAGGTCTTATATTGTCCTTTAGTACAATCAATATCGAAGAAAAGTTCCTTTCTCCCCCTTCTCCTTTTTCCTCTTCCTCCTCTTTCTCCTCACTCCCTCTACTATTTTGGATTTGACTTTAAAGATCATTTTAAAAGGAGATTTTATGGGCCAGCAGGTGGCATGATGGTTAAGAAGCTGGACTCCCACAAGACTGATGGCTTTGGAAATCATGCTGAGCGTGTGTGTATGTGTGTGTCCAAAATCCCGAGAGGAGAAGGAAGGACAATCCCTGTGGTGTGGTTGTGCCCTCTGAGAGGCGATTTCTCACTTTCCCTTTCTGTCTCTCTCTTCTCAGGTGAGTGCACACACCTGATGATAAAAACCTAAAAAAAATAAAGGGGGGAGAGTTTGGACATTAATTCATAAATGTGAACCCAAAAGTACTAAGTACATGGACAGTCCATTACTGTATAACCAAAAAAAAAAAAAAGAAGCAGGAGAAAGTGGGGACAATTTACTGGGTAGAATCAAAGAAAAATAGAGAGCATTTCAATATCAAATTCTGGGAACTATTTCTTCAAAGTGAAAGAAGCTATCTCTGTTCCTCGGTGCAGAATTCAGTGTGAGGCCAGAGTTTCCCACAGCGTGTGATGCTCTGCACAATTACCTTCTGTCAGAGTGCTTCCCATCGGGCCAGCCAGGGCATCACAATTAGGAATGAAGTGACCCTTTTGGAGTAAGAGTCTTGGGTTAATGCGAGGGGAAAAGGAGAGAGCAAGGACATCACATTTCCTAGTGCTGGTGGCATCCATGATTCTGCTGGGAATAGGCGCTGGGCTTTTCCCCTGCACCTGTGTGAACAGACAGACATGCCCACTGGTGGTTTTCTCCTGATTGTGAAAGTTCTTGATGAATATGGAGATCATGTGGAGCTCTAAAAATGATATGTTACACTTCCTTTTGGGAATTCTATCCCCAGAATAGCACAGTTCTTTGAAATCCTTATTTAAATGAGCATCATGATTTGTGGAAGGTGAGAAGGCTCACACCTGCTTTGCAAATTGATAAACTACGCCCTAAATTCCTAACAGGTGGTTTGCTTGAAGGCGGGTAGTGAGTCAGCAGCAGGGGCTATCAATAGAATCCAGCTGTTCTATCACCCACTAACTCTCTGACCTCCCTCTTAATGTTAGTCTAGTTGGGGGAAAAAAAAATATTTGCTAGTAGGAAGGGGTTGATGATTCTCTCAGCTTGAGGCCACTGGATTTTCCTGCATGTATGCGTACACACGGATGTGTTTGTGTGTGTCTGTGTGTCTGAGTTTGCCTGTGTTTTCTGAAACATTTTTGCCAAGTGGTATCTTCTTCCCACTTCCCAGATGGTAGTTCTGATTTTTTTTTTCTTTTGGAAATTGCTCACAAATCAGTATCCGTCACTCTCCTGCTGACAGTTTTTATTAGCAGCTGGTAAGTGACCACCATTCACTCCTCATTCCTCCTACCCTCTTCTGTAACCAGGCATCACCAGAGAGTGTAGGTAAGCTATGGAATGTTTGACTTCGTTAAGAAGGTTAGGATAGTAGGAAATTGTGATGATTTTTGAAAATATGCAATACAAAGACAAACTGAAATCTACGTTTTAAAGTTTTAACTGACACATAGCTGTACATAGGTATGGACTACAGTGTGATATTTTAATACATGTATAGAATGTATAATGATCAAATTAGCGTCATTAGCATAGTCCTCACTTTAAGAAACAAATCTTCCTGCTCAGATTCAAGCCATTTTTGCCAATATTTCTCCTACTTTTATTTATTTTTATCAGTTCCTTTTCAATAGAATGGTAGCTTTGCCCACTTTATATGGTGCTGCTAGAAAAAATGTTTTGAAAGTCTAATGAAGAGGACTTGGTCATTGAATATTGAAAATTCAACCATGTGAAAAGTGATGGATCTCATATGTAGAAATTATTTTGAAATGGGGACCAGCATTTGGTGTAATAGCTATATCGCTGGACTCCCATGTAGTCAACTGCGGTTTTGAGTCCTAGACCTGGTGGTTTAAACTCACGCTGGGCGCATATGTGTGTGTACCTAAGGTCCTGAGAGAAGAATGGAGGAGAAGGGATTGTGGCGTGGTCATCCCCCCTGGGGGGTGGTTTCTCACTTTCTGTCTCTCTCTCTCTTTCTGGCAAGCGCACATGCCCTATAGCAAAAACCTCTCAAAAAAAAAAAAAAAAGATATTACTTTAAAATGTGTTTGAGGCATTGTGGGACACTGAGACAAGTGTGGCCTTCATTTACCTTAATTTGTTAGAAAATAAATGATACGAAGACTTTCCCCGCAGTAGTCTAAATCCTGTCTAATTTTGCTTATTTCCTTCACTTTCTCTTTCACACGATTACAGTTGAACTGCCTATTTCACCTCTTGCCAGGAGCAGAATGTGGCTTTGATCATTCTGCAATACAGTATGGAGGTTTCCATTTGGTTATTTCTTAATCACATCTAAAGGTGGCTTCCTCTCAATTAACAGAGTATATTATCATTGATTGAAGCCAAACATTGATGAAACAAAATGGATTTTCAGATCCATTTTTGTATTTATGAAGTGAAAAATCTTCAAAGAAAGAAAATCAAGGCCATGATTTATTTGTTGCATTTGGTTATTATTATTTTTTTCTTTTCTTTTTTTGGCCATGTCACAATCCCTTCTCCTCTATTCTCCTCTCAGGATCTTGGGCACGCACGCACATGCACCCGGCATGAGTTTAAGCCGCCAGATCTGGGACTCAAACTGCAGTCAACTACATGGAAGTCCAGCAACATAGCCATTACGTTAACTGCTGGTCCCACATTTGGTTATTAATAAGCATTGGAAGTCCAGCCTGGCGGCACAGTCAATAGCAAACTGAACCGCAGTGCTGGAAACCACAAGATTGACTGTGGGTTCGGATCTCTAAGACGGTCTGAAAACTCTCTGGATACATGGCATGGTGTCCAAGATCCTGGTGAGCTGGAGGCTGTGGGAAGGGAATCATGGCATGATGAGAATTTGTCAAGGCTGTTTCTCTTTCTCCCCTCCCCAGCCCCTGCTCTCTGTAGTGCATGCAAATGTGCTCTCTATTGTGACTAAAAAATAATTTTAAAGTATCAGAGATGCTACATTATTTGATTCCAAGCTGGATAATATGTAGTTTGGAACCAGACTGTCTGGGATTGAAGCCTAGGTGGCCTTGTCGATTTAACTCCTCTGTACTTCAGTGTCCTTAACTGTAAAAAGGAGACGTTTTACAGTATTATCGTGAGGATTACATGAGATACTTGCATGTACATGAGCTACATGGCATCGATTTTTTGAACTTTTAAAATCTACTTAGTATAATATTTTGCACGTCTGTGTTAAAACCCCTTTGAAATGCATGTAGTGTGTTAAATAAAAGGTTACAAGGCACAAATTCAGGCCTTCTCCCTATGTCAAATACAACCTTGTTCAAAACTGCTGTTTGGTTGAGTTCAGAGAAAGAGACTTACCAGTCTGGATTTCAAGCGAGCTCCACTGCATTAATTTGCAGGTCTATTCACTTTTAGCACAAACACTATAGTTAGAAAAAACTGTGGCGCTGTTTGAAATTGGAGATGATATTCACAGTATATTTTAAAGGTAGAAAAAATAGTTCAACCTCATTTGAAAGGCAAATAGTTTCTAATCTACATGAACAGGTAGTTGAACTTTTGTGCATCTTTTCACTTCTACTAATCATGAAAACAAGAAGGGCAAATGTGAGCCTAGAAGTGAGAAGAATGATAGTGTTTTAGGGCTAAAAGTAATTTAGAAACCAGAAGAGTTTCCTCATGTTACGCTTGAGGAAACGGAGATGAGAATATAGTGAACTTGATCTAAATCACATGAATAGGTGGTGGCAGGGCACATCCATTGTGACTCATGCAGTGACTCAATGCAAACTTGCCTCCCTAGGTAAATTGGGAAATACTGATAAAGTGGTGACTTCTAATTGTTTGATCTTTGACACCAGGGAGTCAACCCTTGTACCTCACTGGAAGAAGTAGTAGTAGGTGTCTGAATGTGTCAGAGTTTGTACCAGAAGACTCAGGAGACATGAGGAAAGGCCTGTACAGGAAAGGTTGACTTCCTCTGAACCTTAAATACAAGAGGCTCTAGACACTTAAATCTAAAAAGGCAGCCGTGCATTTTTCAAAAATGGAGGGGAATTTGATGGAAGGCTGAATGGCAGGTGAATTGCCTTGACAATGGCTGGAGAGGTTAGAGAGGAATTAGGGATGAATAAATGGGAATGATGAAATCCATGACCTAGTGGTTGAACAAAAGGGAAGCACAGGAAGTGGAAGAAAATTCAAGTTACAAAATGACAATTAGAAGCTTAAAAAGAAATGTGAGTGTTGACATTTTTTGTTAGCAGCTAGACATCTTAGTAAAATTTAAAATTCCAAAGAAATGTAGAATGCTGTTAAAAATTTTTTTTGTCATTTTCTTCAATATGAAAAAAACTGTTTAGTCTTTCTGGATTTTAATTCCTTTCTCTGTAGCATAGGAATTAAAATAGCATACCATCCTGAACGTCTGTTAGTCTATGGCATTTAAAAGAATGAAGGATCCTTCACTTAAAGACTGTGAGTAGTGGCAATTGAGAATCTATTATTTGTAATGTACATTAGCTTAGGATGTCCCCCCCCCCCATATGCAGAACATTGTTATTTGAGTTTATAATATTTGAGTTTATAAAATTGAATCCACACAAGGTAATGAATAATGACAATGGTCTTTCAGCTCTAAATGCCTAGTTTTGCAAGCTAAACTCTCATCTATAAGTTTCAGAAATTTTTTTTGAGAGGTTTTTGCTATAGGGCGTGTGCACTCGCCAGAAAGACAGAGAGACAGAAAGCGAGAAATAACCCCCCAGAGGGGATGGCCATGCCGCAATCCCTTCTCTATTTTCCTCTCAGGATCTTGGGCACACACACACGCACCTGGCGTGAGTTTAAGCCACTGGGTCCAGGACTCGAACCACAGTCAACCACATGGGAGTTCAGTGATGTAGCCATTATGCTAACTGCTGGTCCCTATGTTTCAGAAATTTTATTATGCATAATATTGATAGATTTTTAGAGCTTCTAAAGTTTGTAAAAATAGCCATTAAGGTAAATTTAACACATTTAAAAAATATTTAATGGAGGGTAGAGATGAGGGTGGTTGTTGGTCACTTCAGAAATAGAATATTTTGTTAAACAGAATCTCTTTGTTTTGGTCAATTTATTTAATGAAAGTATCATTGCAATGAGTGAAAGAAAATTTTATCTCTATTTCAGGTTTAAGCCCATATGAATTGGCTTATTTTAAATTCTGTAGTTTTAGAAATATACCAGCTATTAAATGTACATCTAACACTAGATCATAAATTTCAGTACCAGCAATCTTTGAGTACCTTTCATTAATGGTATCTCTCATGTTACCATAATTAACTTGAGGAAAACATATTTCCCTATAAAAGGTTCAGAAAAATATAATATTTCTTTAAAAGCATATGGAAGGCTAAATATTTCATTTGATTTTGAAAATATTAAATACATCTCAAAAAACCACATGACAGTTGGAAAGTGTATGCTATGGATATTTTATAAATCTAAGATTAAAATGTACCTTTGGATTGCCATATGAATGAAATTAATTTATTTTCGCCTACAGGTCAAAGTAGAAATCAAATGTTTGACAACAGGCAAATAGATACACTGAGTATAAACCTTGGTTATGACACCAGGAATATGATAGCAGGGTTCTAACACCAGGGACTCCCCTTCTTCCGTTCAGAAAGCATAGAAACTGGCATAGCAGGGGACCAGCAGTTAGCATAATGACTATGTTGCTGGACTCCCATGCAGTTGACTGCAGTTCGAGTCCCGGACCCCGTGGCTTCAAACTCACGCTGGGTGAGTGTGCTTGCGTGCCCAAGGTCCCGAAAGGAGAATGGAGGAGAAGGGATTGCTGTGTAGCCATCCCGTCAGGGGGATGATGTCTTGCTTTCTCTCTCTCTGTCTCTCTCTGTCTTTCTGGCAAGCACACACGCCCCATAGCAAAAAACCTCTCTAAAAAAAAAAAAATAGCGTGAACTAAGTTAGAAATTGGTATTAAGAAGTGGGGTACTGCTATAACAAGTACTTAAAAGTGTGAAATCAGTGAGGCCAACAGGTGGTGTGGTGGTTCAGGCACTGGACTCGGATACAGCCGACCGTGGTTTAAGTACCAGACCTGGAGGCTTGCTTTCTCACTTTCTTTCTCTCTGGTCACATTAAAAAAATAATAATAAATTAAAAAGAATTTAAAAATGTAACAGCAGCTTTGAAACTATTGATAGGTAATGGGTAGAAACTAAAAGGCTTGAAGTGCTTGTCAAGAAGGCAAGATTGTTATGAAGAAACTTTTTCAGGTGATTCTGGTAGTGAGTCAGAAAGAAAAGAGAACTGTAGGCAAAATTTTCATCTTAGATGATATAAATAATCAAGTACAGATTGCTGATAGAAATGTGTAGTAGAGTCTCTTCTGATGAGGTCTCAGATGAAACCGAAGAAGATGTTGGAGAGCGGAGAAAAGGTGGTTCTTAGAGAGCAGCAAAGAACATGGCTAATGTGGGTTTGTAGTCTAGTGTTTTGTGGGAGGTAGAACTTGTGAGTAATGAAATTAGATATTTAACTGAGGAGATACCTGAGCAAAGTGTTGAAGAAGAAGCTTGGTTCCTCAAAGTTTGGTTTATACTAAAATGCTAGAAGAAAGAAAGGATTTGAAGATGGGATTATAAAACAGGAACTTAAAGATTTGGAAATTTTAAATCCTGTCCATATTGTAAAAGTTGGGAAAGTATGTTCAGAAAAGAATACTAAGTGTGGCCAAGAGACCCTTTGATGAGATTAGTGTGGGTGTGAGTCATGGACTTAAGTAGTCGTTCCTGCCGAAAAACTGCTTGTGTGAGCTAAATGGAATGGCAATAGGAGGGAATAAAGGAAGGCTGTTGGACTTCTTGGATTTTACAGAATGGGACCATAAAGGTACTTGACTATGAATGTGCACTGTTCTTAAAGACAAGGGGAGATTGACCCTGAGGGTACATCAGTGACCATCAGGGTTGTGTCCTTGGTTTAAAAAAGGGAGAGTATTGTCTTTCTTTGATTAAGACCTGATGGCCACCATCCGAAGCTTTAGGAGGGGGGCATTCAGAGTTGTGGGGTTGAGATGCCAGGGGGCACAACCCCTGCCTGGCAGAGCTGTGTGGACAGGCCCTTCACCCAAGGAGGAGTTGGGACTTCTGCACTGGAGGATCTGGAAGGTGGGAATGCTGAACCAGTTGTCCTGGAAGGCAGAGAATCCAGCCAAAGAGCATTATTCTTTAACTATAAGATCTCAAGAAGTTTTTTTTTTGCTTCATTTTGGACTTGTTGGGTATGTGTCATCTTTTTTTTTTCTTTTTTTTTTTTTGGTGGTTCCCCTCATCCCCCACCCCCTTTGGAATGGGGCTGTCTATCCTGTGCCTAACCCACATCTATATTTTGGAAGCATGTTGTTTGTTGGGCTTCATTGGTCCCCATATAGAGAGAAATTTTGTCTCAGAATATATAGTGCCTCAAATCCCACCTATATCTGATTAGACATTAGAATTGATTCTAAAACAAGTTGAGACTTCTGGGGCTATTGGGAAGAAATAAATGTATTTCACATGTGAAGACATGAATGTTGGTGGAAAGTCCAGAGAACAAATATTATGGGTTAAATATTTGTGTTCCCTCCAAATTTGTATGTTTCAACTCTAATCCCTATGTGATGGTATTTGGAGGTGAGGCCTGTGGGAGGTAATTTTGACCTGAGGGTGGAGCTCATATGAATGGGATAAATGCCTTTATATGAAGCAAGAAAGCTAACTAACTCCCTTTCTGCCTGTGAGGATGAAATAAGTAGTCAGCATTCTGCAACCTGAAGGACCCTCACCAGGGCCTGCCTAGCATCCTGACCTCAGAATTCCATCCTCTAGAACTGTGAGAAATAAATTTCTGTTGTTTATAAGCCACCGAGCTTATTTTGTTATAGCAGTCCACGCTGACTAAGACATGGAGTAAGTTCATCTTTAGCAGGAGAGTTTTTGTGCTTGATGAGTAGTATAACCCATGTTCCTTGGGTTATGGAATTGTCCTTACAGAGAAATTTTGCATTTGCTTCTGTTTTATCTTCTGGATTTCATACATCTTAACCATTGTTCTTATAAATTTATTGACTTGAGATACCTGCACTCTGATGGTATTTTATCTCTCTGAGAGATAACGTCTTGAGGCTTTTATTTATCATAGGATTTTTTTTCCCCTAATCACAGCTCCAAGGGATAGTAAGCTTCCATACCACTTCTCTAGCTCCAGACTATTAGGTCAAACTTCCCAAATCCTTATTAAAGGGTAGGAGCCTATGTCATGGTCCTGGATCCAGCCTTTCATGAACCCATGATATCCTGGATATCAGTCCATGATACCTACGAACAAGTTGGTTATCCTTCTGAGATGACACCAGTTATCTTTCTAATTTTTTTTATTATTATTGTTTTAAAAATTTTTTGAGAGGTTTTTGCTATAGGGTGCGTGTGCTTGCCAGAAAGACAGAGAGAGACAGAGAGATAGAAAGTGAGAAATCACCCCCCAGGGGGCATGGCCACACGCCACAGTCCCTTCTCCTCCATTCTCCACTTGGGATCTTGGGCATGCATGCACACGCGCCTGGCATGAGTTTAAGCCACTGGGTCCGGGACTTGAACCAGGGTCGACTACATGGGAGTCCAGCGACATAGCCGTTATGCTAACTGCTGGTCTCTTAAATTTTTTTTTTTTTTGAGAAGTTTTTGCTATAGGGCACGTGCACTTGCCAGAAAGAGAGAGATAGAGAGACAGAAAGCGAGAAGTCACCCCCTGGGGGGATGGCCATGGCACAATCCTTTCTCCTCCTTTCTCCTCTTGGGATCTTGGGCACACACACACACGCGCCCAGCGTGAGTTTAAACCACCGGGTCCAGGACTCGAACCATAGTCAACTACATGGGAATCAAGCAACATAGCCATTACACAAACTGTTGGTCCCTCTTTCTAATTTTGTCAGCATATGTATGAGTTTGTGGCAGCAGGAACTGTACCTGGCTTTGGGGTTCCATATAGTAGGAACCAAAAGTTGTTCTAATTTTTAAAAAATAACTATTTAATTTTATTATTATTATTTTCTAATTTGACCACACACACACACACACATACACACACACACACAGACAGAGACAGAGACAGAGAGAGAGAGAGAGAAAGTGAGAAAGCAAGCCACCAGGTCTGGGCCTTGAGCTGTTATCAACCATGTGGGAGTCCAGCACTTTA